>NC_072431.2:146405000-146740000 GCF_028878055.3 Symphalangus syndactylus
AACACTCTTTCTGTAGAAACTGCAATTGGACATTCTGAGCGCTAAGAGGCCTATATTGGGAAAAAGAATGTCTACAAATAAAAACTACACAGAAGAATTGTGTGAAACTTCTTTCTGTTCTGTTTGTTCAACTAAAAGAGTTGAACCTTAGTTTTGATTGAGCCGTTCTGAAACACTCTTACTGTAGAAAATGCAAGTGGAGATTCGGAGCGCTAAGAGGGTAATAGTGGAAAAAGGAATGTCTCCAAATATAAACTACACAGAATCATTCTGTGAAACTTCTTTCTGATCTGTGCATTCAGCTAACAGAGTTAAACCATACTTTTGATTGAGCAGATCTGAACACTCTTTCTGTAGAAAATGCAACTGGACATTTGGAGCGCTAAGAGAGTAGTAGTGGAAAAAGGAATATATTCAAATATAAACTACACAGAAGCATTCTGTGAAACTTCTTTCTGATCTGAGCATTCAGCTAACAGATTTAAACCATACTTTTGATTGAGGAGTTTTGAAACACTCTGTCTGTAGAAAATGCAACTGGACATTCGTAGCGCCAACTGGGTAATAGTGGAAAAAAGAATATGTTCAAATATAAACTACACAGAAGCATTGTATGAAATTTCTTTCTGTTCTGTGCATTCAACTAACAGAGTTGAACCTTAGTTTTGATTGAGCCTTTCTGAAACACTCTTTCTGTAGAAACTGCAATTGGACATTCTGAGCGCTAAGAGGCCTATATTGGGAAAAATAATATCTTCAAATAAAAACAACACAGAAGCATTGTGTGAAACTTATTTCTGATATGTTCATTAAGCTAACAGAGTTAAACCATACTTTTGATTGCGCAGTTCTGAACACTCTTTCTGTAGAAAATGCAAGTGGACATTCGGAGCGCTAAGAGGGTAATAGTGGAAAAAGGAATATATTCAAATATAAACTACACAGTAGCATTCTGTGAAAATTCTTTCTGTTCTGTGCATTCAACTAACAGAGTTGAACCTTACTTTTGATTGAGCCGTTCTGAAACACTCTTTCTGTAGAAACTGCAATTGGACATGCTAAGCGCTAAGAGGCCTACATTGGGAAAAAGAATATCTTCAAATAAAAACTACACAGATGCATTCTGTGAAACTTATTTCTGATCTGTAAATTCAGTTAACGGAGATAAAACATATTTTTGATTGAGCAGTTACGAAACACTCTTTTTGTAGAAAATGCAAGTGGAGATTCGGAGCGCTAAGCGGGTAATAGTGGAAAAAGGAATGTCTTCAACTATAAACTACACAGAATCATTCGTTGAAACTTCTTTCTGATCTGTGCATTCAGCTAACAGAGTTAAACCATACTTTTGATTGAGCAGATCTTAACACTCTTTCTGTAGAAAATGCAACTGGACATTTGGAGCGCTAAGAGCGTAGTAGTGGAAAAAGGAATATATTCAAATATAAACTACACAGAAGCATTCTGTGAAACTTCTTTCTGATCTGAGCATTCAGCTAACAGAGTTAAACCATACTTTTGATTGAGCAGTTTTGAAACACGCTGTCTGTAGAAAATGCAACTGGACATTCGTAGCGCTAAGTGGGTAATAGTGGAAAAAAGAATATGTTCAAATATAAACTACACAGAAGCATTGTATGAAACTTCTTTCTGTTCTGTGCATTCAACTAACAGAGTTGAAACTTACTTTTGATTGAGCCGTTCTGAAACACTCTTTCTGTAGAAACTGCAATTGGACATTCTGAGCGCTAAGAGGCCTATATTGGGAAAAAGAATGTCTACAAATAAAAACTACACAGAAGAATTGTGTGAAACTTCTTTCTGTTCTGTTTGTTCAACTAAAAGAGTTGAACCTTAGATTTGATTGAGCCGTTCTGAAACACTCTTTCTGTAGAAAATGCAGGTGGAGATTCGGAGCGCTAAGAGGGTAATAGTGGAAACAGGAATGTCTCCAAATATAAACTACACAGAATCATTCTGTGAAACTTCTTTCTGATCTGTGCATTCAGCTAACAGAGTTAAACCATACTTTTGATTGAGCAGATCTGAACACTCTTTCTGTAGAAAATGCAACTGGACATTTGGAGCGCTAAGAGAGTAGTAGTGGAAAAAGGAATATATTCAAATATAAACTACACAGAAGCATTCTGTGAAACTTCTTTCTGATCTGAGCATTCAGCTAACAGAGTTAAACCATACTTTTGATTGAGCAGTTTTGAAACACTCTGTCTGTAGAAAATGCAACTGGACATTCGTAGCGCCAACTGGGTAATAGTGGAAAAAAGAATATGTTCAAATATAAACTACACAGAAGCATTGTATGAAATTTCTTTCTGTTCTGTGCATTCAACTAACAGAGTTGAACCTTAGTTTTGATTGAGCCTTTCTGACACACTCTTTCTGTAGAAACTGCAATTGGACATTCTGAGCGCTAAGAGGCCTATATTGGGAAAAATAATATCTTCAAATAAAAACAACACAGAAGCATTGTGTGAAACTTATTTCTGATATGTTCATTAAGCTAACAGAGTTAAACCATACTTTTGATTGCGCAGTTCTGAACACTCTTTCTGTAGAAAATGCAAGTGGACATTCGGAGCGCTAAGAGGGTAATAGTGGAAAAAGGAATATATTCAAATATAAACTACACAGTAGCATTCTGTGAAAATTCTTTCTGTTCTGTGCATTCAACTAACAGAGTTGAACCTTACTTTTGATTGAGCCGTTCTGAAACACTCTTTCTGTAGAAACTGCAATTGGACATGCTAAGCGCTAAGAGGCCTACATTGGGAAAAAGAATATCTTCAAATAAAAACTACACAGATGCATTCTCTGAAACTTATTTCTGATCTGTAAATTCAGTTAACAGAGATAAAATATATTTTTGATTGAGCAGTTATGAAACACTCTTTTTGTAGAAAATGCAAGTGGAGATTCGGAGCGCTAAGAGGGTAATAGTGGAAAAAGGAATGTCTTCAACTATAAACTACACAGAATCATTCGGTGAAACTTCTTTCTGATCTGTGCATTCAGCTAACAGAGTTAAACCATACTTTTGATTGAGCAGATCTGAACACTCTTTCTGTAGAAAATGCAACTGGACACTTGGAGCGCTAAGAGCGTAGTAGTGGAAAAAGGAATATATTCAAATATAAACTACACAGAAGCATTCTGTGAAACTTCTTTCTGATCTGAGCATTCAGCTAACAGAGTTAAACCATACTTTTGATTGAGCAGTTTTGAAACACTCTGTCTGTAGAAAATGCAACTGGACATTCGTAGCGCTAAGTGGGTAATAGTGGAAAAAAGAATATGTTCAAATATAAACTACACAGAAGCATTGTATGAAACTTCTTTCTGTTCTGTGCATTCAACTAACAGAGTTGAACCTTACTTTTGATTGAGCCGTTCTGAAACACTCTTTCTGTAGAAACTGCAATTGGACATTCTGAGCGCTAAGAGGCCTATATTGGGAAAAAGAATGTCTACAAATAAAAACTACACAGAAGAATTGTGTGAAACTTCTTTCTGTTCTGTTTGTTCAACTAAAAGAGTTGAACCTTAGTTTTGATTGAGCCGTTCTGAAACACTCTTTCTGTAGAAAATGCAGGTGGAGATTCGGAGCGCTAAGAGGGTAATAGTGGAAAAAGGAATGTCTCCAAATATAAACTACACAGAATCATTCTGTGAAACTTCTTTCTGATCTGTGCATTCAGCTAACAGAGTTAAACCATACTTTTGATTGAGCAGATCTGAACACTCTTTCTGTAGAAAATGCAACTGGACATTTGGAGCGCTAAGAGAGTAGTAGTGGAAAAAGGAATATATTCAAATATTAACTACACAGAAGCATTCTGTGAAACTTCTTTCTGATCTGAGCATTCAGCTAACAGAGTTAAACCATACTTTTGATTGAGCAGTTTTGAAACACTCTGTCTGTAGAAAATGCAACTGGACATTCGTAGCGCCAACTGGGTAATAGTGGAAAAAATAATATGTTCAAATATAAACTACACAGAAGCATTGTATGAAATTTCTTTCTGTTCTGTGCATTCAACTAACAGAGTTGAACCTTAGTTTTGATTGAGCCTTTCTGAAACACTCTTTCTGTAGAAACTGCAATTGGACATTCTGAGCGCTAAGAGGCCTATATTGGGAAAAATAATATCTTCAAATAAAAACAACACAGAAGCATTGTGTGAAACTTATTTCTGATATGTTCATTAAGCTAACAGAGTTAAACCATACTTTTGATTGCGCAGTTCTGAACACTCTTTCTGTAGAAAATGCAAGTGGACATTCGGAGCGCTAAGAGGGTAATAGTGGAAAAAGTAATATATTCAAATATAAACTACACAGTAGCATTCTGTGAAAATTCTTTCTGTTCTGTGCATTCAACTAACAGAGTTGAACCTTACTTTTGATTGAGCCGTTCTGAAACACTCTTTCTGTAGAAACTGCAATTGGACATGCTAAGCGCTAAGAGGCCTACATTGGGAAAAAAAATATCTTCAAAAAAAACTACACAGATGCATTCTGTGAAACTTATTTCTGATCTGTAAATTCAGTTAACAGAGATAAAACATATTTTTGATTGAGCAGTTATGAAACACTCTTTTTGTAGAAAATGCAAGTGGAGATTCGGAGCGCTAAGAGGGTAATAGTGGAAAAAGGAATGTCTTCAACTATAAACTACACAGAATCATTCGGTGAAACTTCTTTCTGATCTGTGCATTCAGCTAACAGAGTTAAACCATACTTTTGATTGAGCAGATCTGAACACTCTTTCTGTAGAAAATGCAACTGGACATTTGGAGCGCTAAGAGCGTAGTAGTGGAAAAAGTAATATATTCAAATATAAACTACACAGAAGCATTCTGTGAAACTTTTTTCTGATCTGAGCATTCAGCTAACAGAGTTAAACCATAATTTTGATTGAGCAGTTTTGAAACACGCTGTCTGTAGAAAATGCAACTGGACATTCGTAGCGCTAAGTGGGTAATAGTGGAAAAAAGAATATGTTCAAATATAAACTACACAGAAGCATTGTATGAAACTTCTTTCTGTTCTGTGCATTCAACTAACAGAGTTGAAACTTACTTTTGATTGAGCCGTTCTGAAACACTCTTTCTGTAGAAACTGCAATTGGACATTCTGAGCGCTAAGAGGCCTATATTGGGAAAAAGAATGTCTACAAATAAAAACTACACAGAAGAATTGTGTGAAACTTCTTTCTGTTCTGTTTGTTCAACTAAAAGAGTTGAACCTTAGATTTGATTGAGCCGTTCTGAAACACTCTTTCTGTAGAAAATGCAGGTGGAGATTCGGAGCGCTAAGAGGGTAATAGTGGAAACAGGAATGTCTCCAAATATAAACTACACAGAATCATTCTGTGAAACTTCTTTCTGATCTGTGCATTCAGCTAACAGAGTTAAACCATACTTTTGATTGAGCAGATCTGAACACTCTTTCTGTAGAAAATGCAACTGGACATTTGGAGCGCTAAGAGAGTAGTAGTGGAAAAAGGAATATATTCAAATATAAACTACACAGAAGCATTCTGTGAAACTTCTTTCTGATCTGAGCATTCAGCTAACAGAGTTAAACCATACTTTTGATTGAGCAGTTTTGAAACCCTCTGTCTGTAGAAAATGCAACTGGACATTCGTAGCGCCAACTGGGTAATAGTGGAAAAAAGAATATGTTCAAATATAAACTACACAGAAGCATTGTATGAAATTTCTTTCTGTTCTGTGCATTCAACTAACAGAGTTGAACCTTAGTTTTGATTGAGCCTTTCTGAAACACTCTTTCTGTAGAAACTGCAATTGGACATTCTGAGCGCTAAGAGGCCTATATTGGGAAAAATAATATCTTCAAATAAAAACAACACAGAAGCATTGTGTGAAACTTATTTCTGATATGTTCATTAAGCTAACAGAGTTAAACCATACTTTTGATTGCGCAGTTCTGAACACTCTTTCTGTAGAAAATGCAAGTGGACATTCGGAGCGCTAAGAGGGTAATAGTGGAAAAAGGAATATATTCAAATATAAACTACACAGTAGCATTCTGTGAAAATTCTTTCTGTTCTGTGCATTCAACTAACAGAGTTGAACCTTACTTTTGATTGAGCCGTTCTGAAACACTCTTTCTGTAGAAACTGCAATTGGACATGCTAAGCGCTAAGAGGCCTACATTGGGAAAAAAAATATCTTCAAATAAAAACTACACAGATGCATTCTCTGAAACTTATTTCTGATCTGTAAATTCAGTTAACAGAGATAAAACATATTTTTGATTCAGCAGTTATGAAACACTCTTTTTGTAGAAAATGCAAGTGGAGATTCGGAGCGCTAAGAGGGTAATAGTGGAAAAAGGAATGTCTTCAACTATAAACTACACAGAATCATTCGGTGAAACTTCTTTCTGATCTGTGCATTCAGCTAACAGAGTTAAACCATACTTTTGATTGAGCAGATCTGAACACTCTTTCTGTAGAAAATGCAACTGGACATTTGGAGTGCTAAGAGCGTAGTAGTGGAAAAAGGAATATATTCAAATATAAACTACACAGAAGCATTCTGTGAAACTTCTTTCTGATCTGAGCATTCAGCTAACAGAGTTAAACCATACTTTTGATTGAGCAGTTTTGAAACACTCTGTCTGTAGAAAATGCAACTGGACATTCGTAGCGCTAAGTGGGTAATAGTGGAAAAAAGAATATGTTCAAATATAAACTACACAGAAGCATTGTATGAAACTTCTTTCTGTTCTGTGCATTCAACTAACAGAGTTGAACCTTACTTTTGATTGAGCCGTTCTGAAACACTCTTTCTGTAGAAACTGCAATTGGACATTCTGAGCGCTAAGAGGCCTATATTGGGAAAAAGAATGTCTACAAATAAAAACTACACAGAAGAATTGTGTGAAACTTCTTTCTGTTCTGTTTTTTCAACTAAAAGAGTTGAACCTTAGTTTTGATTGAGCCGTTCTGAAACACTCTTTCTGTAGAAAATGCAGGTGGAGATTTGGAGCGCTAAGAGGGTAATAGTGGAAAAAGGAATGTCTCCAAATATAAACTACACAGAATCATTCTGTGAAACTTCTTTCTGATCTGTGCATTCAGCTAACAGAGTTAAACCATACTTTTGATTGAGCAGATCTGAACACTCTTTCTGTAGAAAATGCAACTGGACATTTGGAGCGCTAAGAGAGTAGTAGTGGAAAAAGGAATATATTCAAATATTAACTACACAGAAGCATTCTGTGAAACTTCTTTCTGATCTGAGCATTCAGCTAACAGAGTTAAACCATACTTTTGATTGAGCAGTTTTGAAACACTCTGCCTGTAGAAAATGCAACTGGACATTCGTAGCGCCAACTGGGTAATAGTGGAAAAAATAATATGTTCAAATATAAACTACACAGAAGCATTGTATGAAATTTCTTTCTGTTCTGTGCATTCAACTAACAGAGTTGAACCTTAGTTTTGATTGAGCCTTTCTGAAACACTCTTTCTGTAGAAACTGCAATTGGACATTCTGAGCGCTAAGAGGCCTATATTGGGAAAAATAATATCTTCAAATAAAAACAACACAGAAGCATTGTGTGAAACTTATTTCTGATATGTTCATTAAGCTAACAGAGTTAAACCATACTTTGGTTGCGCAGTTCTGAACACTCTTTCTGTAGAAAATGCAAGTGGACATTCGGAGCGCTAAGAGGGTAATAGTGGAAAAAGGAATATATTCAAATATAAACTACACAGTAGCATTCTGTGAAAATTCTTTCTGTTCTGTGCATTCAACTAACAGAGTTGAACCTTACTTTTAATTGAGCTGTTCTGAAACACTCTTTCTGTAGAAACTGCAATTGGACATGCTAAGCGCTAAGAGGCCTACATTGGGAAAAAGAATATCTTCAAATAAAAACTACACAGATGCATTCTGTGAAACTTATTTCTGATCTGTAAATTCAGATAACAGAGATAAAACATATTTTTGATTGAGCAGTTATGAAACACTCTTTTTGTAGAAAATGCAAGTGGAGATTCGGAGCGCTAAGAGGTTAATAGTGTAAAAAGAAATGTCTTCAAATATAAACTACACAGAATCATACGGTGAAACTTCTTTCTGATCTGTGCATTCAGCTAACAGAGTTAAACCATACTTTTGATTGAGCAGATCTGAACACTCTTTGTGTAGAAAATGCAACTGGACATTTGGAGCGCTAAGAGTGTAGTAGTGGAAAAAGGAATATATTCAAATACAAACTACACAGAAGCATTCTGTGAAACTTCTTTCTGATCTGAGCATTCAGCTAACAGAGTTAAACCATACTTTTGATTGAGCAGTTTTGAAACACTCTGTCTGTAGAAAATGCAACAGGACATTCGTAGCGCTAAGTGGGTAATAGTGGAAAAAAGAATATGTTCAAATATAAACTACACAGAAGCATTGTATGAAACTTCTTTCTGTTCTGTGCATTCAACTAACAGAGTTGAACCTTACTTTTGATTGAGCCGTTCTGAAACACTCTTTCTGTGGAAACTGCAATTGGACATTCTGAGCGCTAAGAGGCCTATATTGGGAAAAAGAATGTCTACAAATAAAAACTACAGAGAAGAATTGTGTGAAACTTGTTTCTGTTCTGTTTGTTCAACTAAAAGAGTTGAACTTTAGTTTTCATTGAGCCGTTCTGAAACACTCTTTCTGTAGAAAATGCAAGTGGAGATTCGGAGCGCTAAGAGGGTAATAGTGGAAAAAGGAATATCTCCAAATATAAACTACACAGAATCATTCTGTGAAACTTCTTTCTGATCTGTGCATTCAGCTAACAGAGTTAAACCATACTTTTGATTGAGCAGATCTGAACACTCTTTCTGTAGAAAATGCAACTGGACATTTGGAGCGCTAAGAGAGTAGTAGTGGAAAAAGGAATACATTCAAATATAAACTACACAGAAGCATTCTGTGAAACTTCTTTCTGATCTGAGCATTCAGCTAACAGAGTTAAACCATACTTTTGATTCAGCAGTTTTGAAACACTCTGTCTGTAGAAAATGCAACTGGACATTCGTAGCGCCAAGTGGGTAATAGTGGAAAAAAGAATATGTTCAAATATAAACTACACAGAAGCATTGTATGAAATTTCTTTCTGTTCTGTGCATTCAACTAACAGAGTTGAACCTTACTTTTGATTGAGCCTTTCTGAAACACTCTTTCTGTAGAAACTGCAATTGGACCTTCTGAGCGCTAAGAGTCCTATATTGGGAAAAAAAAATATCTTCAAATAAAAACTACACAGAAGCATTGTGTGAAACTTATTTCTGATATGTTCATTAAGCTAACAGAGTTAAACCATACTTTTGATTGCGCAGTTCTGAACACTCTTTCTGTAGAAAATGCAAGTGGACATTCGGAGCGCTAAGAGGGTAATGGTGGAAAAAGGAATATATTCAAATATAAACGACACAGTAGCATTCTGTGAAAATTCTTTCTGTTCTGTGCATTCAACTAACAGAGTTGAACCTTACTTTTGATTGAGCCGTTCTGAAACACTCTTTCTGTAGAAACTGCAATTGGACATGCTAAGCGTTAAGAGGCCTACATTGGGAAAAAGAATATCTTCAAATAAAAACTACACAGATGCATTCTGTGAAACTTATTTCTGATCTGTAAATTCAGTTAACAGAGATAAAACATATTTTTGATTGAGCAGTTATGAAACACTCTTTTTGTAGAAAATGCAAGTGGAGATTCGGAGCGCTAAGAGGGTAATAGTGGAAAAAGGAATGTCTTCAAATATAAACTACACAGAATCATTCGGTGAAACTTCTTTCTGATCTGTGCATTCAGCTAACAGAGTTAAACCATACTTTTGATTGAGCAGATCTGAACACTCTTTCTGTAGAAAATGCAACTGGACATTTGGAGCGCTAAGAGAGTAGTAGTGGAAAAAGGAATATATTCAAATATAAACTACACAGAAGCATTCTGTGAAACTTCTTTCTGATCTGAGCATTCAGCTAACAGAGTTAAACCATACTTTTGATTGAGCAGTTTTGAAACACTCTGTCTGTAGAATATGCAACTGCACATTCGTAGCGCCAAGTGGGTAATAGTGGAAAAAAGAATATGTTCAAATATAAACTACACAGAAGCATTGTATGAAACTTCTTTCTGTTCTGTGCATTCAACTAACAGAGTTGAACCTTACTTTTGATTGAGCCTTTCTGAAACACTCTTTCTGTAGAAACTGCAATTGAACATTCTGAGCGCTAAGAGGCCTCTATTGGGAAAAATAATATCTTCAAATAAAAACTACACAGAAGCATTGTGTGAAACTTATTTCTGATATGTTCATTAAGCTAACAGAGTTAAACCATACTTTTGATTGCGCAGTTCTGAACACTCTTTCTGTAGAAAATGCAAGTGGACATTCGGAGCGCTAAGAGGGTAATAGTGGAAAAAGGAATATATTCAAATATAAACTACACAGTAGCATTCTGTGAAAATTCTTTCTGTTCTGTGCATTCAACTAACAGAGTTGAACCTTACTTTTGATTGAGCCGTTCTGAAACACTCTTTCTGTAGAAACTGCAATTGGACATGCTAAGCGCTAAGAGGCCTACATTGGGAAAAAGAATATCTTCAAATAAAAACTACACAGATGCATTCTGTGAAACTTATTTCTGATCTGTAAATTCAGTTAACAGAGATAAAACATATTTTTGATTGAGCAGTTATGAAACACTCTTTTTGTAGAAAATGCAAGTGGAGATTCGGAGCGCTAAGAGGGTAATAGTGGAAAAAGGAATGTCTTCAACTATAAACTACACAGAATCATTCGGTGAAACTTCTTTCTGATCTGTGCATTCAGCTAACAGAGTTAAACCATACTTTTGATTGAGCAGATCTGAACACTCTTTCTGTAGAAAATGCAACTGGACATTTGGAGCGCTAAGAGCGTAGTAGTGGAAAAAGGAATATATTCAAATATAAACTACACAGAAGCATTCTGTGAAACTTCTTTCTGATCTGAGCATTCAGCTAACAGAGTTAAACCATACTTTTGATTGAGCAGTTTTGAAACACTCTGTCTGTAGAAAATGCAACTGGACATTCGTAGCGCTAAGTGGGTAATAGTGGAAAAAAGAATATGTTCAAATATAAACTACACAGAAGCATTGTATGAAACTTCTTTCTGTTCTGTGCATTCAACTAACAGAGTTGAAACTTACTTTTGATTGAGCCGTTCTGAAACACTCTTTCTGTAGAAACTGCAATTGGACATTCTGAGCGCTAAGAGGCCTATATTGGGAAAAAGAATGTCTACAAATAAAAACTACACAGAAGAATTGTGTGAAACTTCTTTCTGTTCTGTTTGTTCAACTAAAAGAGTTGAACCTTAGATTTGATTGAGCCGTTCTGAAACACTCTTTCTGTAGAAAATGCAGGTGGAGATTCGGAGCGCTAAGGGGGTAATAGTGGAAAGAGGAATGTCTCCAAATATAAACTACACAGAATCATTCTGTGAAACTTCTTTCTGATCTGTGCATTCAGCTAACAGAATTAAACCATACTTTTGATTGAGCAGATCTGAACACTCTTTCTGTAGAAAATGCAACTTGACATTTGGAGCGCTAAGCGAGTAGTAGTGGAAAAAGGAATATACTCAAATATAAACTACACAGAAGCATTCTGTGAAACTTCTTTCTGATCTGAGCATTCAGCTAACAGAGTTAGACCATACTTTTGATTGAGCAGTTTTGAAACACTCTGTCTGTAGAAAATGCAACTGGACATTCGTAGCGCTAAGTGGGTAATAGTGGAAAAAAGAATATGTTCAAATATAAACTACACAGAAGCATTGTATGAAACTTCTTTCTGTTCTGTGCATTCAACTAACAGAGTTGATCCTTACTTTTGATTGAGCCTTTCTGAAACACTCTTTCTGTAGAAACTGCAATTGGACATTCTGAGCGCTAAGAGACATCTATTGGGAAAAATAATATCTTCAAATAAAAACTACACAGAAGCATTGTGTGAAACTTATTTCTGATATGTTCATTAAGCTAACAGAGTTAAACCATACTTTTGATTGCGCAGTTCTGAACACTCTTTCTGTAGAAAATGCAAGTGGACATTCGGAGCGCTAAGAGGGTAATAGTGGAAAAAGAATATATTCAAATATAAACTACACAGTAGCATTCTGTGAAAATTATTTCTGTTCTGTGCATTCAACTAACAGAGTTGAACCTTACTTTTAATTGAGCTGTTCTGAAACACTCTTTCTGTAGAAACTGCAATTGGACATGCTAAGCGCTAAGAGGCCTACATTGGGAAAAAGAATATCTTCAAATAAAAAATACACAGATGCATTCTGTGAAACTTATTTCTGATCTGTAAATTCAGATAACAGAGATAAAACATATTTTTGATTGAGCAGTTATGAAACACTCTTTTTGTAGAAAATGCAAGTGGAGATTCGGAGCGCTAAGAGGTTAATAGTGTAAAAAGAAATGTCTTTAAATATAAACTACACAGAATCATTCGGTGAAACTTCTTTCTGATCTGTGCATTCAGCTAACAGAGTTAAACCATACTTTTGATTGAGCAGATCTGAACACTCTTTGTGTAGAAAATGCAACTGGACATTTGGAGCGCTAAGAGCGTAGTAGTGGAAAAAGGAATATATTCAAATATAAACTACACAGAAGCATTCTGTGAAACTTCTTTCTGATCTGAGCATTCAGCTAACAGAGTTAAACCATACTTTTGATTGAGCAGTTTTGAAACACTCTGTCTGTAGAAAATGCAACAGGACATTCGTAGCGCTAAGTGGGTAATAGTGGAAAAAAGAATATGTTCAAATATAAACTACACAGAAGCATTGTATGAAACTTCTTTCTGTTCTGTGCATTCAACTAACAGAGTTGAACCTTACTTTTGATTGAGCCGTTCTGAAACACTCTTTCTGTAGAAACTGCAATTGGACATTCTGAGCGCTAAGAGGCGTATATTGGGATAAAGAATGTCTACAAATAAAAACTACAGAGAAGAATTGTGTGAAACTTCTTTCTGTTCTGTTTGTTCAACTAAAAGAGTTGAACTTTAGTTTTCATTGAGCCGTTCTGAAACACTCTTTCTGTAGAAAATGCAAGTGGAGATTCGGAGCGCTAAGAGGGTAATAGTGGAAAAAGGAATGTCTCCAAATATAAACTACACAGAATCATTCTGTGAAATTTCTTTCTGATCTGTGCATTCAGCTAACAGAGTTAAAACATACTTTTGATTGAGCAGATCTGAACACTCTTTCTGTAGAAAATGCAACTGGACATTTGGAGCGCTAAGAGAGTAGTAGTGGAAAAAGGAATGTATTCAAATATAAACTACACAGAAGCATTCTGTGAAACTTCTTTCTGATCTGAGCATTCAGCTAACAGAGTTAAACCATACTTTTGATTGAGCAGTTTTGAAACACTCTGTCTGTAGAAAATGCAACTGGACATTCGTAGCGCCAAGTGGGTAATAGTGGAAAAAAGAATATGTTCAAATATAAACTACACAGAAGCATTGTATGAAATTTCTTTCTGTTCTGTGCATTCAACTAACAGAGTTGAACCTTACTTTTGATTGAGCCTTTCTGAAACACTCTTTCTGTAGAAACTGCAATTGGACCTTCTGAGCGCTAAGAGTCCTATATTGGGAAAAATAATATCTTCAAATAAAAACTACACAGAAGCATTGTGTGAAACTTATTTCTGATATGTTCATTAAGCTAACAGAGTTAAACCATACTTTTGATTGCGCAGTTCTGAACACTCTTTCTGTAGAAAATGCAAGTGGACATTCGGAGCGCTAAGAGGGTAATGGTGGAAAAAGGAATATATTCAAATATAAACTACACAGTAGCATTCTGTGAAAATTCTTTCTGTTCTGTGCATTCAACTAACAGAGTTGAACCTTACTTTTGATTGAGCCGTTCTGAAACACTCTTTCTGTAGAAACTGCAATTGGACATGCTAAGCGTTAAGAGGCCTACATTGGGAAAAAGAATATCTTCAAATAAAAACTACACAGATGCATTCTCTGAAACTTATTTCTGATCTGTAAATTCAGTTAACAGAGATAAAACATATTATTGATTGAGCAGTTATGAAACACTCTTTTTGTAGAAAATGCAAGTGGAGATTCGGAGCGCTAAGAGGGTAATAGTGGAAAAAGGAATGTCTTCAAATATAAACTACACAGAATCATTCGGTGAAACTTCTTTCTGATCTGTGCATTCAGCTAACAGAGTTAAACCATACTTTTGATTGAGCAGATCTGAACACTCTTTCTGTAGAAAATGCAACTGGACATTTGGAGCGCTAAGAGAGTAGTAGTGGAAAAAGGAATATATTCAAATATAAACTACACAGAATCATTCTGTGAAACTTCTTTCTGATCTGAGCATTCAGCTAACAGAGTTAAACCATACTTTTGATTGAGCAGTTTTGAAACACTCTGTCTGTAGAAAATGCAACTGGACATTCGTAGCGCCAAGTGGGTAATAGTGGAAAAAAGAATATGTTCAAATATAAACTACACAGAAGCATTGTATGAAACTTCTTTCTGTTCTGTGCATTCAACTAACAGAGTTGAACCTTACATTTGATTGAGCCTTTCTGAAACACTCTTTCTGTAGAAACTGCAATTGAACATTCTGAGCGCTAAGAGGCCTCTATTGGGAAAAATAATATCTTCAAATAAAAACTACAGAGAAGCATTGTGTGAAACTTATTTCTGATATGTTCATTAAGCTAACAGAGTTAAACCATACTTTTGATTGCGCAGTTCTGAACACTCTTTCTGTAGAAAATGCAAGTGGACATTCGGAGCGCTAAGAGGGTAATAGTGGAAAAAGGAATATATTAAAATATAAACTACACAGTAGCATTCTGTGAAAATTCTTTCTGTTCTGTGCATTCAACTAACAGAGTTGAACCTTACTTTTGATTGAGCCATTCTGAAACACTCTTTCTGTAGAAACTGCAATTGGACATGCTAAGCGCTAAGAGGCCTACATTGGGAAAAAGAATATCTTCAAATAAAAACTACACAGATGCATTCTGTGAAACTTATTTCTGATCTGTAAATTCAGTTAACAGAGATAAAACATATTTTTGATTGAGCAGTTATGAAACACTCTTTTTGTAGAAAATGCAAGTGGAGATTCGGAGCGCTAAGAGCGTAATAGTGGAAAAAGGAATGTCTTCAACTATAAACTACACAGAATCATTCGGTGAAACTTCTTTCTGATCTGTGCATTCAGCTAACAGAGTTAAACCATACTTTTGATTGAGCAGATCTGAACACTCTTCTGTAGAAAATGCAACTGGACATTTGGAGCGCTAAGAGCGTAGTAGTGGAAAAAGGAATATATTCAAATATAAACTACACAGAAGCATTCTGTGAAACTTCTTTCTGATCTGAGCATTCAGCTAACAGATTTAAACCATACTTTTGATTGAGCAGTTTTGAAACACTCTGTCTGTAGAAAATGCAACTGGACATTCGTAGCGCTAAGTGGGTAATAGTGGAAAAAAGAATATGTTCAAATATAAACTACACAGAAGCATTGTATGAAACTTCTTTCTGTTCTGTGCATTCAACTAACAGAGTTGAACCTTACTTTTGATTGAGCCGTTCTGAAACACTCTTTCTGTAGAAACTGCAATTGGACATTCTGAGCGCTAAGAGGCCTATATTGGGAAAAAGAATGTCTACAAATAAAAACTACGCGGAAGAATTGTGTGAAACTTCTTTCTGTTCTGTTTGTTCAACTAAAAGAGTTGAACCTTAGTTTTGATTGAGCCGTTCTGAAACACTCTTTCTGTAGAAAATGCAAGTGGAGATTCGGAGCGCTAAGAGGGTAATAGTGGAAAAAGGAATGTCTCCAAATATAAACTACACAGAATCATTCTGTGAAACTTCTTTCTGATCTGTGCATTCAGCTAACAGAGTTAAACCATACTTTTGATTGAGCAGATCTGAACACTCTTTGTGTAGAAAATGCAACTGGACATTTGGAGCGCTAAGAGAGTAGTAGTGGAAAAAGGAATATATTCAAATATAAACTACACAGAAGCATTCTGTGAAACTTCTTTCTGATCTGAGCATTCAGCTAACAGAGTTAAACCATACTTTTGATTGAGCAGTTTTGAAACACTCTGTCTGTAGAAAATGCAACTGGACATTCGTAGCGCCAAGTGGGTAATAGTGGAAAAAAGAATATGTTCAAATATAAACTACACAGAAGCATTGTATGAAATTTCTTTCTGTTCTGTGCATTCAACTAACAGAGTTGAACCTTAGTTTTGATTGAGCCTTTCTGAAACACTCTTTCTGTAGAAACTGCAATTGGACATTCTGAGCGCTAAGAGGTCTATATTGGGAAAAATAATATCTTCAAATAAAAACTACACAGAAGCATTGTGTGAAACTTATTTCTGATATGTTCATTAAGCTAACAGAGTTAATCGATTCTTTTGATTGCGCAGTTCTGAACACTCTTTCTGTAGAAAATGCAAGTGGACATTCGGAGCGCTAAGAGGGCAATAGTTCAAAAAGGAATATATTCAAATATAAACTACACAGTAGCATTCTGTGAAAATTCTTTCTGTTCTGTGCATTCAACTAACAGAGTTGAACCTTACTTTTGATTGAGCCGTTCTGAAACACTCTTTCTGTAGAAACTGCAATTGGACATGCTAAGCGCTAAGAGGCCTACATTGGGAAAAAAATATCTTCAAATAAAAACTACACAGATGCATTCTGTGAAACTTATTTCTGATCTGTAAATTCAGTTAACAGAGATAAAACATATTTTTGATTGAGCAGTTATGAAACACTCTTTTTGTAGAAAATGCAAGTGGAGATTCGGAGCGCTAAGAGGGTAATAGTGGAAAAAGGAATGTCTTCAACTATAAACTACACAGAATCATTCGGTGAAACTTCTTTCTGATCTGTGCATTCAGCTAACAGAGTTAAACCATACTTTTGATTGAGCAGATCTGAACACTCTTTCTGTAGAAAATGCAACTGGACATTTGGAGCGCTAAGAGCGTAGTAGTGGAAAAAGGAATATATTCAAATATAAACTACACAGAAGCATTCTGTGAAACTTCTTTCTGATCTGAGCATTCAGCTAACAGAGTTAAACCATACTTTTGATTGAGCAGTTTTGAAACACTCTGTCTGTAGAAAATGCAACAGGACATTCGTAGGGCTAAGTGGGTAATAGTGGAAAAAAGAATATGTTCAAATATAAACTACACAGAAGAATTGTATGAAACTTCTTTCTGTTCTGTGCATTCAACTAACAGAGTTGAACCTTACTTTTGATTGAGCCGTTCTGAAACACTCTTTCTGTAGAAACTGCAATTGGACATTCTGAGCGCTAAGAGGCCTATATTGGGAAAAAGAATGTCTACAAATAAAAACTACACAGAAGAATTGTGTGAAACTCCTTTCTGTTCTGTTTGTTCAACTAAAAGAGTTGAACCTTAGTTTTGATTGAGCCGTTCTGAAACACTCTTTCTGTAGAAAATGCAAGTGGAGATTCGGAGCGCTAAGAGGGTAATAGTGGAAAAAGGAATGTCTCCAAATATAAACTACACAGAATCATTCTGTGAAACTTCTTTCTGATCTGTGCATTCAGCTAACAGAGTTAAACCATACTTTTGATTGAGCAGATCTGAACAATCTTTCTGTAGAAAATGCAACTGGACATTTGGAGCGCTAAGAGAGTAGTAGTGGAAAAAGGAATATATTCAAATATAAACTACACAGAAGCATTCTGTGAAACTTCTTTCTGATCTGAGCATTCAGCTAACAGAGTTAAACCATACTTTTGATTGAGCAGATTTGAAACACTCTGTCTGTAGAAAATGCAACTGGACATTCGTAGCGCTAAGTGGGTAATAGTGGAAAAAAGAATATGTTCAAATATAAACTACACAGAAGCATTGTATGAAACTTCTTTCTGTTCTGTGCATTCAACTAACAGAGTTGAACCTTACTTTTGATTGAGCCTTTCTGAAACACTCTTTCTGTAGAAACTGCAATTGGACATTCTGAGCGCTAAGAGGCCTCTATTGGGAAAAATAATATCTTCAAATAAAAACTACACAGAAGCATTGTGTGAAACTTATTTCTGATATGTTCATTAAGCTAACAGAGTTAAACCATACTTTTGATTGCGCAGTTCTGAACACTCTTTCTGTAGAAAATGCAAGTGGACATTCGGAGCGCTAAGAGGGTAATGGTGGAAAAAGGAATATATTCAAATATAAACGACACAGTAGCATTCTGTGAAAATTCTTTCTGTTCTGTGCATTCAACTAACAGAGTTGAACCTTACTTTTGATTGAGCCGTTCTGAAACACTCTTTCTGTAGAAACTGCAATTGGACATGCTAAGCGTTAAGAGGCCTACATTGGGAAAAAGAATATCTTCAAATAAACTACACAGATGCATTCTGTGAAACTTATTTCTGATCTGTAAATTCAGTTAACAGAGATAAAACTTATTTTTGATTGAGCAGTTATGAAACACACTTTTTGTAGAAAATGCAAGTGGAGATTCGGAGCGCTAAGAGGGTAATAGTGGAAAAAGGAATGTCTTCAAATATAAACTACACAGAATCATTCGGTGAAACTACTTTCTGATCTGTGCATTCAGCTAACAGAGTTAAACCATACTTTTGATTGAGCAGATCTGAACACTCTTTGTGTAGAAAATGCAACTGGACATTTGGAGCGCTAAGAGCGTAGTAGTGGAAAAAGGAATATATTCAAATATAAACTACACAGAAGCATTCTGTGAAACTTCTTTCTGATCTGAGCATTCAGCTAACAGAGTTAAACCATACTTTTGATTGAGCAGTTTTGAAACACTCTGTCTGTAGAAAATGCAACAGGACATTCGTAGCGCTAAGTGGGTAATAGTGGAAAAAAGAATATGTTCAAATATAAACTACACAGAAGCATTGTATGAAACTTCTTTCTGTTCTGTGCATTCAACTAACAGAGTTGAACCTTACTTTTGATTGAGCCTTTCTGAAACACTCTTTCTGTAGAAACTGCAATTGGACATTCTGAGCGCTAAGAGGCGTATATTGGGAAAAAGAATGTCTACAAATAAAAACTACAGAGAAGAATTGTGTGAAACTTCTTTCTGTTCTGTTTGTTCAACTAAAAGAGTTGAACTTTAGTTTTCATTGAGCCGTTCTGAAACACTCTTTCTGTAGAAAATGCAAGTGGAGATTCGGAGCGCTAAGAGGGTAATAGTGGAAAAAGGAATGTCTCCAAATATAAACTACACAGAATCATTCTGTGAAATTTCTTTCTGATCTGTGCATTCAGCTAACAGAGTTAAAACATACTTTTGATTGAGCAGATCTGAACACTCTTTCTGTAGAAAATGCAACTGGACATTTGGAGCGCTAAGAGAGTAGTAGTGGAAAAAGGAATGTATTCAAATATAAACTACACAGAAGCATTCTGTGAAACTTCTTTCTGATCTGAGCATTCAGCTAACAGAGTTAAACCATACTTTTGATTGAGCAGTTTTGAAACACTCTGTCTGTAGAAAATGCAACTGGACATTCGTAGCGCCAAGTGGGTAATAGTGGAAAAAAGAATATGTTCAAATATAAACTATACAGAAGCATTGTATGAAATTTCTTTCTGTTCTGTGCATTCAACTAACAGAGTTGAACCTTACTTTTGATTGAGCCTTTCTGAAACACTCTTTCTGTAGAAACTGCAATTGGACCTTCTGAGCGCTAAGAGTCCTATATTGGGAAAAATAATATCTTCAAATAAAAACTACACAGAAGCATTGTGTGAAACTTATTTCTGATATGTTCATTAAGCTAACAGAGTTAAACCATACTTTTGATTGCGCAGTTCTGAACACTCTTTCTGTAGAAAATGCAAGTGGACATTCGGAGCGCTAAGAGGGTAATGGTGGAAAAAGGAATATATTCAAATATAAACTACACAGTAGCATTCTGTGAAAATTCTTTCTGTTCTGTGCATTCAACTAACAGAGTTGAACCTTACTTTTGATTGAGCCGTTCTGAAACACTCTTTCTGTAGAAACTGCAATTGGACATGCTAAGCGTTAAGAGGCCTACATTGGGAAAAAGAATATCTTCAAATAAAAACTACACAGATGCATTCTGTGAAACTTATTTCTGATCTGTAAATTCAGTTAACAGAGATAAAACATATTTTTGATTGAGCAGTTATGAAACACTCTTTTTGTAGAAAATGCAAGTGGAGATTCGGAGCGCTAAGAGGGTAATAGTGGAAAAAGGAATGTCTTCAAATATAAACTACACAGAATCATTCGGTGAAACTTCTTTCTGATCTGTGCATTCAGCTAACAGAGTTAAACCATACTTTTGATTGAGCAGATCTGAACAATCTTTCTGTAGAAAATGCAACTGGACATTTGGAGCGCTAAGAGAGTAGTAGTGGAAAAAGGAATATATTCAAATATAAACTACACAGAAGCATTCTGTGAAACTTCTTTCTGATCTGAGCATTCAGCTAACAGAGTTAAACCATACTTTTGATTGAGCAGATTTGAAACACTCTGTCTGTAGAAAATGCAACTGGACATTCGTAGCGCTAAGTGGGTAATAGTGGAAAAAAGAATATGTTCAAATATAAACTACACAGAAGCATTGTATGAAACTTCTTTCTGTTCTGTGCATTCAACTAACAGAGTTGAACCTTACTTTTGATTGAGCCTTTCTGAAACACTCTTTCTGTAGAAACTGCAATTGGACATTCTGAGCGCTAAGAGGCCTCTATTGGGAAAAATAATATCTTCAAATAAAAACTACACAGAAGCATTGTGTGAAACTTATTTCTGATATGTTCATTAAGCTAACAGAGTTAAACCATACTTTTGATTGCGCAGTTCTGAACACTCTTTCTGTAGAAAATGCAAGTGGACATTCGGAGCGCTAAGAGGGTAATGGTGGAAAAAGGAATATATTCAAATATAAACGACACAGTAGCATTCTGTGAAAATTCTTTCTGTTCTGTGCATTCAACTAACAGAGTTGAACCTTACTTTTGATTGAGCCGTTCTGAAACACTCTTTCTGTAGAAACTGCAATTGGACATGCTAAGCGTTAAGAGGCCTACATAGGGAAAAAGAATATCTTCAAATAAACTACACAGATGCATTGTGTGAAACTTATTTCTGATCTGTAAATTCAGTTAACAGAGATAAAACATATTTTTGATTGAGCAGTTATGAAACACACTTTTTGTAGAAAATGCAAGTGGAGATTCGGAGCGCTAAGAGGGTAATAGTGGAAAAAGGAATGTCTTCAAATATAAACTACACAGAATCATTCGGTGAAACTACTTTCTGATCTGTGCATTCAGCTAACAGAGTTAAACCATACTTTTGATTGAGCAGATCTGAACACTCTTTGTGTAGAAAATGCAACTGGACATTTGGAGCGCTAAGAGCGTAGTAGTGGAAAAAGGAATATATTCAAATATAAACTACACAGAAGCATTCTGTGAAACTTCTTTCTGATCTGAGCATTCAGCTAACAGAGTTAAACCATACTTTTGATTGAGCAGTTTTGAAACACTCTGTCTGTAGAAAATGCAACAGGACATTCGTAGCGCTAAGTGGGTAATAGTGGAAAAAAGAATATGTTCAAATATAAACTACACAGAAGCATTGTATGAAACTTCTTTCTGTTCTGTGCATTCAACTAACAGAGTTGAACCTTACTTTTGATTGAGCCTTTCTGAAACACTCTTTCTGTAGAAACTGCAATTGGACATTCTGAGCGCTAAGAGGCGTATATTGGGAAAAAGAATGTCTACAAATAAAAACTACAGAGAAGAATTGTGTGAAACTTCTTTCTGTTCTGTTTGTTCAACTAAAAGAGTTGAACTTTAGTTTTCATTGAGCCGTTCTGAAACACTCTTTCTGTAGAAAATGCAAGTGGAGATTCGGAGCGCTAAGAGGGTAATAGTGGAAAAAGGAATGTCTCCAAATATAAACTACACAGAATCATTCTGTGAAATTTCTTTCTGATCTGTGCATTCAGCTAACAGAGTTAAAACATACTTTTGATTGAGCAGATCTGAACACTCTTTCTGTAGAAAATGCAACTGGACATTTGGAGCGCTAAGAGAGTAGTAGTGGAAAAAGGAATGTATTCAAATATAAACTACACAGAAGCATTCTGTGAAACTTCTTTCTGATCTGAGCATTCAGCTAACAGAGTTAAACCATACTTTTGATTGAGCAGTTTTGAAACACTCTGTCTGTAGAAAATGCAACTGGACATTCGTAGCGCCAAGTGGGTAATAGTGGAAAAAAGAATATGTTCAAATATAAACTACACAGAAGCATTGTATGAAATTTCTTTCTGTTCTGTGCATTCAACTAACAGAGTTGAACCTTACTTTTGATTGAGCCTTTCTGAAACACTCTTTCTGTAGAAACTGCAATTGGACCTTCTGAGCGCTAAGAGGCCTCTATTGGGAAAAATAATATCTTCAAATAAAAACTACACAGAAGCATTGTGTGAAACTTATTTCTGATATGTTCATTAAGCTAACAGAGTTAAACCATACTTTTGATTGCGCAGTTCTGAACACTCTTTCTGTAGAAAATGCAAGTGGACATTCGGAGCGCTAAGAGGGTAATGGTGGAAAAAGGAATATATTCAAATATAAACTACACAGTAGCATTCTGTGAAAATTCTTTCTGTTCTGTGCATTCAACTAACAGAGTTGAACCTTACTTTTGATTGAGCCGTTCTGAAACACTCTTTCTGTAGAAACTGCAATTGGACATGCTAAGCGTTAAGAGGCCTACATTGGGAAAAAGAATATCTTCAAATAAAAACTACACAGATGCATTCTGTGAAACTTATTTCTGATCTGTAAATTCAGTTAACAGAGATAAAACATATTTTTGATTGAGCAGTTATGAAACACTCTTTTTGTAGAAAATGCAAGTGGAGATTCGGAGCGCTAAGAGGGTAATAGTGGAAAAAGGAATGTCTTCAAATATAAACTACACAGAATCATTCGGTGAAACTTCTTTCTGATCTGTGCATTCAGCTAACAGAGTTAAACCATACTTTTGATTGAGCAGATCTGAACACTCTTTCTGTAGAAAATGCAACTGGACATTTGGAGCGCTAAGAGAGTAGTAGTGGAAAAAGGAATATATTCAAATATAAACTACACAGAAGCATTCTGTGAAACTTCTTTCTGATCTGAGCATTCAGCTAACAGAGTTAAACCATACTTTTGATTGAGCAGTTTTGAAACACTCTGTCTGTAGAATATGCAACTGGACATTCGTAGCGCCAAGTGGGTAATAGTGGAAAAAAGAATATGTTCAAATATAAACTACACAGAAGCATTGTATGAAACTTCTTTCTGTTCTGTGCATTCAACTAACAGAGTTGAACCTTACATTTGATTGAGCCTTTCTGAAACACTCTTTCTGTAGAAACTGCAATTGAACATTCTGAGCGCTAAGAGGCCTCTATTGGGAAAAATAATATCTTCAAATGAAAACTACACAGAAGCATTGTGTGAAACTTATTTCTGATATGTTCATTAAGCTAACAGAGTTAAACCATACTTTTGATTGCGCAGTTCTGAACACTCTTTCTGTAGAAAATGCAAGTGGACATTCGGAGCGCTAAGAGGGTAATAGTGGAAAAAGGAATATATTCAAATATAAACTACACAGTAGCATTCTGTGAAAATTCTTTCTGTTCTGTGCATTCAACTAACAGAGTTGAACCTTACTTTTGATTGAGCCATTCTGAAACACTCTTTCTGTAGAAACTGCAATTGGACATGCTAAGCGCTAAGAGGCCTACATTGGGAAAAAGAATATCTTCAAATAAAAACTACACAGATGCATTCTGTGAAACTTATTTCTGATCTGTAAATTCAGTTAACAGAGATAAAACATATTTTTGATTGAGCAGTTATGAAACACTCTTTTTGTAGAAAATGCAAGTGGAGATTCGGAGCGCTAAGAGCGTAATAGTGGAAAAAGGAATGTCTTCAACTATAAACTACACAGAATCATTCGGTGAAACTTCTTTCTGATCTGTGCATTCAGCTAACAGAGTTAAACCATACTTTTGATTGAGCAGATCTGAACACTCTTCTGTAGAAAATGCAACTGGACATTTGGAGCGCTAAGAGCGTAGTAGTGGAAAAAGGAATATATTCAAATATAAACTACACAGAAGCATTCTGTGAAACTTCTTTCTGATCTGAGCATTCAGCTAACAGATTTAAACCATACTTTTGATTGAGCAGTTTTGAAACACTCTGTCTGTAGAAAATGCAACTGGACATTCGTAGCGCTAAGTGGGTAATAGTGGAAAAAAGAATATGTTCAAATATAAACTACACAGAAGCATTGTATGAAACTTCTTTCTGTTCTGTGCATTCAACTAACAGAGTTGAACCTTACTTTTGATTGAGCCGTTCTGAAACACTCTTTCTGTAGAAACTGCAATTGGACATTCTGAGCGCTAAGAGGCCTATATTGGGAAAAAGAATGTCTACAAATAAAAACTACGCGGAAGAATTGTGTGAAACTTCTTTCTGTTCTGTTTGTTCAACTAAAAGAGTTGAACCTTAGTTTTGATTGAGCCGTTCTGAAACACTCTTTCTGTAGAAAATGCAAGTGGAGATTCGGAGCGCTAAGAGGGTAATAGTGGAAAAAGGAATGTCTCCAAATATAAACTACACAGAATCATTCTGTGAAACTTCTTTCTGATCTGTGCATTCAGCTAACAGAGTTAAACCATACTTTTGATTGAGCAGATCTGAACACTCTTTCTGTAGAAAATGCAACTGGACATTTGGAGCGCTAAGAGAGTAGTAGTGGAAAAAGGAATATATTCAAATATAAACTACACAGAAGCATTCTGTGAAACTTCTTTCTGATCTGAGCATTCAGCTAACAGAGTTAAACCATACTTTTGATTGAGCAGTTTTGAAACACTCTGTCTGTAGAAAATGCAACTGGACATTCGTAGCGCCAAGTGGGTAATAGTGGAAAAAAGAATATGTTCAAATATAAACTACACAGAAGCATTGTATGAAATTTCTTTCTGTTCTGTGCATTCAACTAACAGAGTTGAACCTTAGATTTGATTGAGCCTTTCTGAAACACTCTTTCTGTAGAAACTGCAATTGGACATTCTGAGCGCTAAGAGGTCTATATTGGGAAAAATAATATCTTCAAATAAAAACTACACAGAAGCATTGTGTGAAACTTATTTCTGATATGTTCATTAAGCTAACAGAGTTAAACGATTCTTTTGATTGCGCAGTTCTGAACACTCTTTCTGTAGAAAATGCAAGTGGACATTCGGAGCGCTAAGAGGGCAATAGTTCAAAAAGGAATATATTCAAATATAAACTACACAGTAGCATTCTGTGAAAATTCTTTCTGTTCTGTGCATTCAACTAACAGAGTTGAACCTTACTTTTGATTGAGCCGTTCTGAAACACTCTTTCTGTAGAAACTGCAATTGGACATGCTAAGCGTTAAGAGGCCTACATTGGGAAAAAGAATATCTTCAAATAAACTACACAGATGCATTCTGTGAAACTTATTTCTGATCTGTAAATTCAGTTAACAGAGATAAAACATATTTTTGATTGAGCAGTTATGAAACACACTTTTTGTAGAAAATGCAAGTGGAGATTCGGAGCGCTAAGAGGGTAATAGTGGAAAAAGGAATGTCTTCAAATATAAACTACACAGAATCATTCGGTGAAACTTCTTTCTGATCTGTGCATTCAGCTAACAGAGTTAAACCATACTTTTGATTGAGCAGATCTGAACACTCTTTGTGTAGAAAATGCAACTGGACATTTGGAGCGCTAAGAGCGTAGTAGTGGAAAAAGGAATATATTCAAATATAAACTACACAGAAGCATTCTGTGAAACTTCTTTCTGATCTGAGCATTCAGCTAACAGAGTTAAACCATACTTTTGATTGAGCAGTTTTGAAACACTCTGTCTGTAGAAAATGCAACAGGACATTCGTAGCGCTAAGTGGGTAATAGTGGAAAAAAGAATATGTTCAAATATAAACTACACAGAAGCATTGTATGAAACTTCTTTCTGTTCTGTGCATTCAACTAACAGAGTTGAACCTTACTTTTGATTGAGCCGTTCTGAAACACTCTTTCTGTAGAAACTGCAATTGGACATTCTGAGCGCTAAGAGGCGTATATTGGGAAAAAGAATGTCTACAAATAAAAACTACAGAGAAGAATTGTGTGAAACTTCTTTCTGTTCTGTTTGTTCAACTAAAAGAGTTGAACTTTAGTTTTCATTGAGCCGTTCTGAAACACTCTTTCTGTAGAAAATGCAAGTGGAGATTCGGAGCGCTAAGAGGGTAATAGTGGAAAAAGGAATGTCTCCAAATATAAACTACACAGAATCATTCTGTGAAATTTCTTTCTGATCTGTGCATTCAGCTAACAGAGTTAAAACATACTTTTGATTGAGCAGATCTGAACACTCTTTCTGTAGAAAATGCAACTGGACATTTGGAGCGCTAAGAGAGTAGTAGTGGAAAAAGGAATATACTCAAATATAAACTACACAGAAGCATTCTGTGAAACTTCTTTCTGATCTGAGCATTCAGCTAACAGAGTTAAACCATACTTTTGATTGAGCAGTTTTGAAACACTCTGTCTGTAGAAAATGCAACTGGACATTCTTAGCGCCAAGTGGGTAATAGTGGAAAAAGAATATGTTCAAATATAAACTACACAGAAGCATTGTATGAAATTTCTTTCTGTTCTGTGCATTCAACTAACAGAGTTGAACCTTACTTTTGATTGAGCCTTTCTGAAACACTCTTTCTGTAGAAACTGCAATTGGACATTCTGAGCGCTAAGAGTCCTATATTGGGAAAAATAATATCTTCAAATAAAAACTACACAGAAGCATTGTGTGAAACTTATTTCTGATATGTTCATTAAGCTAACAGAGTTAAACCATACTTTTGATTGCGCAGTTCTGAACACTCTTTCTGTAGAAAATGCAAGTGGACATTCGGAGCGCTAAGAGGGTAATGGTGGAAAAAGGAATATATTCAAATATAAACTACACAGTAGCATTCTGTGAAAATTCTTTCTGTTCTGTGCATTCAACTAACAGAGTTGAACCTTACTTTTGATTGAGCCGTTCTGAAACACTCTTTCTGTAGAAACTGCTATTGGACATGCTAAGCGTTAAGAGGCCTACATTGGGAAAAAGAATATCTTCAAATAAAAACTACACAGATGCATTCTGTGAAACTTATTTCTGATCTGTAAATTCAGTTAACAGAGATAAAACATATTTTTGATTGAGCAGTTATGAAACACTCTTTTTGTAGAAAATGCAAGTGGAGATTCGGAGCGCTAAGAGGGTAATAGTGGAAAAAGGAATGTCTTCAAATATAAACTACACAGAATCATTCGGTGAAACTTCTTTCTGATCTGTGCATTCAGCTAACAGAGTTAAACCATACTTTTGATTGAGCAGATCTGAACACTCTTTCTGTAGAAAATGCAACTGGACATTTGGAGCGCTAAGAGAGTAGTAGTGGAAAAAGGAATATATTCAAATATAAACTACACAGAAGCATTCTGTGAAACTTCTTTCTGATCTGAGCATTCAGCTAACAGAGTTAAACCATACTTTTGATTGAGCAGTTTTGAAACACTCTGTCTGTAGAATATGCAACTGGACATTCGTAGCGCCAAGTGGGTAATAGTGGAAAAAAGAATATGTTCAAATATAAACTACACAGAAGCATTGTATGAAACTTCTTTCTGTTCTGTGCATTCAACTAACAGAGTTGAACCTTACATTTGATTGAGCCTTTCTGAAACACTCTTTCTGTAGAAACTGCAATTGAACATTCTGAGCGCTAAGAGGCCTCTATTGGGAAAAATAATATCTTCAAATAAAAACTACACAGAAGCATTGTGTGAAACTTATTTCTGATATGTTCATTAAGCTAACAGAGTTAAACCATACTTTTGATTGCGCAGTTCTGAACACTCTTTCTGTAGAAAATGCAAGTGGACATTCGGAGCGCTAAGAGGGTAATAGTGGAAAAAGGAATATATTCAAATATAAACTACACAGTAGCATTCTGTGAAAATTCTTTCTGTTCTGTGCATTCAACTAACAGAGTTGAACCTTACTTTTGATTGAGCCATTCTGAAACACGCTTTCTGTAGAAACTGCAATTGGACATGCTAAGCGCTAAGAGGCCTACATTGGGAAAAAGAATATCTTCAAATAAAAACTACACAGATGCATTCTGTGAAACTTATTTCTGATCTGTAAATTCAGTTAACAGAGATAAAACATATTTTTGATTGAGCAGTTATGAAACACTCTTTTTGTAGAAAATGCAAGTGGAGATTCGGAGCGCTAAGAGCGTAATAGTGGAAAAAGGAATGTCTTCAACTATAAACTACACAGAATCATTCGGTGAAACTTCTTTCTGATCTGTGCATTCAGCTAACAGAGTTAAACCATACTTTTGATTGAGCAGATCTGAACACTCTTCTGTAGAAAATGCAACTGGACATTTGGAGTGCTAAGAGCGTAGTAGTGGAAAAAGGAATATATTCAAATATAAACTACACAGAAGCATTCTGTGAAACTTCTTTCTGATCTGAGCATTCAGCTAACAGATTTAAACCATACTTTTGATTGAGCAGTTTTGAAACACTCTGTCTGTAGAAAATGCAACTGGACATTCGTAGCGCTAAGTGGGTAATAGTGGAAAAAAGAATATGTTCAAATATAAACTACACAGAAGCATTGTATGAAACTTCTTTCTGTTCTGTGCATTCAACTAACAGAGTTGAACCTTACTTTTGATTGAGCCGTTCTGAAACACTCTTTCTGTAGAAACTGCAATTGGACATTCTGAGCGCTAAGAGGCCTATATTGGGAAAAAGAATGTCTACAAATAAAAACTACGCGGAAGAATTGTGTGAAACTTCTTTCTGTTCTGTTTGTTCAACTAAAAGAGTTGAACCTTAGTTTTGATTGAGCCGTTCTGAAACACTCTTTCTGTAGAAAATGCAAGTGGAGATTCGGAGCGCTAAGAGGGTAATAGTGGAAAAAGGAATGTCTCCAAATATAAACTACACAGAATCATTCTGTGAAACTTCTTTCTGATCTGTGCATTCAGCTAACAGAGTTAAACCATACTTTTGATTGAGCAGATCTGAACACTCTTTGTGTAGAAAATGCAACTGGACATTTGGAGCGCTAAGAGAGTAGTAGTGGAAAAAGGAATATATTCAAATATAAACTACACAGAAGCATTCTGTGAAACTTCTTTCTGATCTGAGCATTCAGCTAACAGAGTTAAACCGTACTTTTGATTGAGCAGTTTTGAAACACTCTGTCTGTAGAAAATGCAACTGGACATTCGTAGCGCCAAGTGGGTAATAGTGGAAAAAAGAATATGTTCAAATATAAACTACACAGAAGCATTGTATGAAATTTCTTTCTGTTCTGTGCATTCAACTAACAGAGTTGAACCTTAGTTTTGATTGAGCCTTTCTGAAACACTCTTTCTGTAGAAACTGCAATTGGACATTCTGAGCGCTAAGAGGTCTATATTTTGAAAAATAATATCTTCAAATAAAAACTACACAGAAGCATTGTGTGAAACTTATTTCTGATATGTTCATTAAGCTAACAGAGTTAAACGATTCTTTTGATTGCGCAGTTCTGAACACTCTTTCTGTAGAAAATGCAAGTGGACATTCGGAGCGCTAAGAGGGCAATAGTTCAAAAAGGAATATATTCAAATATAAACTACACAGTAGCATTCTGTGAAAATTCTTTCTGTTCTGTGCATTCAACTAACAGAGTTGAACCTTACTTTTGATTGAGCCGTTCTGAAACACTCTTTCTGTAGAAACTGCAATTGGACATGCTAAGCGCTAAGAGGCCTACATTGGGAAAAAAATATCTTCAAATAAAAACTACACAGATGCATTCTGTGAAACTTATTTCTGATCTGTAAATTCAGTTAACAGAGATAAAACATATTTTTGATTGAGCAGTTATGAAACACTCTTTTTGTAGAAAATGCAACTGGAGATTCGGAGCGCTAAGAGGGTAATAGTGGAAAAAGGAATGTCTTCAACTATAAACTACACAGAATCATTCGGTGAAACTTCTTTCTGATCTGTGCATTCAGCTAACAGAGTTAAACCATACTTTTGATTGAGCAGATCTGAACACTCTTTCTGTAGAAAATGCAACTGGACATTTGGAGCGCTAAGAGCGTAGTAGTGGAAAAAGGAATATATTCAAATATAAACTACACAGAAGCATTCTGTGAAACTTCTTTCTGATCTGAGCATTCAGCTAACAGAGTTAAACCATACTTTTGATTGAGCAGTTTTGAAACACTCTGTCTGTAGAAAATGCAACTGGACATTCGTAGGGCTAAGTGGGTAATAGTGGAAAAAAGAATATGTTCAAATATAAACTACACAGAAGCATTGTATGAAACTTCTTTCTGTTCTGTGCATTCAACTAACAGAGTTGAACCTTACTTTTGATTGAGCCGTTCTGAAACACTCTTTCTGTAGAAACTGCAATTGGACATTCTGAGCGCTAAGAGGCCTATATTGGGAAAAAGAATGTCTACAAATAAAAACTACACAGAAGAATTGTGTGAAACTCCTTTCTGTTCTGTTTGTTCAACTAAAAGAGTTGAACCTTAGTTTTGATTGAGCCGTTCTGAAACACTCTTTCTGTAGAAAATGCAAGTGGAGATTCGGAGCGCTAAGAGGGTAATAGTGGAAAAAGGAATGTCTCCAAATATAAACTACACAGAATCATTCTGTGAAACTTCTTTCTGATCTGTGCATTCAGCTAACAGAGTTAAACCATACTTTTGATTGAGCAGATCTGAACAATCTTTCTGTAGAAAATGCAACTGGACATTTGGAGCGCTAAGAGAGTAGTAGTGGAAAAAGGAATATATTCAAATATAAACTACACAGAAGCATTCTGTGAAACTTCTTTCTGATCTGAGCATTCAGCTAACAGAGTTAAACCATACTTTTGATTGAGGAGATTTGAAACACTCTGTCTGTAGAAAATGCAACTGGACATTCGTAGCGCTAAGTGGGTAATAGTGGAAAAAAGAATATGTTCAAATATAAACTACACAGAAGCATTGTATGAAACTTCTTTCTGTTCTGTGCATTCAACTAACAGAGTTGAACCTTACTTTTGATTGAGCCTTTCTGAAACACTCTTTCTGTAGAAACTGCAATTGGACATTCTGAGCGCTAAGAGGCCTCTATTGGGAAAAATAATATCTTCAAATAAAAACTACACAGAAGCATTGTGTGAAACTTATTTCTGATATGTTCATTAAGCTAACAGAGTTAAAACATACTTTTGATTGCGCAGTTCTGAACACTCTTTCTGTAGAAAATGCAAGTGGACATTCGGAGCGCTAAGAGGGTAATAGTGGAAAAAGGAATATATTCAAATATAAACTACACAGTAGCATTCTGTGAAAATTCTTTCTGTTCTGTGCATTCAACTAACAGGGTTGAACCTTACTTTTGATTGAGCCGTTCTGAAACACTCTTTCTGTAGAAACTGCAATTGGACATGCTAAGCGCTAAGAGGCCTACATTGGGAAAAAGAATATCTTCAAATAAAAACTACACAGATGCATTCTGTGAAACTTATTTCTGATCTGTAAATTCAGTTAACAGAGATAAAACATATTTTTGATTGAGCAGTTATGAAACACTCTTTTTGTAGAAAATGCAAGTGGAGATTCGGAGCGCTAAGAGGGTAATAGTGGAAAAAGGAATGTCTTCAAATATAAACTACACAGAATCTTTCGGTGAAACTTCTTTCTGATCTGTGCATTCAGCTAACAGAGTTAAACCATACTTTTGATTGAGCAGATCTGAACACTCTTTGTGTAGAAAATGCAACTGGACATTTGGAGCGCTAAGAGCGTAGTAGTGGAAAAAGGAATATATTCAAATATAAACTACACAGAAGCATTCTGTGAAACTTCTTTCTGATCTGAGCATTCAGCTAACAGAGTTAAACCATACTTTTGATTGAGCAGTTTTGAAACACTCTGTCTGTAGAAAATGCAAGTGGACATTCGTAGCGCTAAGTGGGTAATAGTGGAAAAAAGAATATGTTCAAATATAAACTACACAGAAGCATTGTATGAAACTTCTTTCTGTTCTGTGCATTCAACTAACAGAGTTGAACCTTACTTTTGATTGAGCCGTTCTGAAACACTCTTTCTGTAGAAACTGCAATTGGACATTCTGAGCGCTAAGAGGCCTATATTGGGAAAAAGAATGTCTACAAATAAAAACTACACAGAAGAATTGTGTGAAACTTCTTTCTGTTCTGTTTGTTCAACTAAAAGAGTTGAACCTTAGTTTTGATTGAGCCGTTCTGAAACACTCTTTCTGTAGAAAATGCAAGTGGACTTTCGGAGCGCTAAGAGGGTAATAGTGGAAAAAGGAGTATATTCCAATATAAACTACACAGTAGCATTCTGTGAAAATTCTTTCTGTTCTGTGCATTCAACTAACAGAGTTGAACCTTACTTTTAATTGAGCCGTTCTGAAACACTCTTTCTGTAGAAACTGCAATTGGACATGCTAAGCGCTAAGAGGCCTACATTGGGAAAAAGAATATCTTCAAATAAAAACTACACAGATGCATTCTGTGAAACTTATTTCTGATCTGTAAATTCAGTTAACAGAGATAAAACATATTTTTGATTGAGCAGTTATGAAACACTCTTTTTGTAGAAAATGCAAGTGGAGATTCGGAGCGCTAAGAGGGTAATAGTGGAAAAAGGAATGTCTTCAAATATAAACTACACAGAATCATTCGGTGAAACATCTTTCTGATCTGTGCATTCAGCTAACAGAGTTAAACCATACTTTTGATTGAGCAGATCTGAACACTCTTTGTGTAGAAAATGCAACTGGACATTTGGAGCGCTAAGAGCGTAGTAGTGGAAAAAGGAATATATTCAAATATAAACTACACAGAAGCATTCTGTGAAACTTCTTTCTGATCTGAGCATTCAGCTAACAGAGTTAAACCATACTTTTGATTGAGCAGTTTTGAAACACTCTGTCTATAGAAAATGCAACTGGACATTCGTAGCGCTAAGTGGGTAATAGTGGAAAAAAGAATATGTTCAAATATAAACTACACAGAAGCATTGTATGAAACTACTTTCTGTTCTGTGCATTCAACTAACAGAGTTGAACCTTACTTTTGATTGAGCCGTTCTGAAACACTCTTTCTGTAGAAACTGCAATTGGACATTCTGAGCGCTAAGAGGCCTATATTGGGAAAAAAAATGTCTACAAATAAAAACTACACAGAAGAATTGTGTGAAACTTCTTTCTGTTCTGTTTGTTCAACTAAAAGAGTTGAACTTTAGTTTTGATTGAGCCGTTCTGAAACACTCTTTCTGTAGAAAATGCAAGTGGAGATTCGGAGCGCTAAGAGGGTAATAGTGGAAAAAGGAATGTCTCCAAATATAAACTACACAGAATCATTCTGTGAAACTTCTTTCTGATCTGTGCATTCAGCTAACAGAGTTAAACCATACTTTTGATTGAGCAGATCTGAACACTCTTTCTGTAGAAAATGCAACTGGACATTTGGAGCGCTAAGAGAGTAGTAGTGGAAAAAGGAATATATTCAAATATAAACTACACAGAAGCATTCGGTGAAACTTCTTTCTGATCTGAGCATTCAGCTAACAGAGTTAAACCATACTTTGATTGAGCAGTTTTGAAACACTCTGTCTGTAGAAAATGCAACTGGACATTCGTAGCGCCAGGTGGGTAATAGTGGAAAAAAGAATATGTTCAAATATAAACTACACAGAAGCATTGTATGAAATTACATTCTGTTCTGTGCATTCAACTAACAGAGTTGAACCTTAGTTTTGATTGAGCCTTTCTGAAACACTCTTTCTGTAGAAACTGCAATTGGACATTCTGAGCGCTAAGAGGCCTATATTGGGAAAAATAATATCTTCAAATAAAAACTACACGGAAGCATTGTGTGAAACTTATTTCTGATATGTTCATTAAGCTAACAGAGTTAAACCATACTTTTGATTGCGCAGTTCTGAACACTCTTTCTGTAGAAAATGCAAGTGGACATTCGGAGCGCTAAGAGGGTAACAGTGGAAAAAGGAATATATTCAAATATAAACTACACAGTAGCATTCTGTGAAAATTCTTTCTGTTCTGTGCATTCAACTAACAGGGTTGAACCTTACTTTTGATTGAGCCGTTCTGAAACACTCTTTCTGTAGAAACTGCAATTGGACATGCTAAGCGCTAAGAGGCCTACATTGGGAAAAAGAATATCTTCAAATAAAAACTACACAGATGCATTCTGTGAAACTTATTTCTGATCTGTAAATTCAGTTAACAGAGATAAAACATATTTTTGATTGAGCAGTTATGAAACACTCTTTTTGTAGAAAATGCAAGTGGAGATTCGGAGCGCTAAGAGGGTAATAGTGGAAAAAGGAATGTCTTCAAATATAAACTACACAGAATCTTTCGGTGAAACTTCTTTCTGATCTGTGCATTCAGCTAACAGAGTTAAACCATACTTTTGATTGAGCAGATCTGAACACTCTTTGTGTAGAAAATGCAACTGGACATTTGGAGCGCTAAGAGCGTAGTAGTGGAAAAAGGAATATATTCAAATATAAACTACACAGAAGCATTCTGTGAAACTTCTTTCTGATCTGAGCATTCAGCTAACAGAGTTAAACCATACTTTTGATTGAGCAGTTTTGAAACACTCTGTCTGTAGAAAATGCAAGTGGACATTCGTAGCGCTAAGTGGGTAATAGTGGAAAAAAGAATATGTTCAAATATAAACTACACAGAAGCATTGTATGAAACTTCTTTCTGTTCTGTGCATTCAACTAACAGAGTTGAACCTTACTTTTGATTGAGCCGTTCTGAAACACTCTTTCTGTAGAAACTGCAATTGGACATTCTGAGCGCTAAGAGGCCTATATTGGGAAAAAGAATGTCTACAAATAAAAACTACACAGAAGAATTGTGTGAAACTTCTTTCTGTTCTGTTTGTTCAACTAAAAGAGTTGAACCTTAGTTTTGATTGAGCCGTTCTGAAACACTCTTTCTGTAGAAAATGCAAGTGGAGATTCGGAGCGCTAAGAGGGTAATAGTGGAAAAAGGAATGTCTCCAAATATAAACTACACAGAATCATTCTGTGAAACTTCTTTCTGATCTGTGCATTCAGCTAACAGAGTTAAACCATACTTTTAATTGAGCAGATCTGAACACTCTTTGTGTAGAAAATGCAACTGGACATTTGGAGCGCTAAGAGAGTAGTAGTGGAAAAAGGAATATATTCAAATAAAAACTACACAGAAGCATTCTGTGCAACTTCTTTCTGATCTGAGCATTCAGCTAACAGAGTTAAACCATACTTTTGATTGAGCAGTTTTGAAACACTCTGTCTGTAGAAAATGCAACTGGACATTCGTAGCGCCAAGTGGGTAATAGTGGAAAAAAGAATATGTTCAAATATAAACTACACAGAATCATTGTATGAAATTTCTTTCTGTTCTGTGCATTCAACTAACAGAGTTGAACCTTAGTTTTGATTGAGCCTTTCTGAAACACTCTTTCTGTAGAAACTGCAATTGGACATTCTGAGCGCTAAGAGGCCTATATTGGGAAAAATAATATCTTCAAATAAAAACTACACAGAAGCATTGTGTGAAACTTATTTCTGATATGTTCATTAAGCTAACAGAGTTAAACGATACTTTTGATTGCGCAGTTCTGAACACTCTTTCTGTAGAAAATGCAAGTGGACATTCGGAGCGCTAAGAGGGTAATAGTGGAAAAAGGAATATATTCAAATATAAACTACACAGTAGCATTCTGTGAAAATTCTTTCTGTTCTGTGCATTCAACTAACAGAGTTGAACCTTACTTTTGATTGAGCCGTTCTGAAACACTCTTTCTGTAGAAACTGCAATTGGACATGCTAAGAGCTAAGAGGCCTACATTGGGAAAAAAATATCTTCAAATAAAAACTACACAGATGCATTCTCTGAAACTTATTTCTGATCTGTAAATTCAGTTAACAGAGATAAAACATATTTTTGATTGAGCAGTTATGAAACACTCTTTTTGTAGAAAATGCAAGTGGAGATTCGGAGCGCTAAGAGGGTAATAGTGGAAAAAGGAATGTCTTCAAATATAAACTACACAGAATCTTTCGGTGAAACTTCTTTCTGATCTGTGCATTCAGCTAACAGAGTTAAACCATACTTTTGATTGAGCAGATCTGAACACTCTTTGTGTAGAAAATGCAACTGGACATTTGGAGCGCTAAGAGCGTAGTAGTGGAAAAAGGAATATATTCAAATATAAACTACACAGAAGCATTCTGTGAAACTTCTTTCTGATCTGAGCATTCAGCTAACAGAGTTAAACCATACTTTTGATTGATCAGTTTTGAAACACTCTGTCTGTAGAAAATGCAAGTGGACATTCGTAGCGCTAAGTGGGTAATAGTGGAAAAAAGAATATGTTCAAATATAAACTACACAGAAGCATTGTATGAAACTTCTTTCTGTTCTGTGCATTCAACTAACAGAGTTGAACCTTACTTTTGATTGAGCCGTTCTGAAACACTCTTTCTGTAGAAACTGCAATTGGACATTCTGAGCGCTAAGAGGCCTATATTGGGAAAAAGAATGTCTACAAATAAAAACTACACAGAAGAATTGTGTGAAACTTCTTTCTGTTCTGTTTGTTCAACTAAAAGAGTTGAACCTTAGTTTTGATTGAGCCGTTCTGAAACACTCTTTCTGTAGAAAATGCAAGTGGACTTTCGGAGCGCTAAGAGGGTAATAGTGGAAAAAGGAGTATATTCCAATATAAACTACACAGTAGCATTCTGTGAAAATTCTTTCTGTTCTGTGCATTCAACTAACAGAGTTGAACCTTACTTTTAATTGAGCCGTTCTGAAACACTCTTTCTGTAGAAACTGCAATTGGACATGCTAAGCGCTAAGAGGCCTACATTGGGAAAAAGAATATCTTCAAATAAAAACTACACAGATGCATTCTGTGAAACTTATTTCTGATCTGTAAATTCAGTTAACAGAGATAAAACATATTTTTGATTGAGCAGTTATGAAACACTCTTTTTGTAGAAAATGCAAGTGGAGATTCGGAGCGCTAAGAGGGTAATAGTGGAAAAAGGAATGTCTTCAAATATAAACTACACAGAATCATTCGGTGAAACATCTTTCTGATCTGTGCATTCAGCTAACAGAGTTAAACCATACTTTTGATTGAGCAGATCTGAACACTCTTTCTGTAGAAAATGCAACTGGACATTTGGAGCGCTAAGAGCGTAGTAGTGGAAAAAGGAATATATTCAAATATAAACTACACAGAAGCATTCTGTGAAACTTCTTTCTGATCTGAGCATTCAGCTAACAGAGTTAAACCATACTTTTGATTGAGCAGTTTTGAAACACTCTGTCTATAGAAAATGCAACTGGACATTCGTAGCGCTAAGTGGGTAATAGTGGAAAAAAGAATATGTTCAAATATAAACTACACAGAAGCATTGTATGAAACTACTTTCTGTTCTGTGCATTCAACTAACAGAGTTGAACCTTACTTTTGATTGAGCCGTTCTGAAACACTCTTTCTGTAGAAACTGCAATTGGACATTCTGAGCGCTAAGAGGCCTATATTGGGAAAAAAAATGTCTACAAATAAAAACTACACAGAAGAATTGTGTGAAACTTCTTTCTGTTCTGTTTGTTCAACTAAAAGAGTTGAACTTTAGTTTTGATTGAGCCGTTCTGAAACACTCTTTCTGTAGAAAATGCAAGTGGAGATTCGGAGCGCTAAGAGGGTAATAGTGGAAAAAGGAATGTCTCCAAATATAAACTACACAGAATCATTCTGTGAAACTTCTTTCTGATCTGTGCATTCAGCTAACAGAGTTAAACCATACTTTTGATTGAGCAGATCTGAACACTCTTTCTGTAGAAAATGCAACTGGACATTTGGAGCGCTAAGAGAGTAGTAGTGGAAAAAGGAATATATTCAAATATAAACTACACAGAAGCATTCGGTGAAACTTCTTTCTGATCTGAGCATTCAGCTAACAGAGTTAAACCATACTTTGATTGAGCAGTTTTGAAACACTCTGTCTGTAGAAAATGCAACTGGACATTCGTAGCGCCAGGTGGGTAATAGTGGAAAAAAGAATATGTTCAAATATAAACTACACAGAAGCATTGTATGAAATTACATTCTGTTCTGTGCATTCAACTAACAGAGTTGAACCTTAGTTTTGATTGAGCCTTTCTGAAACACTCTTTCTGTAGAAACTGCAATTGGACATTCTGAGCGCTAAGAGGCCTATATTGGGAAAAATAATATCTTCAAATAAAAACTACACAGAAGCATTGTGTGAAACTTATTTCTGATATGTTCATTAAGCTAACAGAGTTAAACCATACTTTTGATTGCGCAGTTCTGAACACTCTTTCTGTAGAAAATGCAAGTGGACATTCGGAGCGCTAAGAGCGTAACAGTGGAAAAAGGAATATATTCAAATATAAACTACACAGTAGCATTCTGTGAAAATTCTTTCTGTTCTGTGCATTCAACTAACAGGGTTGAACCTTACTTTTGATTGAGCCGTTCTGAAACACTCTTTCTGTAGAAACTGCAATTGGACATGCTAAGCGCTAAGAGGCCTACATTGGGAAAAAGAATATCTTCAAATAAAAACTACACAGATGCATTCTGTGAAACTTATTTCTGATCTGTAAATTCAGTTAACAGAGATAAAACATATTTTTGATTGAGCAGTTATGAAACACTCTTTTTGTAGAAAATGCAAGTGGAGATTCGGAGCGCTAAGAGGGTAATAGTGGAAAAAGGAATGTCTTCAAATATAAACTACACAGAATCTTTCGGTGAAACTTCTTTCTGATCTGTGCATTCAGCTAACAGAGTTAAACCATACTTTTGATTGAGCAGATCTGAACACTCTTTGTGTAGAAAATGCAACTGGACATTTGGAGCGCTAAGAGCGTAGTAGTGGAAAAAGGAATATATTCAAATATAAACTACACAGAAGCATTCTGTGAAACTTCTTTCTGATCTGAGCATTCAGCTAACAGAGTTAAACCATACTTTTGATTGAGCAGTTTTGAAACACTCTGTCTGTAGAAAATGCAAGTGGACATTCGTAGCGCTAAGTGGGTAATAGTGGAAAAAAGAATATGTTCAAATATAAACTACACAGAAGCATTGTATGAAACTTCTTTCTGTTCTGTGCATTCAACTAACAGAGTTGAACCTTACTTTTGATTGAGCCGTTCTGAAACACTCTTTCTGTAGAAACTGCAATTGGACATTCTGAGCGCTAAGAGGCCTATATTGGGAAAAAGAATGTCTACAAATAAAAACTACACAGAAGAATTGTGTGAAACTTCTTTCTGTTCTGTTTGTTCAACTAAAAGAGTTGAACCTTAGTTTTGATTGAGCCGTTCTGAAACACTCTTTCTGTAGAAAATGCAAGTGGAGATTCGGAGCGCTAAGAGGGTAATAGTGGAAAAAGGAATGTCTCCAAATATAAACTACACAGAATCATTCTGTGAAACTTCTTTCTGATCTGTGCATTCAGCTAACAGAGTTAAACCATACTTTTAATTGAGCAGATCTGAACACTCTTTGTGTAGAAAATGCAACTGGACATTTGGAGCGCTAAGAGAGTAGTAGTGGAAAAAGGAATATATTCAAATAAAAACTACACAGAAGCATTCTGTGCAACTTCTTTCTGATCTGAGCATTCAGCTAACAGAGTTAAACCATACTTTTGATTGAGCAGTTTTGAAACACTCTGTCTGTAGAAAATGCAACTGGACATTCGTAGCGCCAAGTGGGTAATAGTGGAAAAAAGAATATGTTCAAATATAAACTACACAGAATCATTGTATGAAATTTCTTTCTGTTCTGTGCATTCAACTAACAGAGTTGAACCTTAGTTTTGATTGAGCCTTTCTGAAACACTCTTTCTGTAGAAACTGCAATTGGACATTCTGAGCGCTAAGAGGCCTATATTGGGAAAAATAATATCTTCAAATAAAAACTACACAGAAGCATTGTGTGAAACTTATTTCTGATATGTTCATTAAGCTAACAGAGTTAAACGATACTTTTGATTGCGCAGTTCTGAACACTCTTTCTGTAGAAAATGCAAGTGGACATTCGGAGCGCTAAGAGGGTAATAGTGGAAAAAGGAATATATTCAAATATAAACTACACAGTAGCATTCTGTGAAAATTCTTTCTGTTCTGTGCATTCAACTAACAGAGTTGAACCTTACTTTTGATTGAGCCGTTCTGAAACACTCTTTCTGTAGAAACTGCAATTGGACATGCTAAGAGCTAAGAGGCCTACATTGGGAAAAAAATATCTTCAAATAAAAACTACACAGATGCATTCTCTGAAACTTATTTCTGATCTGTAAATTCAGTTAACAGAGATAAAACATATTTTTGATTGAGCAGTTATGAAACACTCTTTTTGTAGAAAATGCAAGTGGAGATTCGGAGCGCTAAGGGGGTAATAGTGGAAAAAGGAATGTCTTCAACTATAAACTACACAGAATCATTCGGTGAAACTTCTTTCTGATCTGTGCATTCAGCTAACAGAGTTAAACCATACTTTTGATTGAGCAGATCTGAACACTCTTTCTGTAGAAAATGCAACTGGACATTTGGAGCGCTAAGAGCGTAGTAGTGGAAAAAGGAATATATTCAAATATAAACTACACAGAAGCATTCTGTGAAACTTCTTTCTGATCTGAGCATTCAGCTAACAGAGTTAAACCATACTTTTGATTGAGCAGTTTTGAAACACTCTGTCTGTAGAAAATGCAACTGGACATTCGTAGCGCTAAGTGGGTAATAGTGGAAAAAAGAATATGTTCAAATATAAACTACACAGAAGCATTGTATGAAACTTCTTTCTGTTCTGTGCATTCAACTAACAGATTTGAACCTTACTTTTGATTGAGCCGTTCTGAAGCACTCTTTCTGTAGAAACTGCAATTGGACATTCTGAGCGCTAAGAGGCCTATATTGGGAAAAAGAATGTCTGCAAATAAAAACTACACAGAAGAATTGTGTGAAACTTCTTTCTGTTCTGTTTGTTCAACTAAAAGAGTTGAACCTTAGTTTTGATTGAGCCGTTCTGAAACACTCTTTCTGTAGAAAATGCAAGTGGAGATTCGGAGCGCTAAGAGGGTAATAGTGGAAAAAGGAATGTCTCCAAATATAAACTACACAGAATCATTCTGTGAAACTTCTTTCTGATCTGTGCATTCAGCTAACAGAGTTAAAACATACTTTTGATTGAGCAGATCTGAACAATCTTTCTGTAGAAAATGCAACTGGACATTTGGAGCGCTAAGAGAGTAGTAGTGGAAAAAGGAATATATTCAAATATAAACTACACAGAAGCATTCTGTGAAACTTCTTTCTGATCTGAGCATTCAGCTAACAGAGTTAAACCATACTTTTGATTGAGCAGTTTTGAAACACTCTGTCTGTAGAAAATGCAACTGGACATTCATAGCGCTAAGTGGGTAATAGTGGAAAAAAGAATATGTTCAAATATAAACTACAAAGAAGCATTGTATGAAACTTCTTTCTGTTCTGTGCATTCAACTAACAGAGTTGAACCTTACTTTTGATTGAGCCTTTCTGAAACACTCTTTCTGTAGAAACTGCAATTGGACATTCTGAGCGCTAAGAGGCCTCTATTGGGAAAAATAATATCTTCAAATAAAAACTACACGGAAGCATTGTGTGAAACTTATTTCTGATATGTTCATTAAGCTAACAGAGTTAAACCATACTTTTGATTGCGCAGTTCTGAACACTCTTTCTGTAGAAAATGCAAGTGGACATTCGGAGCGCTAAGAGGGTAATAGTGGAAAAAGGAATATATTCAAATATAAACTACACAGTAGCATTCTGTGAAAATTCTTTCTGTTCTGTGCATTCAACTAACAGAGTTGAACCTTACTTTTAATTGAGCCGTTCTGAAACACTCTTTCTGTAGAAACTGCAATTGGACATGCTAAGCGCTAAGAGGCCTACATTGGGAAAAAGAATATCTTCAAATAAGAACTACACAGATGCATTCTGTGAAACTTATTTCTGATCTGTAAATTCAGTTAACAGAGATAAAACATATTTTTGATTGAGCAGTTATGAAACACTCTTTTTGTAGAAAATGCAAGTGGAGATTCGGAGCGCTAAGAGGGTAATAGTGGAAAAAGGAATGTCTTCAAATATAAACTACACAGAATCATTCGGTGAAACTTCTTTCTGATCTGTGCATTCAGCTAACAGAGTTAAACCATACTTTTGATTGAGCAGATCTGAACACTCTTTGTGTAGAAAATGCAACTGGACATATGGAGCGCTAAGAGCGTAGTAGTGGAAAAAGGAATATATTCAAATATAAACTACACAGAAGCATTCTGTGAAACTTCTTTCTGATCTGAGCATTCAGCTAACAGAGTTAAACCATACTTTTGATTGAGCAGTTTTGAAACACTCTGTCTATAGAAAATGCAACTGGACATTCGTAGCGCTAAGTGGGTAATAGTGGAAAAAAGAATATGTTCAAATATAAACTACACAGAAGCATTGTATGAAACTACTTTCTGTTCTGTGCATTCAACTAACAGAGTTGAACCTTACTTTTGATTGAGCCGTTCTGAAACACTCTTTCTGTAGAAACTGCAATTGGACATTCTGAGCGCTAAGAGGCCTATATTGGGAAAAAAAATATCTACAAATAAAAACTACACAGAAGAATTGTGTGAAACTTCTTTCTGTTCTGTTTGTTCAACTAAAAGAGTTGAACTTTAGTTTTGATTGAGCCGTTCTGAAACACTCTTTCTGTAGAAAATGCAAGTGGAGATTCGGAGCGCTAAGAGGGTAATAGTGGAAAAAGGAATGTCTCCAAATATAAACTACACAGAATCATTCTGTGAAACTTCTTTCTGATCTGTGCATTCAGCTAAAAGAGTTAAACCATACTTTTGATTGAGCAGATCTGAACACTCTTTCTGTAGAAAATGCAACTGGACATTTGGAGCGCTAAGAGAGTAGTAGTGGAAAAAGGAATATATTCAAATATAAACTACACAGAAGCATTCGGTGAAACTTCTTTCTGATCTGAGCATTCAGCTAACAGAGTTAAACCATACTTTTGATTGAGCAGTTTTGAAACACTCTGTCTGTAGAAAATGCAACTGGACATTCGTAGCGCCAGGTGGGTAATAGTGGAAAAAAGAATATGTTCAAATATAAACTACACAGAAGCATTGTATGAAATTACATTCTGTTCTGTGCATTCAACTAACAGAGTTGAACCTTAGTTTTGATTGAGCCTTTCTGAAACACTCTTTCTGTAGAAACTGCAATTGGACATTCTGAGCGCTAAGAGGCCTATATTGGGAAAAATAATATCTTCAAATAAAAACTACACAGAAGCATTGTGTGAAACTTATTTCTGATATGTTCATTAAGCTAACAGAGTTAAACCATACTTTTGATTGCGCAGTTCTGAACACTCTTTCTGTAGAAAATGCAAGTGGACATTCGGAGCGCTAAGAGGGTAATAGTGGAAAAAGGAATATATTCAAATATAAACTACACAGTAGCATTCTGTGAAAATTCTTTCTGTTCTGTGCATTCAACTAACAGGGTTGAACATTACTTTTGATTGAGCCGTTCTGAAACACTCTTTCTGTAGAAACTGCAATTGGACATGCTAAGCGCTAAGAGGCCTACATTGGGAAAAAGAATATCTTCAAATAAAAACTACACAGATGCATTCTGTGAAACTTATTTCTGATCTGTAAATTCAGTTAACAGAGATAAAACATATTTTTGATTGAGCAGTTATGAAACACTCTTTTTGTAGAAAATGCAAGTGGAGATTCGGAGCGCTAAGAGGGTAATAGTGGAAAAAGGAATGTCTTCAAATATAAACTACACAGAATCTTTCGGTGAAACTTCTTTCTGATCTGTGCATTCAGCTAACAGAGTTAAACCATACTTTTGATTGAGCAGATCTGAACACTCTTTGTGTAGAAAATGCAACTGGACATTTGGAGCGCTAAGAGCGTAGTAGTGGAAAAAGGAATATATTCAAATATAAACTACACAGAAGCATTCTGTGAAACTTCTTTCTGATCTGAGCATTCAGCTAACAGAGTTAAACCATACTTTTGATTGAGCAGTTTTGAAACACTCTGTCTGTAGAAAATGCAACTGGACATTCGTAGCGCTAAGTGGGTAATAGTGGAAAAAAGAATATGTTCAAATATAAACTACACAGAAGCATTGTATGAAACTTCTTTCTGTTATGTGCATTCAACTAACAGAGTTGAACCTTACTTTTGATTGAGCCGTTCTGAAACACTCTTTCTGTAGAAACTGCAATTGGACATTCTGAGCGCTAAGAGGCCTATATTGGGAAAAAGAATGTCTACAAATAAAAACTACACAGAAGAATTGTGTGAAACTTCTTTCTGTTCTGTTTGTTCAACTAAAAGAGTTGAACCTTAGTTTTGATTGAGCCGTTCTGAAACACTCTTTCTGTAGAAAATGCAAGTGGAGATTCGGAGCGCTAAGAGGGTAATAGTGGAAAAAGGAATGTCTCCAAATATAAACTACACAGAATCATTCTGTGAAACTTCTTTCTGATCTGTGCATTCAGCTAACAGAGTTAAACCATACTTTTGATTGAGCAGATCTGAACACTCTTTGTGTAGAAAATGCAACTGGACATTTGGAGCGCTAAGAGAGTAGTAGTGGAAAAAGGAATATATTCAAATAAAAACTACACAGAAGCATTCTGTGCAACTTCTTTCTGATCTGAGCATTCAGCTAACAGAGTTAAACCATACTTTTGATTGAGCAGTTTTGAAACACTCTGTCTGTAGAAAATGCAACTGGACATTCGTAGCGCCAAGTGGGTAATAGTGGAAAAAAGAATATGTTCAAATATAAACTACACAGAAGCATTGTATGAAATTTCTTTCTGTTCTGTGCATTCAACTAACAGAGTTGAACCTTAGTTTTGATTGAGCCTTTCTGAAACACTCTTTCTGTAGAAACTGCAATTGGACATTCTGAGCGCTAAGAGGCCTATATTGGGAAAAAAAAATATCTTCAAATAAAAACTACACAGAAGCATTGTGTGAAACTTATTTCTGATATGTTCATTAAGCTAACAGAGTTAAACGATACTTTTGATTGCGCAGTTCTGAACACTCTTTCTGTAGAAAATGCAAGTGGACATTCGGAGCGCTAAGAGGGTAATAGTGGAAAAAGGAATATATTCAAATATAAACTACACAGTAGCATTCTGTGAAAATTCTTTCTGTTCTGTGCATTCAACTAACAGAGTTGAACCTTACTTTTGATTGAGCCGTTCTGAAACACTCTTTCTGTAGAAACTGCAATTGGACATGCTAAGCGCTAAGAGGCCTACATTGGGAAAAAAATATCTTCAAATAAAAACTACACAGATGCATTCTCTGAAACTTATTTCTGATCTGTAAATTCAGTTAACAGAGATAAAACATATTTTTGATTGAGCAGTTATGAAACACTCTTTTTGTAGAAAATGCAAGTGGAGATTCGGAGCGCTAAGAGGGTAATAGTGGAAAAAGGAATGTCTTCAACTATAAACTACACAGAATCATTCGGTGAAACTTCTTTCTGATCTGTGCATTCAGCTAACAGAGTTAAACCATACTTTTGATTGAGCAGATCTGAACACTCTTTCTGTAGAAAATGCAACTGGACATTTGGAGCGCTAAGAGCGTAGTAGTGGAAAAAGGAATATATTCAAATATAAACTACACAGAAGCATTCTGTGAAACTTCTTTCTGATCTGAGCATTCAGCTAACAGAGTTAAACCATACTTTTGATTGAGCAGTTTTGAAACACTCTGTCTGTAGAAAATGCAACTGGATATTCGTAGCGCTAAGTGGGTAATAGTGGAAAAAAGAATATATTCAAATATAAACTACACAGAAGCATTGTATGAAACTTCTTTCTGTTCTGTGCATTCAACTAACAGAGTTGAACCTTACTTTTGATTGAGCCGTTCTGAAACACTCTTTCTGTAGAAACTGCAATTGGACATTCTGAGCGCTAAGAGGCCTATATTGGGAAAAAGAATGTCTGCAAATAAAAACTACACAGAAGAATTGTGTGAAACTACTTTCTGTTCTGTTTGTTCAACTAAAAGAGTTGAACCTTAGTTTTGATTGAGCCGTTCTGAAACACTCTTTCTGTAGAAAATGCAAGTGGAGATTCGGAGCGCTAAGAGGGTAATAGTGGAAAAAGGAATGTCTCCAAATATAAACTACACAGAATCATTCTGTGAAACTTCTTTCCGATCTGTGCATTCAGCTAACAGAGTTAAACCATACTTTTGATTGAGCAGATCTGAACAATCTTTCTGTAGAAAATGCAACTGGACATTTGGAGCGCTAAGAGAGTAGTAGTGGAAAAAGGAATATATTCAAATATAAACTACACAGAAGCATTCTGTGAAACTTCTTTCTGATCTGAGCATTCAGCTAACAGAATTAAACCATACTTTTGATTGAGCAGTTTTGAAACACTCTGTCTGTAGAAAATGCAACTGGACATTCGTAGCGCTAAGTGGGTAATAGTGGAAAAAAGAATACGTTCAAATATAAACTACAAAGAAGCATTGTATGAAACTTCTTTCTGTTCTGTGCATTCAACTAACAGAGTTGAACCTTACTTTTGATTGAGCCTTTCTGAAACACTCTTTCTGTAGAAACTGCAATTGGACATTCTGAGCGCTAAGAGGCCTCTATTGGGAAAAATAATATCTTCAAATAAAAACTACACGGAAGCATTGTGTGAAACTTATTTCTGATATGTTCATTAAGCTAACAGAGTTAAACCATACTTTTGATTGCGCAGTTCTGAACACTCTTTCTGTAGAAAATGCAAGTGGACATTCGGAGCGCTAAGAGGGTAATAGTGGAAAAAGGAATATATTCAAATATAAACTACACAGTAGCATTCTGTGAAAATTCTTTCTGTTCTGTGCATTCAACTAACAGAGTTGAACCTTACTTTTAATTGAGCCGTTCTGAAACACTCTTTCTGTAGAAACTGCAATTGGACATGCTAAGCGCTAAGAGGCCTACATTGGGAAAAAGAATATCTTCAAATAAGAACTACACAGATGCATTCTGTGAAACTTATTTCTGATCTGTAAATTCAGTTAACAGAGATAAAACATATTTTTGATTGAGCAGTTATGAAACACTCTTTTTGTAGAAAATGCAAGTGGAGATTCGGAGCGCTAAGAGGGTAATAGTGGAAAAAGGAATGTCTTCAAATATAAACTACACAGAATCATTCGGTGAAACTTCTTTCTGATCTGTGCATTCAGCTAACAGAGTTAAACCATACTTTTGATTGAGCAGATCTGAACACTCTTTGTGTAGAAAATGCAACTGGACATTTGGAGCGCTAAGAGCGTAGTAGTGGAAAAAGGAATATATTCAAATATAAACTACACAGAAGCATTCTGTGAAACTTCTTTCTGATCTGAGCATTCAGCTAACAGAGTTAAACCATACTTTTGATTGAGCAGTTTTGAAACACTCTGTCTATAGAAAATGCAACTGGACATTCGTAGCGCTAAGTGGGTAATAGTGGAAAAAAGAATATGTTCAAATATAAATTACACAGAAGCATTGTATGAAACTACTTTCTGTTCTGTGCATTCAACTAACAGAGTTGAACGTTACTTTTGATTGAGCCGTTCTGAAACACTCTTTCTGTAGAAACTGCAATTGGACATTCTGAGCGCTAAGAGGCCTATATTGGGAAAAAAAATGTCTACAAATAAAAACTACACAGAAGAATTGTGTGAAACTTCTTTCTGTTCTGTTTGTTCAACTAAAAGAGTTGAACATTAGTTTTGATTGAGCCGTTCTGAAACACTCTTTCTGTAGAAAATGCAAGTGGAGATTCGGAGCGCTAAGAGGGTAATAGTGGAAAAAGGAATGTCTCCAAATATAAACTACACAGAATCATTCTGTGAAACTTCTTTCTGATCTGTGCATTCAGCTAACAGAGTTAAACCATACTTTTGATTGAGCAGATCTGAACACTCTTTCTGTAGAAAATGCAACTGGACATTTGGAGCGCTAAGAGAGTAGTAGTGGAAAAAGGAATATATTCAAATATAAACTACACAGAAGCATTCGGTGAAACGTCTTTCTGATCTGAGCATTCAGCTAACAGTGTTAAACCATACTTTTGATTGAGCAGTTTTGAAACACTCTGTCTGTAGAAAATGCAACTGGACATTCGTAGCGCCAGGTGGGTAATAGTGGAAAAAAGAATATGTTCAAATATAAACTACACAGAAGCATTGTATGAAATTACATTCTGTTCTGTGCATTCAACTAACAGAGTTGAACCTTAGTTTTGATTGAGCCTTTCTGAAACACTCTTTCTGTAGAAACTGCAATTGGACATTCTGAGCGCTAAGAGGCCTATATTGGGAAAAATAATATCTTCAAATAAAAACTACACAGAAGCATTGTGTGAAACTTATTTCTGATATGTTCATTAAGCTAACAGAGTTAAACCATACTTTTGATTGCGCAGTTCTGAACACTCTTTCTGTAGAAAATTCAAGTGGACATTCGGAGCGCTAAGAGGGTAATAGTGGAAAAAGGAATATATTCAAATATAAACTACACAGTAGCATTCTGTGAAAATTCTTTCTGTTCTGTGCATTCAACTAACAGGGTTGAACCTTACTTTTGATTGAGCCGTTCTGAAACACTCTTTCTGTAGAAACTGCAATTGGACATGCTAAGCGCTAAGAGGCCTACATTGGGAAAAAGAATATCTTCAAATAAAAACTACACAGATGCATTCTGTGAAACTTATTTCTGATCTGTAAATTCAGTTAACAGAGATAAAACATATTTTTGATTGAGTAGTTATGAAACACTCTTTTTGTAGAAAATGCAAGTGGAGATTCGGAGCGCTAAGTGGGTAATAGTGGAAAAAGGAATGTCTTCAAATATAAACTACACAGAATCATTTGGTGAAACTTCTTTCTGATCTGTGCATTCAGCTAACAGAGTTAAACCATACTTTTGATTGAGCAGATCTGAACACTCTTTGTGTAGAAAATGCAACTGGACATTTGGAGCGCTAAGAGCGTAGTAGTGGAAAAAGGAATATATTCAAATATAAACTACACAGAAGCATTCTGTGAAACTTCTTTCTGATCTGAGCATTCAGCTAACAGAGTTAAACCATACTTTTGATTGAGCAGTTTTGAAACACTCTGTCTGTAGAAAATGCAACTGGACATTCGTAGCGCTAAGTGGGTAATAGTGGAAAAAAGAATATGTTCAAATATAAACTACACAGAAGCATTGTATGAAACTTCTTTCTGTTCTGTGCATTCAACTAACAGAGTTGAACCTTACTTTTGATTGAGCCGTTCTGAAACACTCTTTCTGTAGAAACTGCAATTGGACATTCTGAGCGCTAAGAGGCCTATATTGGGAAAAAGAATGTCTACAAATAAAAACTACACAGAAGAATTGTGTGAAATTTCTTTCTGTTCTGTTTGTTCAACTAAAAGAGTTGAACCTTAGTTTTGATTGAGCCGTTCTGAAACACTCTTTATGTAGAAAATGCAAGTGGAGATTCGGAGCGCTAAGAGGGTAATAGTGGAAAAAGGAATGTCTCCAAATATAAACTACACAGAATCATTCTGTGAAACTTCTTTCTGATCTGTGCATTCAGCTAACAGAGTTAAACCATACTTTTGATTGAGCAGATCTGAACACTCTTTCTGTAGAAAATGCAACTGGACATTTGGAGCGCTAAGAGAGTAGTAGTGGAAAAAGGAATATATTCAAATATAAACTACACAGAAGCATTCTGTGAAACTTCTTTCTGATCTGAGCATTCAGCTAACAGAGTTAAACCATACTTTTGATTGAGCAGTTTTGAAACACTCTGTCTGTAGAAAATGCAACTGGACATTCGTAGCGCTAAGTGGGTAATAGTGGAAAAAAGAATATGTTCAAATATAAACTACACAGAAGCACTGTATGAAAATTCTTTCTGTTCTGTGCATTCAACTAACAGAGTTGAACCTTACTTTTGATTGAGCCTTTCTGAAACACTTTTTCTGTAGAAACTGCAATTGGACATTCTGAGCGCTAAGAGGCCTCTATTGGGAAAAATAATATCTTCAAATAAAAACTACACAGAAGCATTGTGTGAAACTTATTTCTGATATGTTCATTAAACTAACAGAGTTAAACCATATTTTTGATTGAGCAGATCTGAACAATCTTTCTGTAGAAAATGCAACTGGACATTTGGAGCGCTAAGAGAGTAGTAGTGGAAAAAGGAATATATTCAAATATAAACTACACAGAAGCATTCTGTGAAACTTCTTTCTGATCTGAGCATTCAGCTAACAGAGTTAAACCATACTTTTGATTGAGCAGTTTTGAAACACTCTGTCTGTAGAAAATGCAACTGGACATTCGTAGCGCTAAGTGGGTAATAGTGGAAAAAAGAATATGTTCAAATATAAACTACAAAGAAGCATTGTATGAAACTTCTTTCTGTTCTGTGCATTCAACTAACAGAGTTGAACCTTACTTTGATTGAGCCTTTCTGAAACACTCTTTCTGTAGAAACTGCAATTGGACATTCTGAGCGCTAAGAGGCCTCTATTGGGAAAAATAATATCTTCAAATAAAAACTACACGGAAGCATTGTGTGAAACTTATTTCTGATATGTTCATTAAGCTAACAGAGTTAAACCATACTTTTGATTGCGCAGTTCTGAACACTCTTTCTGTAGAAAATGCAAGTGGACATTCTGAGCGCTAAGAGGGTAATAGTGGAAAAAGGAATATATTCCAATATAAACTACACAGTAGCATTCTGTGAAAATTCTTTTTGTTCTGTGCATTCAACTAACAGAGTTGAACCTTACTTTTAATTGAGCCGTTCGGAAACACTCTTTCTGTAGAAACTGCAATTGGACATGCTAAGCGCTAAGAGGCCTACATTGGGAAAAAGAATATCTTCAAATAAAAACTACACAGATGCATTCTGTGAAACTTATTTCTGATCTGTAAATTCAGTTAACAGAGATAAAACATATTTTTGATTGAGCAGTTATGAAACACTCTTTTTGTAGAAAATGCAAGTGGAGATTCGGAGCGCTAAGAGGGTAATAGTGGAAAAAGGAATGTCTTCAAATATAAACTACACAGAATCATTCGGTGAAACTTCTTTCTGATCTGTGCATTCAGCTCACAGAGTTAAACCATACTTTTGATTGAGCAGATCTGAACACTCTTTGTGTAGAAAATGCAACTGGACATTTGGAGCGCTAAGAGCGTAGTAGTGGAAAAAGGAATATATTCAAATATAAACTACACAGAAGCATTCTGTGAAACTTCTTTCTGATCTGAGCATTCAGCTAACAGAGTTAAACCATACTTTTGATTGAGCAGTTTTGAAACACTCTGTCTATAGAAAATGCAACTGGACATTCGTAGCGCTAAGTGGGTAATAGTGGAAAAAAGAATATGTTCAAATATAAACTACACAGAAGCATTGTATGAAACTACTTTCTGTTCTGTGCATTCAACTAACAGAGTTGAACCTTACTTTTGATTGAGCCGTTCTGAAACACTCTTTCTGTAGAAACTGCAATTGGACATTCTGAGCGCTAAGAGGCCTATATTGGGAAAAAAAATGTCTACAAATAAAAACTACACAGAAGAATTGTGTGAAACTTCTTTCTGTTCTGTTTGTTCAACTAAAAGAGTTGAACTTTAGTTTTGATTGAGCCGTTCTGAAACACTCTTTCTGTAGAAAATGCAAGTGGAGATTCGGAGCGCTAAGAGGGTAATAGTGGAAAAAGGAATGTCTCCAAATATAAACTACACAGAATCATTCTGTGAAACTTCTTTCTGATCTGTGCATTCAGCTAACAGAGTTAAACCATACTTTTGATTGAGCAGATCTGAACACTCTTTCTGTAGAAAATGCAACTGGACATTTGGAGCGCTAAGAGAGTAGTAGTGGAAAAAGGAATATATTCAAATATAAACTAAACAGAAGCATTCGGTGAAACTTCTTTCTGATCTGAGCATTCAGCTAACAGAGTTAAACCATACTTTTGATTGAGCAGTTTTGAAACACTCTGTCTGTAGAAAATGCAACTGGACATTCGTAGCGCCAGGTGGGTAATAGTGGAAAAAAGAATATGTTCAAATATAAACTACACAGAAGCATTGTATGAAATTACATTCTGTTCTGTGCATTCAAATAACAGAGTTGAACCTTAGTTTTGATTGAGCCTTTCTGAAACACTCTTTCTGTAGAAACTGCAATTGGACATTCTGAGCGCTAAGAGGCCTATATTGGGAAAAATAATATCTTCAAATAAAAACTACACAGAAGCATTGTGTGAAACTTATTTCTGATATGTTCATTAAGCTAACAGAGTTAAACCATACTTTTGATTGCGCAGTTCTGAACACTCTTTCTGTAGAAAATGCAAGTGGACATTCGGAGCGGTAAGAGGGTAATAGTGGAAAAAGGAATATATTCAAATATAAACTACACAGTAGCATTCTGTGAAAATTCTTTCTGTTCTGTGCATTCCACTAACAGGGTTGAACCTTACTTTTGATTGAGCCGTTCTGAAACACTCTTTCTGTAGAAACTGCAATTGGACATGCTAAGCGCTAAGAGGCCTACATTGGGAAAAAGAATATCTTCAAATAAAAACTACACAGATGCATTCTGTGAAACTTATTTCTGATCTGTAAATTCAGTTAACAGAGATAAAACATATTTTTGATTGAGCAGTTATGAAACACTCTTTTTGTAGAAAATGCAAGTGGAGATTCGGAGCGCTAAGTGGGTAATAGTGGAAAAAGGAATGTCTTCAAATATAAACTACACAGAATCATTCGGTGAAACTTCTTTCTGATCTGTGCATTCAGCTAACAGAGTTAAACCATACTTTTGATTGAGCAGATCTGAACACTCTTTTTGTAGAAAATGCAACTGGACATTTGGAGCGCTAAGAGCGTAGTAGTGGAAAAAGGAATATATTCAAATATAAACTACACAGAAGCATTCTGTGAAACTTCTTTCTGATCTGAGCATTCAGCTAACAGAGTTAAACCATACTTTTGATTGAGCAGTTTTGAAACACTCTGTCTGTAGAAAATGCAACTGGACATTCGTAGCGCTAAGTGGGTAATAGTGGAAAAAAGAATATGTTCAAATATAAACTACACAGAAGCATTGTATGAAACTTCTTTCTGTTCTGTGCATTCAACTAACAGAGTTGAACCTTACTTTTGATTGAGCCGTTCTGAAACACTCTTTCTGTAGAAACTGCAATTGGACATTCTGAGCGCTAAGAGGCCTATATTGGGAAAAAGAATGTCTACAAATAAAAACTACACAGAAGAATTGTGTGAAACTTCTTTCTGTTCTGTTTGTTCAACTAAAAGAGTTGAACCTTAGTTTTGATTGAGCCGTTCTGAAACACTCTTTCTGTAGAAAATGCAAGTGGAGATTCGGAGCGCTAAGAGGGTAATAGTGGAAAAAGGAATGTCTCCAAATATAAACTACACAGAATCATTCTGTGAAACTTCTTTCTGATCTGTGCATTCAGCTAACAGAGTTAAACCATACTTTTGATTGAGCAGATCTGAACACTCTTTCTGTAGAAAATGCAACTGGACATTTGGATCGCTAAGAGAGTAGTAGTGGAAAAAGGAATATATTCAAATATAAACTACACAGAAGCATTCTGTGAAACTTCTTTCAGATCTGAGCATTCAGCTAACAGAGTTAAACCATACTTTTGATTGAGCAGTTTTGAAACACTCTGTCTGTAGAAAATGCAACTGGACATTCGTAGCGCTAAGTTGGTAATAGTGGAAAAAAGAATATGTTCAAATATAAACTACACAGAAGCATTGTATGAAATTACATTCTGTTCTGTGCATTCAACTAACAGAGTTGAACCTTAGTTTTGATTGAGCCTTTCTGAAACACTCTTTCTGTAGAAACTGCAATTGGACATTCTGAGCGCTAAGAGGCCTATATTGGGAAAAATAATATCTTCAAATAAAAACTACACAGAAGCATTGTGTGAAACTTATTTCTGATATGTTCATTAAGCTAACAGAGTTAAACCATACTTTTGATTGCGCAGTTCTGAACACTCTTTCTGTAGAAAATTCAAGTGGACATTCGGAGCGCTAAGAGGGTAATAGTGGAAAAAGGAATATATTCAAATATAAACTACACAGTAGCATTCTGTGAAAATTCTTTCTGTTCTGTGCATTCAACTAACAGGGTTGAACCTTACTTTTGATTGAGCCGTTCTGAAACACTCTTTCTGTAGAAACTGCAATTGGACATGCTAAGCGCTAAGAGGCCTACATTGGGAAAAAGAATATCTTCAAATAAAAACTACACAGATGCATTCTGTGAAACTTATTTCTGATCTGTAAATTCAGTTAACAGAGATAAAACATATTTTTGATTGAGCAGTTATGAAACACTCTTTTTGTAGAAAATGCAAGTGGAGATTCGGAGCGCTAAGTGGGTAATAGTGGAAAAAGGAATGTCTTCAAATATAAACTACACAGAATCATTCGGTGAAACTTCTTTCTGATCTGTGCATTCAGCTAACAGAGTTAAACCATACTTTTGATTGAGCAGATCTGAACACTCTTTGTGTAGAAAATGCAACTGGACATTTGGAGCGCTAAGAGCGTAGTAGTGGAAAAAGGAATATATTCAAATATAAACTACACAGAAGCATTCTGTGAAACTTCTTTCTGATCTGAGCATTCAGCTAACAGAGTTAAACCATACTTTTGATTGAGCAGTTTTGAAACACTCTGTCTGTAGAAAATGCAACTGGACATTCGTAGCGCTAAGTGGGTAATAGTGGAAAAAAGAATATGTTCAAATATAAACTACACAGAAGCATTGTATGAAACTTCTTTCTGTTCTGTGCATTCAACTAACAGAGTTGAACCTTACTTTTGATTGAGCCGTTCTGAAACACTCTTTCTGTAGAAACTGCAATTGGACATTCTGAGCGCTAAGAGGCCTATATTGGGAAAAAGAATGTCTACAAATAAAAACTACACAGAAGAATTGTGTGAAACTTCTTTCTGTTCTGTTTGTTCAACTAAAAGAGTTGAACCTTAGTTTTGATTGAGCCGTTCTGAAACACTCTTTATGTAGAAAATGCAAGTGGAGATTCGGAGCGCTAAGAGGGTAATAGTGGAAAAAGGAATGTCTCCAAATATAAACTACACAGAATCATTCTGTGAAACTTCTTTCTGATCTGTGCATTCAGCTAACAGAGTTAAACCATACTTTTGATTGAGCAGATATGAACACTCTTTCTGTAGAAAATGCAACTGGACATTTGGAGCGCTGAGAGAGTAGTAGTGGAAAAAGGAATATATTCAAATATAAACTACACAGAAGCATTCTGTGAAACTTCTTTCTGATCTGAGCATTCAGCTAACAGAGTTAAACCATACTTTTGATTGAGCAGTTTTGAAACACTCTGTCTGTAGAAAATGCAACTGGACATTCGTAGCGCTAAGTGGGTAATAGTGGAAAAAAGAATATGTTCAAATATAAACTACACAGAAGCACTGTATGAAAATTCTTTCTGTTCTGTGCATTCAACTAACAGAGTTGAACCTTACTTTTGATTGAGCCTTTCTGAAACACTTTTTCTGTAGAAACTGCAATTGGACATTCTGTGCGCTAAGAGGCCTCTATTGGGAAAAATAATATCTTCAAATAAAAACTACACAGAAGCATTGTGTGAAACTTATTTCTGATATGTTCATTAAACTAACAGAGTTAAACCATACTTTTGATTGAGCAGATCTGAACAATCTTTCTGTAGAAAATGCAACTGGACATTTGGAGCGCTAAGAGAGTAGTAGTGGAAAAAGGAATATATTCAAATATAAACTACACAGAAGCATTCTGTGAAACTTCTTTCTGATCTGAGCATTCAGCTAACAGAGTTAAACCATACTTTTGATTGAGCAGTTTTGAAACACTCTGTCTGTAGAAAATGCAACTGGACATTCGTAGCGCTAAGTGGGTAATAGTGGAAAAAAGAATATGTTCAAATATAAACTACAAAGAAGCATTGTATGAAACTTCTTTCTGTTCTGTGCATTCAACTAACAGAGTTGAACCTTACTTTTGATTGAGCCTTTCTGAAACACTCTTTCTGTAGAAACTGCAATTGGACATTCTGAGCGCTAAGAGGCCTCTATTGGGAAAAATAATATCTTCAAATAAAAACTACACGGAAGCATTGTGTGAAACTTATTTCTGATATGTTCATTAAGCTAACAGAGTTAAACCATACTTTTGATTGCGCAGTTCTGAACACTCTTTCTGTAGAAAATGCAAGTGGACATTCGGAGCGCTAAGATTGTAATAGTGGAAAAAGGAATATATTCAATTATAAACTACACAGTAGCATTCTGTGAAAATTCTTTCTGTTCCGTGCATTCAACTAACAGAGTTGAACCTTACTTTTAATTGAGCCGTTCTGAAACACTCTTTCTGTAGAAACTGCAATTGGACATGCTAAGCGCTAAGAGGCCTACATTGGGAAAAAGAATATCTTCAAATAAAAACTACACAGATGCATTCTGTGAAACTTATTTCTGATCTGTAAATTCAGTTAACAGAGATAAAACATATTTTTGATTGAGCAGTTATGAAACACTCTTTTTGTAGAAAATGCAAGTGGAGATTCGGAGCGCTAAGAGGGTAATAGTGGAAAAAGGAATGTCTTCAAATATAAACTACACAGAATCATTCGGTGAAACTTCTTTCTGATCTGTGCATTCAGCTCACAGAGTTAAACCATACTTTTGATTGAGCAGATCTGAACACTCTTTGTGTAGAAAATGCAACTGGACATTTGGAGCGCTAAGAGCGTAGTAGTGGAAAAAGGAATATATTCAAATATAAACTACACAGAAGCATTCTGTGAAACTTCTTTCTGATCTGAGCATTCAGCTAACAGAGTTAAACCATACTTTTGATTGAGCAGTTTTGAAACACTCTGTCTATAGAAAATGCAACTGGACATTCGTAGCGCTAAGTGGGTAATAGTGGAAAAAAGAATATGTTCAAATATAAACTACACAGAAGCATTGTATGAAACTTCTTTCTGTTCTGTGCATTCAACTAACAGAGTTGAACCTTACTTTTGATTGAGCCGTTCTGAAACACTCTTTCTGTAGAAACTGCAATTGGACATTCTGAGCGCTAAGAGGCCTATATTGGGAAAAATAATATCTTCAAATAAAAACTACACAGAAGCATTGTGTGAAACATATTTCTGATATGTTCATTAAGCTAACAGAGTTAAACCATATTTTTGATTGCGCAGTTCTGAACACTCTTTCTGTAGAAAATGCAAGTGGACATTCGGAGCGCTAAGAGGGTAATAGTGGAGAAAGGAATATATTCAAATATAAACTACACAGTAGCATTCTGTGAAAATTCTTTCTGTTCTGTGCATTCAACTAACAGAGTTGAACCTTACTTCTGATTGAGCCGTTCTGAAACACTCTTTCTGTAGAAACTGCAATTGGACATGCTAAGCGCTAAGAGGCCTACATTGGGAAAAAGAATATCTTCAAATAAAAACTACACAGATGCATTCTGTGAAACTTATTTCTGATCTGTAAATTCAGTTAACAGAGATAAAACATATTTTTGATTGAGCAGTTATGAAACACTCTTTTTGTAGAAAATGCAAGTGGAGATTCGGAGCGCTAAGAGGGTAATAGTGGAAAAAGTAATGTCTTCAAATATAAACTACACAGAATCATTCGGTGAAACTTCTTTCTGATCTGTGCATTCAGCTAACAGAGTTAAACCATACTTTTGATTGAGCAGATCTGAACACTCTTTCTGTAGAAAATGCAACTGGACATTTGGAGCGCTAAGAGCGTAGTGGTGGAAAAAGGAATATATTCAAATATAAACTACACAGAAGCATTCTGTGAAACTTCTTTCTGATCTGAGCATTCAGCTAACAGAGTTAAACCATACTTTTGATTGAGCAGTTTTGAAACACTCTGTCTGTAGAAAATGCAACTGGACATTCGTAGCGCTAAGTGGGTAATAGTGGAAAAAAGAATATGTTCAAATATAAACTACACAGAAGCATTGTATGAAACTTCTTTCTGTTCTGTGCATTCAACTAACAGAGTTGAACCTTACTTTTGATTGAGCCGTTCTGAAACACTCTTTCTGTAGAAACTTCAATTGGTGATTCTGAGCCCTAAGAGGCCTATATTGGGAAAAAGAATGTCTACAAATAAAAACTACACAGAAGAATTGTGTGAAACTTTTTTCTGTTCTGTTTGTTCAACTAAAAGAGTTGAACTTTAGTTTTGATTGAGCCGTTCTGAAACACTCTTTCTGTAGAAACTGCAATTGGACATTCTGAGCGCTAAGAGGCCTATATTGGGAAAAATAATATCTTCAAATAAAAACTACACAGAAGCATTGTGTGAAACTTATTTCTGATATGTTCATTAAGCTAACAGAGTTAAACCATACTTTTGATTGCGCAGTTCTGAACACTCTTTCTGTAGAAAATGCAAGTGGAGATTCGGAGCGCTAAGAGGGTAATAGTGAAAAAAGGAATGTCTCCAAATATAAACTACACAGAATCATTCTGTGAAACTTCTTTCTGATCTGTGCATTCAGCTAACAGAGTTAAACCATACTTTTGATTGAGCAGATCTGAACACTCTTTCTGTAGAAAATGCAACTGTACATTTGGAGCGCTAAGAGATTAGTAGTGGAAAAAGGAATATATTCAAATATAAACTACACAGAAGCATTCTGTGAAACTTCTTGCTGATCTGAGCATTCAGCTAACAGAGTTAAACCATACTTTTGATTGAGCAGTTTTGAAACCCTCTGTCTGTAGAAAATGCAACTGGACATTCGTAGCGCTAAGTGGGTAATAGTGGAAAAAAGAATATGTTCAAATATAAACTACACAGAAGCATTGTATGAAACTTCTTTCTGTTCTGTGCATTCAACTAACAGAGTTGAAACTTACTTTTGATTGAGCCTTTCTGAAACACTCTTTCTGTAGAAACCGCAATTGGACATTCTGAGCGCTAAGAGTCCTCTATTGGGAAAAATAATATCTTCAAATAAAAACTGCACAGAAGCATTGTGTGAAACTTATTTCTGATATGTTCATTAAGCTAACAGAGTTAAACCATACTTTTGATTGCGCAGTTCTGAACACTCTTTCTGTAGAAAATGCAAGTGGACATTCGGAGCGCTAAGAGGGTAGTAGTGGAAAAAGGAATATATTCAAATATAAACTACACAGTAGCATTCTGTGAAAATTCTTTCTGTTCTGTGCATTCAACTGACAGAGTTGAACCTTACTTTTGATTGAGCCGTTCTGAAACACTCTTTCTGTAGAAACTGCAATTGGACATGCTAAGCGCTAAGAGGCCTACATTGGGAAAAATAATATCTTCAAATAAACACTACACAGATGCATTCTGTGAAACTTAATTTTGATCTGTTAATTCAGTTAAAAGAGATAAAACATATTTTTGATTGAGCAGTTATGAAACACTCTTTTTGTGGAAAATGCAAGTGGAGATTCGGAGCGCTAAGAGGGTAATAGTGGAAAAAGGAATGTCTTCAAATATAAACTACACAGAATCATTCGGTGAAACTTCTTTCTGATCTGTGCATTCAGCTAACAGAGTTAAACCATACTTTTGATTGAGCAGATCTGAACACTCTTTCTGTAGAAAATGCAACTGGACATTTGGAGCGCTAAGAGCGGAGTAGTGGAAAAAGGAATATATTCAAATATAAACTACACAGAAGCATTCTGTGAAACTTCTTTCTGATCTGAGCATTCAGCTAACAGAGTTAAACCATACTTTGGATTGAGCAGTTTTGAAACACTCTGTCTGTAAAAAATGCAACTGGACATTCGTAGCGCTAAGTGGGTAATAGTGGAAAAAAGTATATGTTCAAATATAAACTACACAGAAGCATTGTATGAAACATCTTTCTGTTCTGTGCATTCAACTAACAGAGTTGAACCTTACTTTTGATTGAGCCGTTCTGAAACACTCTTTCTGTAGAAACTGCAATTGGACATTCTGAGCGCTAAGAGGCCTATATTGGGAAAAAGAATGTCTACAAATAAAAACTACACAGAAGAATTGTGTGAAACTTCTTTCTGTTCTGTTTGTTCAACTAAAAGAGTTGAACCTTAGTTTTGATTGAGCCGTTCTGAAACACTCTTTCTGTAGAAAATGCAAGTGGAGATTCGGAGCGCTAAGTGGGTAATAGTGGAAAAAGGAATGTCTCCAAATATAAACTACACAGAATCATTCTGTGAAACTTCTTTCTGATCTGTGCATTCAGCTAACAGGTTTAAACCATACTTTTGATTGAGCAGATCTGAACACTCTTTCTGTAGAAAATGCAACTGGACATTTGGAGCGCTAAGAGAGTAGTAGTGGAAAAAGGAATATATTCAAATATAAACTACACAGAAGCATTCTGTGAAACTTCTTTCTCATCTGAGCATTCAGCTAACAGAGTTAAACCATACTTTTGATTGAGCAGTTTTGAAACACTCTGTCTGTAGAAAATGCAACTGGACAATCGTAGCGCCAAGTGGGTAATAGTGGAAAAAAGAATATGTTCAAATATAAACTACACAGAAGCATTGTATGAAATTTCTTTCTGTTCTGTGCATTCAACTAACAGAGTTGAACCTTAGTTTTGATTGAGCCTTTCTGAAACACTCTTTCTGTCGAAACTGCAATTGGACATTCTGAGCGCTAAGAGGCCTATATTGGGAATAATAATATCTTCAAATAAAAACTACACAGAAGCATTGTGTGAAACTTATTTCTGATATGTTCATTAAGCTAACAGAGTTAAACCATACTTTTGATTGCGCAGTTCTGAACACTCTTTCTGTAGAAAATGCAAGTGGACATTCGGAGCGCTAAGAGGGTAATAGTGGAAAAAGGAATATATTCAAATATAAACTACACAGTAGCATTCTGTGAAAATTCTTTCTGTTCTGTGCATTCAACTAACAGAGTTGAACCTTACTTTTAATTGAGCCGTTCTGAAACACTCTTTCTGTAGAAACTGCAATTGGACATGCTAAGCGCTAAGAGGCCTACATTGGGAAAAAGAATATCTTCAAATAAAAACTACACAGATGCATTCTGTGAAACTTATTTCTGCTCTGTAAATTCAGTTAACAGCGGTAAAACATATTTTTGATTGAGCAGATATGAAACACTCTTTTTGTAGAAAATGCAAGTGGAGATTCGGAGCGCTAAGTGGGTAATAGTGGAAAAAGGAATGTCTTCAAATATAAACTACACAGAATCATTCGGTGAAACTTCTTTCTGATCTGTGCATTCAGCTAACAGAGTTAAACCATACTTTTGATTGAGCAGATCTGAACACTCTTTGTGTAGAAAATGCAACTGGACTTTTGGAGCGCTAAGAGCGTAGTAGTGGAAAAAGGAATATATTCAAATATAAACTACACAGAAGCATTCTGTGAAACTTCTTTCTGATCTGAGCATTCAGCTAACAGAGTTAACCATACTTTTGATTGAGCAGTTTTGAAACACTCTGTCTGTAGAAAATGCAACTGGACATTCGTAGCGCTAAGTGGGTAATAGTGGAAAAAAGAATATGTTCAAATATAAACTACACAGAAGCATTGTATGAAACTTCTTTCTGTTCTCTGCATTCAACTAACAGAGTTGAACCTTACTTTTGATTGAGCCGTTCTGAATCACTCTTTCTGTAGAAACTGCAATTGGAAATTCTGAGCGCTAAGAGGCCTATATTGGGAAAAAGAATGTCTACAAATAAAAACTACACAGAAGTATTGTGTGAAACTTCTTTCTGTTCTGTTTGTTCAACTAAAAGAGTTGAACTTTAGTTTTGAGTGAGCCGTTCTGAAACACTCTTTCTGTAGAAAATGCAAGTGGAGATTCGGAGCGCTAAGAAGGTAATAGTGGAAAAAGGAGTGTCTCCAAATATAAGCTACACAGAATCATTCTGTGAAACTTCTTTCTGATCTGTGCATTCAGCTAACAGAGTTAAACCATACTTTTTATTGAGCAGATCTGAACACTCTTTCTGTAGAAAATGCAACTGGACATTTGGAGCGCTAAGAGGGTAGTAGTGGAAAAAGGAATATATTCAAATATAAACTACACAGAAGCATTCTGTGAAACTTCTTTCTGATCTGAGCATTCAGCTAACAGAGTTAAACCATACTTTTGATTGAGCAGTTTTGAAACACTCTGTCTGTAGAAAATGCAACTGGACATTCGTAGCGCCAAGTGGGTAATAGTGGAAAAAAGAATATGTTCAAATATAAACTACACAGAAGCATTGTATGAAATTTCTTTCTGTTCTGTGCATTCAACTAACAGAGTTGAACCTTAGTTTTGATTGAGCCTTTCTGAAACACTCTTTCTGTAGAAACTGCAATTGGACATTCTGAGCGCTAAGAGGCCTATATTGGGAAAAATAATATCTTCAAATAAAAACTACACAGAAGCATTGTGTGAAACATATTTCTGATATGTTCATTAAGCTAACAGAGTTAAACCATATTTTTGATTGCGCAGTTCTGAACACTCTTTCTGTAGAAAATGCAAGTGGACATTCGGAGCGCTAAGAGGGTAATAGTGGAGAAAGGAATATATTCAAATATAAACTACACAGTAGCATTCTGTGAAAATTCTTTCTGTTCTGTGCATTCAACTAACAGAGTTGAACCTTACTTCTGATTGAGCCGTTCTGAAACACTCTTTCTGTAGAAACTGTAATTGGACATTCTAAGCGCTAAGAGGCCTACATTGGGAAAAAGAATATCTTCAAATAAAAACTACACAGATGCATTCTGTGAAACTTGTTTCTGATCTGTAAATTCAGTTAACAGAGATAAAACATATTTTTGATGGAGCAGTTATGAAACACTCTTTTTGTAGAAAATGCAAGTTGAGATTCGGAGCGCTAAGAGGGTAATAGTGGAAAAAAGAATATGTTCAAATATAAACTACACAGAAGCATTGTATGAAATTTCTTTCTGTTCTGCGCATTCAACTAACAGAGTTGAACCTTACTTTTGATTGAGCCGTTCTGAAACACTCTTTCTGTAGAAACTGCAATTGGACATTCTGAGCGCTAAGAGGCCTATATTGGGAAAAAGAATGTCTACAAATAAAAACTACACAGAAGAATTGTGTGAAACTTCTTTCTGTTCTGTTTGTTCAACTAAAAGAGTTGAACCTTAGTTTTGATTGAGCCGTTCTGAAACACTCTTTCTGTAGAAAATGCAAGTGGAGATTCGGAGCGCTAAGTGGGTAATAGTGGAAAAAGGAATGTCTCCAAATATAAACTACACAGAATCATTCTGTGAAACTTCTTTCTGATCTGTGCATTCAGCTAACAGGTTTAAACCATACTTTTGATTGAGCAGATCTGAACACTCTTTCTGTAGAAAATGCAACTGGACATTTGGAGCGCTAAGAGAGTAGTAGTGGAAAAAGGAATATATTCAAATATAAACTACACAGAAGCATTCTGTGAAACTTCTTTCTCATCTGAGCATTCAGCTAACAGAGTTAAACCATACTTTTGATTGAGCAGTTTTGAAACACTCTGTCTGTAGAAAATGCAACTGGACAATCGTAGCGCCAAGTGGGTAATAGTGGAAAAAAGAATATGTTCAAATATAAACTACACAGAAGCATTGTATGAAATTTCTTTCTGTTCTGTGCATTCAACTAACAGAGTTGAACCTTAGTTTTGATTGAGCCTTTCTGAAACACTCTTTCTGTCGAAACTGCAATTGGACATTCTGAGCGCTAAGAGGCCTATATTGGGAATAATAATATCTTCAAATAAAAACTACACAGAAGCATTGTGTGAAACTTATTTCTGATATGTTCATTAAGCTAACAGAGTTAAACCATACTTTTGATTGCGCAGTTCTGAACACTCTTTCTGTAGAAAATGCAAGTGGACATTCGGAGCGCTAAGAGGGTAATAGTGGAAAAAGGAATATATTCAAATATAAACTACACAGTAGCATTCTGTGAAAATTCTTTCTGTTCTGTGCATTCAACTAACAGAGTTGAACCTTACTTTTAATTGAGCCGTTCTGAAACACTCTTTCTGTAGAAACTGCAATTGGACATGCTAAGCGCTAAGAGGCCTACATTGGGAAAAAGAATATCTTCAAATAAAAACTACACAGATGCATTCTGTGAAACTTATTTCTGCTCTGTAAATTCAGTTAACAGCGGTAAAACATATTTTTGATTGAGCAGATATGAAACACTCTTTTTGTAGAAAATGCAAGTGGAGATTCGGAGCGCTAAGTGGGTAATAGTGGAAAAAGGAATGTCTTCAAATATAAACTACACAGAATCATTCGGTGAAACTTCTTTCTGATCTGTGCATTCAGCTAACAGAGTTAAACCATACTTTTGATTGAGCAGATCTGAACACTCTTTGTGTAGAAAATGCAACTGGACTTTTGGAGCGCTAAGAGCGTAGTAGTGGAAAAAGGAATATATTCAAATATAAACTACACAGAAGCATTCTGTGAAACTTCTTTCTGATCTGAGCATTCAGCTAACAGAGTTAACCATACTTTTGATTGAGCAGTTTTGAAACACTCTGTCTGTAGAAAATGCAACTGGACATTCGTAGCGCTAAGTGGGTAATAGTGGAAAAAAGAATATGTTCAAATATAAACTACACAGAAGCATTGTATGAAACTTCTTTCTGTTCTCTGCATTCAACTAACAGAGTTGAACCTTACTTTTGATTGAGCCGTTCTGAATCACTCTTTCTGTAGAAACTGCAATTGGAAATTCTGAGCGCTAAGAGGCCTATATTGGGAAAAAGAATGTCTACAAATAAAAACTACACAGAAGTATTGTGTGAAACTTCTTTCTGTTCTGTTTGTTCAACTAAAAGAGTTGAACTTTAGTTTTGAGTGAGCCGTTCTGAAACACTCTTTCTGTAGAAAATGCAAGTGGAGATTCGGAGCGCTAAGAAGGTAATAGTGGAAAAAGGAGTGTCTCCAAATATAAGCTACACAGAATCATTCTGTGAAACTTCTTTCTGATCTGTGCATTCAGCTAACAGAGTTAAACCATACTTTTTATTGAGCAGATCTGAACACTCTTTCTGTAGAAAATGCAACTGGACATTTGGAGCGCTAAGAGGGTAGTAGTGGAAAAAGGAATATATTCAAATATAAACTACACAGAAGCATTCTGTGAAACTTCTTTCTGATCTGAGCATTCAGCTAACAGAGTTAAACCATACTTTTGATTGAGCAGTTTTGAAACACTCTGTCTGTAGAAAATGCAACTGGACATTCGTAGCGCCAAGTGGGTAATAGTGGAAAAAAGAATATGTTCAAATATAAACTACACAGAAGCATTGTATGAAATTTCTTTCTGTTCTGTGCATTCAACTAACAGAGTTGAACCTTAGTTTTGATTGAGCCTTTCTGAAACACTCTTTCTGTAGAAACTGCAATTGGACATTCTGAGCGCTAAGAGGCCTATATTGGGAAAAATAATATCTTCAAATAAAAACTACACAGAAGCATTGTGTGAAACATATTTCTGATATGTTCATTAAGCTAACAGAGTTAAACCATATTTTTGATTGCGCAGTTCTGAACACTCTTTCTGTAGAAAATGCAAGTGGACATTCGGAGCGCTAAGAGGGTAATAGTGGAGAAAGGAATATATTCAAATATAAACTACACAGTAGCATTCTGTGAAAATTCTTTCTGTTCTGTGCATTCAACTAACAGAGTTGAACCTTACTTCTGATTGAGCCGTTCTGAAACACTCTTTCTGTAGAAACTGTAATTGGACATTCTAAGCGCTAAGAGGCCTACATTGGGAAAAAGAATATCTTCAAATAAAAACTACACAGATGCATTCTGTGAAACTTGTTTCTGATCTGTAAATTCAGTTAACAGAGATAAAACATATTTTTGATGGAGCAGTTATGAAACACTCTTTTTGTAGAAAATGCAAGTTGAGATTCGGAGCGCTAAGAGGGTAATAGTGGAAAAAAGAATATGTTCAAATATAAACTACACAGAAGCATTGTATGAAATTTCTTTCTGTTCTGCGCATTCAACTAACAGAGTTGAACCTTACTTTTGATTGAGCCGTTCTGAAACACTCTTTCTGTAGAAACTTCAATTGGTCATTCTGAGCGCTAAGAGGCCTATATTGGGAAAAAGAATGTCTACAAATAAAAACTACACAGAAGAATTGTGTGAAACTTTTTTCTGTTCTGTTTGTTCAACTAAAAGAGTTGAACTTTAGTTTTGATTGAGCCGTTCTGAAACACTCTTTCTGTAGAAAATGCAAGTGGAGATTCGGAGCGCTAAGAGGGTAATAGTGGAAAAAGGAATGTCTCCAAATATAAACTACACAGAATCATTCTGTGAAACTTCTTTCTGATCTGTGCATTCAGCCAACAGAGTTAAACCACACTTTTGATTGAGCAGATGTGAACACTCTTTCTGTAGAAAATGCAACTGGACATTTGGAGCGCTAAGAGAGTAGTAGTGGAAAAAGGAATATATTCAAATATAAACTACACAGAAGCATTCTGTGAAAATTCTTTCTGATCTGAACATTCAGCTAACAGAGTTAAACCATACTTTTGATTGAGCAGTTTTGAAACACTCTGTCTGTAGAAAATGCAACTGGACATTCGTAGCGCCAAGTGGGTAATAGTGGAAAAAAGAATATGTTCAAATATAAACTACACAGAAGCATTGTATGAAATTTCTTTCTGTTCTGTGCATTCAACTAACAGAGTTGAACCTTAGTTTTGATTGAGCCTTTCTGAAACACTCTTTCTGTAGAAACTGCAATTGGACATTCTGAGCGCTAAGAGGCCTATATTGGGAAAAATAATATCTTCAAATAAAAACTACACAGAAGCATTGTGTGAAACTTATTTCTGATATGTTCATTAAGCTAACAGAGTTAAACCATACTTTTGATTGCGCAGTTCTGCACACTCTTTCTGTAGAAAATGCAAGAGGAGATTCCGAGCGCTAAGAGGGTAATAGTGGAAAAAGGAATGTCTCCAAATATAAACTACACAGAATCATTCGGTGAAACATATTTCTGATCTGTGCATTCAGCTAACAGAGTTAAACCATACTTTTGATTGAGCAGATCTGAACACTCTTTCTGTAGACAATGCAACTGGACATTTGGAGCGCAAAGAGAGTAGTAGTGGAAAAAGGAATATATTCAAATATAAACTACACAGAAGCATTCTGTGAAACTTCTTTCTGATCTGAGCATTCAGCTAACAGAGTTAAACCATACTTTTGATTGAGCAGTTTTGAAACACTCTGTCTGTAGAAAATGCAACTGGACATTCGTAGCGCTAAGTGGGTAATAGTGGAAAAAAGAATATGTTCAAATATAAACTACACAGAAGCATTGTATGAAACTTCTTTCTGTTCTGTGCATTCAACTAACAGAGTTGAACTTTACTTTTGATTGAGCCTTTCTGAAACACTCTTTCTGTAGAAACTGCAATTGGACATTCTGAGCGCTAAGAGGCCTATATTGGGAAAAATAATATCTTCAAATAAAAACTACACAGAAGCATTGTGTGAAACTTATTTCTGATATGTTCATTAAGCTAACAGAGTTAAACCATACTTTTGATTGCGCAGTTCTGAACACTCTTTCTGTAGAAAATGCAAGTGGACATTCGGAGCGCTAAGAGGGTAATAGTGGAGAAAGGAATATATTCAAATATAAACTACACAGTAGCATTCTGTGAAAATTCTTTCTGTTCTGTGCATTCAACTAACAGAGTTGAACCTTACTTCTGATTGAGCCGTTCTGAAACACTCTTTCTGTAGAAACTGCAATTGGACATGCTAAGCGCTAAGAGGCTTACATTGGGAAAAAGAATATCTTCAAATAAAAACTACACAGATGCATTCTGTGAAACTTATTTCTGATCTGTAAATACAGTTAACAGAGATAAAACATATTTTTGATTGAGCAGTTATGAAACACTCTTTTTGTAGAAAATGCAAGTGTAGATTCGGAGCGCTAAGTGGGTAATAGTGGAAAAAGGAATGTCTTCAAATATAAACTACACAGAATCATTCGGTGAAACTTCTTTCTGATCTGTGCATTCAGCTAACAGAGTTAAACCATACTTTTGATTGAGCAGATCTGAACACTCTTTCTGTAGAAAATGCAACTGGACATTTGGAGCGCCAAGAGCGTAGTGGTGGAAAAAGGAATATATTCAAATATAAACTACACAGAAGCATTCTGTGAAACTTCTTTCTGATCTGAGCATTCAGCTAACAGAGTTAAACCATACTTTTGATTGAGCAGTTTTGAAACACTCTGTCTGTAGAAAATGCAACTGGACATTCGTAGCGCTAAGTGGGTAATAGTGGAAAAAAGAATATGTTCAAATATAAACTACACAGAAGCATTGTATGAAACTTCTTTCTGTTCTGTGCATTCAACTAACAGAGTTGAACCTTACTTTTGATTCAGCCGTTCTGAAACACTCTTTCTGTAGAAACTTCAATTGGTCATTCTGAGCGCTAAGAGGCCTATATTGGGAAAAAGAATGTCTACAAATAAAAACTACACAGAAGAATTGTGTGAAACTTTTTTCTGTTCTGTTTGTTCAACTAAAAGAGTTGAACTTTAGTTTTGATTGAGCCGTTCTGAAACACTCTTTCTGTAGAAAATGCAAGTGGAGATTCGGAGCGCTAAGAGGTTAATAGTGGAAAAAGGAATGTCTCCAAATATAAACTACACAGAATCATTCTGTGAAACTTCTTTCTGATCTGTGCATTCAGCTAACAGAGTTAAACCACACTTTTGATTGAGCAGATCTGAACACTCTTTCTGTAGAAAATGCAACTGGACATTTGGAGCGCTAAGAGAGTAGTAGTGGAAAAAGGAATATATTCAAATATAAACTACACAGAAGCATTCTGTGAAACTTCTTTCTGATCTGAGCATTCAGCTAACAGAGTTAAACCATACTTTTGATTGAGCAGTTTTGAAACACTCTGTCTGTAGAAAAGGCAACTGGACATTTGTAGCGCCAAGTGTGTAATAGTGGAAAAAAGAATATGTTCAAATATAAACTACACAGAAGCATTGTATGAAATTTCTTTCTGTTCTGTGCATTCAACTAACAGAGTTGAAACTTACTTTTGATTGAGCCTTTCTGAAACACTCTTTCTGTAGAAACCGCAATTGGACATTCTGAGCGCTAAGAGTCCTCTATTGGGAAAAATAATATCTTCAAATAAAAACTGCACAGAAGCATTGTGTGAAACTTATTTCTGATATGTTCATTAAGCTAACAGAGTTAAACCATACTTTTGATTGCGCAGTTCTGAACACTCTTTCTGTAGAAAATGCAAGTGGACATTCGGAGCGCTAAGAGGGTAGTAGTGGAAAAAGGAATATATTCAAATATAAACTACACAGTAGCATTCTGTGAAAATTCTTTCTGTTCTGTGCATTCAACTGACAGAGTTGAACCTTACTTTTGATTGAGCCGTTCTGAAACACTCTTTCTGTAGAAACTGCAATTGGACATGATAAGCGCTAAGAGGCCTACATTGGGAAAAATAATATCTTCAAATAAACACTACACAGATGCATTCTGTGAAACTTAATTTTGATCTGTTAATTCAGTTAAAAGAGATAAAACATATTTTTGATTGAGCAGTTATGAAACACTCTTTTTGTGGAAAATGCAAGTGGAGATTCGGAGCGCTAAGAGGGTAATAGTGGAAAAAGGAATGTCTTCAAATATAAACTACACAGAATCATTCGGTGAAACTTCTTTCTGATCTGTGCATTCAGCTAACAGAGTTAAACCATACTTTTGATTGAGCAGATCTGAACACTCTTTCTGTAGAAAATGCAACTGGACATTTGGAGCGCTAAGAGCGGAGTAGTGGAAAAAGGAATATATTCAAATATAAACTACACAGAAGCATTCTGTGAAACTTCTTTCTGATCTGAGCATTTAGCTAACAGAGTTAAACCATACTTTGGATTGAGCAGTTTTGAAACACTCTGTCTGTAAAAAATGCAACTGGACATTCGTAGCGCTAAGTGGGTAATAGTGGAAAAAAGTATATGTTCAAATATAAACTACACAGAAGCATTGTATGAAACATCTTTCTGTTCTGTGCATTCAACTAACAGAGTTGAACCTTACTTTTGATTGAGCCGTTCTGAAACACTCTTTCTGTAGAAACTGCAATTGGACATTCTGAGCGCTAAGAGGCCTATATTGGGAAAAAGAATGTCTACAAATAAAAACTACACAGAAGAATTGTGTGAAACTTCTTTCTGTTCTGTTTGTTCAACTAAAAGAGTTGAACCTTAGTTTTGATTGAGCCGTTCTGAAACACTCTTTCTGTAGAAAATGCAAGTGGAGATTCGGAGCGCTAAGTGGGTAATAGTGGAAAAAGGAATGTCTCCAAATATAAACTACACAGAATCATTCTGTGAAACTTCTTTCTGATCTGTGCATTCAGCTAACAGGGTTAAACCATACTTTTGATTGAGCAGATCTGAACACACTTTCTGTAGAAAATGCAACTGGACATTTGGAGCGCTAAGAGAGTAGTAGTGGAAAAAGGAATATATTCAAATATAAACTACACAGAAGCATTCTGTGAAACTTCTTTCTCATCTGAGCATTCAGCTAACAGAGTTAAACCATACTTTTGATTGAGCAGTTTTGAAACACTCTGTCTGTAGAAAATGCAACTGGACAATCGTAGCGCCAAGTGGGTAATAGTGGAAAAAAGAATATGTTCAAATATAAACTACACAGAAGCATTGTATGAAATTTCTTTCTGTTCTGTGCATTCAACTAACAGAGTTGAACCTTAGTTTTGATTGAGCCTTTCTGAAACACTCTTTCTGTCGAAACTGCAATTGGACATTCTGAGCGCTAAGAGGCCTATATTGGGAATAATAATATCTTCAAATAAAAACTACACAGAAGCATTGTGTGAAACTTATTTCTGATATGTTCATTAAGCTAACAGAGTTAAACCATACTTTTGATTGCGCAGTTCTGAACACTCTTTCTGTAGAAAATGCAAGTGGACATTCGGAGCGCTAAGAGGGTAATAGTGGAAAAAGGAATATATTCAAATATAAACTACACAGTAGCATTCTGTGAAAATTCTTTCTGTTCTGTGCATTCAACTAACAGAGTTGAACCTTACTTTTAATTGAGCCGTTCTGAAACACTCTTTCTGTAGAAACTGCAATTGGACATGCTAAGCGCTAAGAGGCCTACATTGGGAAAAAGAATATCTTCAAATAAAAACTACACAGATGCATTCTGTGAAACTTATTTCTGCTCTGTAAATTCAGTTAACAGCGATAAAACATATTTTTGATTGAGCAGATATGAAACACTCTTTTTGTAGAAAATGCAAGTGGAGATTCGGAGCGCTAAGTGGGTAATAGTGGAAAAAGGAATGTCTTCAAATATAAACTACACAGAATCATTCGGTGAAACTTCTTTCTGATCTGTGCATTCAGCTAACAGAGTTAAACCATACTTTTGATTGAGCAGATCTGAACACTCTTTGTGTAGAAAATGCAACTGGACTTTTGGAGCGCTAAGAGCGTAGTAGTGGAAAAAGGAATATATTCAAATATAAACTACACAGAAGCATTCTGTGAAACTTCTTTCTGATCTGAGCATTCAGCTAACAGAGTTAACCATACTTTTGATTGAGCAGTTTTGAAACACTCTGTCTGTAGAAAATGCAACTGGACATTCGTAGCGCTAAGTGGGTAATAGTGGAAAAAAGAATATGTTCAAATATAAACTACACAGAAGCATTGTATGAAACTTCTTTCTGTTCTCTGCATTCAACTAACAGAGTTGAACCTTACTTTTGATTGAGCCGTTCTGAATCACTCTTTCTGTAGAAACTGCAATTGGAAATTCTGAGCGCTAAGAGGCCTATATTGGGAAAAAGAATGTCTACAAATAAAAACTACACAGAAGTATTGTGTGAAACTTCTTTCTGTTCTGTTTGTTCAACTAAAAGAGTTGAACTTTAGTTTTGAGTGAGCCGTTCTGAAACACTCTTTCTGTAGAAAATGCAAGTGGAGATTCGGAGCGCTAAGAAGGTAATAGTGGAAAAAGGAGTGTCTCCAAATATAAGCTACACAGAATCATTCTGTGAAACTTCTTTCTGATCTGTGCATTCAGCTAACAGAGTTAAACCATACTTTTTATTGAGCAGATCTGAACACTCTTTCTGTAGAAAATGCAACTGGACATTTGGAGCGCTAAGAGAGTAGTAGTGGAAAAAGGAATATATTCAAATATAAACTACACAGAAGCATTCTGTGAAACTTCTTTCTGATCTGAGCATTCAGCTAACAGAGTTAAACCATACTTTTGATTGAGCAGTTTTGAAACACTCTGTCTGTAGAAAATGCAACTGGACATTCGTAGCGCCAAGTGGGTAATAGTGGAAAAAAGAATATGTTCAAATATAAACTACACAGAAGCATTGTATGAAATTTCTTTCTGTTCTGTGCATTCAACTAACAGAGTTGAACCTTAGTTTTGATTGAGCCTTTCTGAAACACTCTTTCTGTAGAAACTGCAATTGGACATTCTGAGCGCTAAGAGGCCTATATTGGGAAAAATAATATCTTCAAATAAAAACTACACAGAAGCATTGTGTGAAACATATTTCTGATATGTTCATTAAGCTAACAGAGTTAAACCATATTTTTGATTGCGCAGTTCTGAACACTCTTTCTGTAGAAAATGCAAGTGGACATTCGGAGCGCTAAGAGGGTAATAGTGGAGAAAGGAATATATTCAAATATAAACTACACAGTAGCATTCTGTGAAAATTCTTTCTGTTCTGTGCATTCAACTAACAGAGTTGAACCTTACTTCTGATTGAGCCGTTCTGAAACACTCTTTCTGTAGAAACTGTAATTGGACATTCTAAGCGCTAAGAGGCCTACATTGGGAAAAAGAATATCTTCAAATAAAAACTACACAGATGCATTCTGTGAAACTTGTTTCTGATCTGTAAATTCAGTTAACAGAGATAAAACATATTTTTGATTGAGCAGTTATGAAACACTCTTTTTGTAGAAAATGCAAGTTGAGATTCGGAGCGCTAAGAGGGTAATAGTGGAAAAAAGAATATGTTCAAATATAAACTACACAGAAGCATTGTATGAAATTTCTTTCTGTTCTGCGCATTCAACTAACAGAGTTGAACCTTACTTTTGATTGAGCCGTTCTGAAACACTCTTTCTGTAGAAACTTCAATTGGTCATTCTGAGCGCTAAGAGGCCTATATTGGGAAAAAGAATGTCTACAAATAAAAACTACACAGAAGAATTGTGTGAAACTTTTTTCTGTTCTGTTTGTTCAACTAAAAGAGTTGAACTTTAGTTTTGATTGAGCCGTTCTGAAACACTCTTTCTGTAGAAAATGCAAGTGGAGATTCGGAGCGCTAAGAGGGTAATAGTGGAAAAAGGAATGTCTCCAAATATAAACTACACAGAATCATTCTGTGAAACTTCTTTCTGATCTGTGCATTCAGCCAACAGAGTTAAACCACACTTTTGATTGAGCAGATGTGAACACTCTTTCTGTAGAAAATGCAACTGGACATTTGGAGCGCTAAGAGAGTAGTAGTGGAAAAAGGAATATATTCAAATATAAACTACACAGAAGCATTCTGTGAAACTTCTTTCTGATCTGAGCATTCAGCTAACAGAGTTAAACCATACTTTTGATTGAGCAGTTTTGAAACACTCTGTCTGTAGAAAATGCAACTGGACATTCGTAGCGCCAAGTGGGTAATAGTGGAAAAAAGAATATGTTCAAATATAAACTACACAGAAGCATTGTATGAAATTTCTTTCTGTTCTGTGCATTCAACTAACAGAGTTGAACCTTAGTTTTGATTGAGCCTTTCTGAAACACTCTTTCTGTAGAAACTGCAATTGGACATTCTGAGCGCTAAGAGGCCTATATTGGGAAAAATAATATCTTCAAATAAAAACTACACAGAAGCATTGTGTGAAACTTATTTCTGATATGTTCATTAAGCTAACAGAGTTAAACCATACTTTTGATTGCGCAGTTCTGCACACTCTTTCTGTAGAAAATGCAAGTGGAGATTCCGAGCGCTAAGAGGGTAATAGTGGAAAAAGGAATGTCTCCAAATATAAACTACACAGAATCATTCGGTGAAACTTATTTCTGATCTGTGCATTCAGCTAACAGAGTTAAACCATACTTTTGATTGAGCAGATCTGAACACTCTTTCTGTAGACAATGCAACTGGACATTTGGAGCGCAAAGAGAGTAGTAGTGGAAAAAGGAATATATTCAAATATAAACTACACAGAAGCATTCTGTGAAACTTCTTTCTGATCTGAGCATTCAGCTAACAGAGTTAAACCATACTTTTGATTGAGCAGTTTTGAAACACTCTGTCTGTAGAAAATGCAACTGGACATTCGTAGCGCTAAGTGGGTAATAGTGGAAAAAAGAATATGTTCAAATATAAACTACACAGAAGCATTGTATGAAACTTCTTTCTGTTCTGTGCATTCAACTAACAGAGTTGAACTTTACTTTTGATTGAGCCTTTCTGAAACACTCTTTCTGTAGAAACTGCAATTGGACATTCTGAGCGCTAAGAGGCCTATATTGGGAAAAATAATATCTTCAAATAAAAACTACACAGAAGCATTGTGTGAAACTTATTTCTGATATGTACATTAAGCTAACAGAGTTAAACCATACTTTTGATTGAGCAGTTCTGAACACACTTTCTGTAGAAAATGCAAGTGGACATTCGGAGCGCTAAGAGGGTAATAGTGGAAAAAGGAATATATTCAAATATAAACTACACAGTAGCATTCTGTGAAAATTCTTTCTGTTCTGTGCATTCAACTAACAGAGTTGAACCTTACTTTTGATTGAGCCGTTCTGAAACACTCTTTCTGTAGAAATTGCAATTGGACATGCTAAGCGCTAAGAGGCCTACATTGGGAAAAAGAATATCTTCAAATAAAAACTACACAGATTCATTCTGTGAAACTTATTTCTGATCTGTAAATTCAGTTAACAGAGATAAAACATATTTTTGATTGAGCAGTTATGAAACACTCTTTTTGTAGAAAATGCAAGTTGAGATTCCGAGCGCTAAGAGGGTAATAGTGGAAAAAGGAATGCCTTCTAATATAAACTACACAGAATCATTCGGTGAAACTTCTTTCTGATCTGTGCATTCAGCTAACAGAGTTAAACCATACTTTTGATTGAGCAGATCTGAACACTCTTTCTGTAGAAAATGCAACTGGACATTTGGAGCGCTAAGAGCGTAGTAGTGGAAAAAGGAATATATTCAAATATAAACTACACAGAAACATTCTGTGAAACTTCTTTCTGATCTGAGCATTCAGCTAACAGAGTTAAACCATACTTTTGATTGAGCAGTTTTGAAACACTCTGTCTGTAGAAAATGCAACTGCACATTCGTAGCGCTAAGTGGGTAACAGTGGAAAAAAGAATATGTTCAAATATAAACTACACAGAAGCATTGTATGAAACTTCTTTCTGTTCTGTGCATTCAACTAACAGAGTTGAACCTTACTTTTGATTGAGCCGTTCTGAAACACTCTTTCTGTAGAAACTGCAATTGGACATTCTGAGTGCTAAGAGGCCTATATTGGGAAAAAGAATGTCTACAAATAAAAACTACACAGAAGAATTGTGTGAAACTTCTTTCTGTTCTGTTTGTTCAACTAAAAGAGTTGAACCTTAGTTTTGATTGAGCCGTTCTGAAACACTCTTTCTGTAGAAAATGCAAGTGGAGATTCGGAGCGCTAAGAGGGTAATAGTGGAAAAAGGAATGTCTCCAAATATAAACTACACAGAATCATTCTGTGAAACTTCTTTCTGATCTGTGCATTCAGCTAACAGAGTTAAACCATACTTTTGATTGAGCAGATCTGAACACTCTTTCTGTAGAAAATGCAACTGGACATTTGGAGCGCTAAGAGAGTAGTAGTGGAAAAAGGAATATATTCAAATATAAACTACACAGAAGCATTCTGTGAAACTTTTTCTGATCTGAGCATTCAGCTAACAGAGTTAAACCATACTTTTGATTGAGCAGTTTTGAAACACTCTGTCTGTAGAAAATGCAACTGGACATTCGTAGCGCTAAGTGGGTAATAGTGGAAAAAAGAATATGTTCAAATATAAACTACACAGAAGCATTGTATGAAACTTCTTTCTGTTCTGTGCATTCAACTAACAGAGTTGAACCTTACTTTGGATTGAGCCTTTCTGAAACACTCTTTCTGTAGAAACTGCAATTGGACATTCTGAGCGCTAAGAGGCCTATATTGGGAAAAATAATATCTTCAAATAAAAACTACACAGAAGCATTGTGTGAAACTTATTTCTGATATGTTCATTAAGCTAACAGAGTTAAACCATACTTTTGATTGCGCAGTTCTGAACACTCTTTCTGTAGAAAATGCAAGTGGACATTCGGAGCACTAAGAGGGTAATAGTGGAAAAAGGAATATATTCAAATATAAACTACACAGTAGCATTCTGTGAAAATTCTTTCTGTTCTGTGCATTCAACTAACAGAGTTGAACCTTACTTTTGATTGAGCCGTTCTGAAACACTCTTTCTGTAGAAACTGCAATTGGACATGCTAAGCGCTAAGAGGCCTACATTGGGAAAAAGAATATCTTCAAATAAAAACTACACAGATGCATTCTGTGAAACTTATTTCTGATCTGTAAATACAGTTAACAGAGATAAAACATATTTTTGATTGAGCAGTTATGAAACACTCTTTTTGTAGAAAATGCAAGTGTAGATTCGGAGCGCTAAGTGGGTAATAGTGGAAAAAGGAATGTCTTCAAATATAAACTACACAGAATCATTCGGTGAAACTTCTTTCTGATCTGTGCATTCAGCTAACAGAGTTAAACCATACTTTTGATTGAGCAGATCTGAACACTCTTTCTGTAGAAAATGCAACTGGACATTTGGAGCGCCAAGAGCGTAGTGGTGGAAAAAGGAATATATTCAAATATAAACTACACAGAAGCATTCTGTGAAACTTCTTTCTGATCTGAGCATTCAGCTAACAGAGTTAAACCATACTTTTGATTGAGCAGTTTTGAAACACTCTGTCTGTAGAAAATGCAACTGGACATTCGTAGCGCTAAGTGGGTAATAGTGGAAAAAAGAATATGTTCAAATATAAACTACACAGAAGCATTGTATGAAACTTCTTTCTGTTCTGTGCATTCAACTAACAGAGTTGAACCTTACTTTTGATTCAGCCGTTCTGAAACACTCTTTCTGTAGAAACTTCAATTGGTCATTCTGAGCGCTAAGAGGCCTATATTGGGAAAAAGAATGTCTACAAATAAAAACTACACAGAAGAATTGTGTGAAACTTTTTTCTGTTCTGTTTGTTCAACTAAAAGAGTTGAACTTTAGTTTTGATTGAGCCGTTCTGAAACACTCTTTCTGTAGAAAATGCAAGTGGAGATTCGGAGCGCTAAGAGGGTAATAGTGGAAAAAGGAATGTCTCCAAATATAAACTACACAGAATCATTCTGTGAAACATCTTTCTGATCTGTGCATTCAGCTAACAGAGTTAAACCACACTTTTGATTGAGCAGATCTGAACACTCTTTCTGTAGAAAATGCAACTGGACATTTGGAGCGCTAAGAGAGTAGTAGTGGAAAAAGGAATATATTCAAATATAAACTACACAGAAGCATTCTGTGAAACTTCTTTCTGATCTGAGCATTCAGCTAACAGAGTTAAACCATACTTTTGATTGAGCAGTTTTGAAACACTCTGTCTGTAGAAAATGCAACTGGACATTCGTAGCGCCAAGTGGGTAATAGTGGAAAAAAGAATATGTTCAAATATAAACTACACAGAAGCATTGTATGAAATTTCTTTCTGTTCTGTGCATTCAACTAACAGAGTTGAACCTTAGTTTTGATTGAGCCTTTCTGAAACACTCTTTCTGTAGAAACTGCAATTGGACATTCTGAGCGCTAAGAGGCCTATATTGGGAAAAATAATATCTTCAAATAAAAACTACACAGAAGCATTGTGTGAAACTTATTTCTGATATGTTCATTAAGCTAACAGAGTTAAACCATACTTTTGATTGCGCAGTTCTGCACACTCTTTCTGTAGAAAATGCAAGTGGAGATTCGGAGCGCTAAGAGGGTAATAGTGGAAAAAGGAATGTCTCCCAATATAAACTACACAGAATCATTCGGTGAAACTTATTTCTGATCTGTGCATTCAGCTAACAGAGTTAAACCATACTTTTGATTGAGCAGATCTGAACACTCTTTCTGTAGACAATGCAACTGGACATTTGGAGCGCAAAGAGAGTAGTAGTGGAAAAAGGAATATATTCAAATATAAACTACACAGAAGCATTCTGTGAAACTTCTTTCTGATCTGAGCATTCAGCTAACAGAGTTAAACCATACTTTTGATTGAGCAGTTTTGAAACCCTCTGTCTGTAGAAAATGCAACTGGACATTCGTAGCGCTAAGTGGGTAATAGTGGAAAAAAGAATATGTTCAAATATAAACTACACAGAAGCATTGTATGAAACTTCTTTCTGTTCTGTGCATTCAACTAACAGAGTTGAACTTTACTTTTGATTGAGCCTTTCTGAAACACTCTTTCTGTAGAAACTGCAATTGGACATTCTGAGCGCTAAGAGGCCTATATTGGGAAAAATAATATCTTCAAATAAAAACTACACAGAAGCATTGTGTGAAACTTATTTCTGATATGTACATTAAGCTAACAGAGTTAAACCATACTTTTGATTGAGCAGTTCTGAACACACTTTCTGTAGAAAATGCAAGTGGACATTCGGAGCGCTAAGAGGGTAATAGTGGAAAAAGGAATATATTCAAATATAAACTACACAGTAGCATTCTGTGAAAATTCTTTCTGTTCTGTGCATTCAACTAACAGAGTTGAACCTTACTTTTGATTGAGCCGTTCTGAAACACTCTTTCTGTAGAAATTGCAATTGGACATGCTAAGCGCTAAGAGGCCTACATTGGGAAAAAGAATATCTTCAAATAAAAACTACACAGATTCATTCTGTGAAACTTATTTCTGATCTGTAAATTCAGTTAACAGAGATAAAACATATTTTTGATTGAGCAGTTATGAAACACTCTTTTTGTAGAAAATGCAAGTTGAGATTCCGAGCGCTAAGAGGGTAATAGTGGAAAAAGGAATGCCTTCTAATATAAACTACACAGAATCATTCGGTGAAACTTCTTTCTGATCTGTGCATTCAGCTAACAGAGTTAAACCATACTTTTGATTGAGCAGATCTGAACACTCTTTCTGTAGAAAATGCAACTGGACATTTGGAGCGCTAAGAGCGTAGTAGTGGAAAAAGGAATATATTCAAATATAAACTACACAGAAACATTCTGTGAAACTTCTTTCTGATCTGAGCATTCAGCTAACAGAGTTAAACCATACTTTGATTGAGCAGTTTTGAAACACTCTGTCTGTAGAAAATGCAACTGCACATTCGTAGCGCTAAGTGGGTAACAGTGGAAAAAAGAATATGTTCAAATATAAACTACACAGAAGCATTGTATGAAACTTCTTTCTGTTCTGTGCATTCAACTAACAGAGTTGAACCTTACTTTTGATTGAGCCGTTCTGAAACACTCTTTCTGTAGAAACTGCAATTGGACATTCTGAGTGCTAAGAGGCCTATATTGGGAAAAAGAATGTCTACAAATAAAAACTACACAGAAGAATTGTGTGAAACTTCTTTCTGTTCTGTTTGTTCAACTAAAAGAGTTGAACCTTAGTTTTGATTGAGCCGTTCTGAAACACTCTTTCTGTAGAAAATGCAAGTGGAGATTCGGAGCGCTAAGAGGGTAATAGTGGAAAAAGGAATGTCTCCAAATATAAACTACACAGAATCATTCTGCGAAACTTCTTTCTGATCTGTGCATTCAGCTAACAGAGTTAAACCATACTTTTGATTGAGCAGATCTGAACACTCTTTCTGTAGAAAATGCAACTGGACATTTGGAGCGCTAAGAGAGTAGTAGTGGAAAAAGGAATATATTCAAATATAAACTACACAGAAGCATTCTGTGAAACTTCTTTCTGATCTGAGCATTCAGCTAACAGAGTTAAACCATACTTTTGATTGAGCAGTTTTGAAACACTCTGTCTGTAGAAAATGCAACTGGACATTCGTAGCGCTAAGTGGGTAATAGTGGAAAAAAGAATATGTTCAAATATAAACTACACAGAAGCATTGTATGAAACTTCTTTCTGTTCTGTGCATTCAACTAACAGAGTTGAACCTTACTTTGGATTGAGCCTTTCTGAAACACTCTTTCTGTAGCAACTGCAATTGGACATTCTGAGCGCTAAGAGGCCTATATTGGGAAAAATAATATCTTCAAATAAAAACTACACAGAAGCATTGTGTGAAACTTATTTCTGATATGTTCATTAAGCTAACAGAGTTAAACCATACTTTTGATTGCGCAGTTCTGAACACTCTTTCTGTAGAAAATGCAAGTGGACATTCGGAGCACTAAGAGGGTAATAGTGGAAAAAGGAATATATTCAAATATAAACTACACAGTAGCATTCTGTGAAAATTCTTTCTGTTCTGTGCATTCAACTAACAGAGTTGAACCTTACTTTTGATTGAGCCGTTCTGAAACACTCTTTATGTAGAAACTGCAATTGGACATGCTAAGCGCTAAGAGGCCTACATTGGGAAAAATAATATCTTCAAATAAAAACTACACAGATGCATTCTGTGAAACTTATTTCTGATCTGTAAATTCAGTTAACAGAGATAAAACATATTTTTGATTGAGCAGTTATGAAACACTCTTTTTGTAGAAAATGCAAGTGGAGATTCGGAGCGCTAAGAGGGTAATAGTGGAAAAAGGAATGTCTTCAAATATAAACTACACAGAATCATTCGGTGAAACTTCTTTCTGATCTGTGCATTCAGCTAACAGAGTTAAACCATACTTTTGATTGAGCAGATCTGAACACTCTTTCTGTAGAAAATGCAACTGGACATTTTGAGCGCTAAGAGCGTAGTAGTGGAAAAAGGATTATATTCAAATATAAACTACACAGAAGCATTCTGTGAAACTTCTTTCTGATCTGAGCATTCAGCTAACAGAGTTAAACCATACTTTTGATTGAGCAGTTTTGAAACACTCTGTCTGTAGAAAATGCAACTGGACATTCGTAGCGCTAAGTGGGTAATAGTGGAAAAAAGAATATGTTCAAATATAAACTACACAGAATCATTCTGTGAAACTTCTTTCTGATCTGAGCATTCAGCTAACAGAGTTAAACCATACTTTTGATTGAGCAGTTTTGAAACACTCTGTCTGTAGAAAATGCAACTGGACATTCGTAGCGCTAAGTGGGTAATAGTGGAAAAAAGAATATGTTCAAATATAAACTACACAGAAGCATTGTATGAAACTTCTTTCTGTTCTGTGCATTCAACTAACAGAGTTGAACCTTACTTTTGATTGAGCCGTTCTGAAACACTCTTTCTGTAGAAACTGCAATTGGACATTCTGAGCGCAAAGAGGCCTATATTGGGAAAAAGAATGTCTACAAATAAAAACTACACAGAAGAATTGTGTGAAACTTCTTTCTGTTCTGTTTGTTCAACTAAAAGAGTTGAACCTTAGTTTTGATTGAGCCGTTCTGAAACACTCTTTCTGTAGAAAATGCAAGTGGAGATTCGGAGCGCTAAGAGGGTAATAGTGGTAAAAGGAATGTCTCCAAATATAAACTACACAGAATCATTCTGTGAAACTTCTTTCTGATCTGCGAATTCAGCTAACAGAGTTAAACCATACTTTTGATTGAGCAGATCTGAACACTCTTTCTGTAGAAAATGCAACTGGACATTTGGAGCGCTAAGAGAGTAGTAGTGGAAAAAGGAATATATTCAAATATAAACTACACAGAAGCATTCTGTGAAACTTCTTTCTGATCTGAGCATTCAGCTAACAGAGTTAAACCATACTTTTGATTGAGCAGTTTTGAAACACTCTGTCTGTAGAAAATGCAACTGGACATTCGTAGCGCTAAGTGGGTAATAGTGGAAAAAAGAATATGTTCAAATATAAACTACACAGAAGCATTGTATGAAACTTCTTTCTGTTCTGTGCATTCAACTAACAGAGTTGAACCTTACTTTGGATTGAGCCTTTCTGAAACACTCTTTCTGTAGAAACTGCAATTGGACATTCTGAGCGCTAAGAGGCCTATATTGGGAAAAATAATATCTTCAAATAAAAACTACACAGAAGCATTGCGTGAAACTTATTTCTGATATGTTCATTAAGCTAACAGAGTTAAACCATACTTTTGATTGCGCAGTTCTGAACACTCTTTCTGTAGAAAATGCAAGTGGACATTCGGAGCACTAAGAGGGTAATAGTGGAAAAAGGAATATATTCAAATATAAACTACACAGTAGCATTCTGTGAAAATTCTTTCTGTTCTGTGCATTCAACTAACAGAGTTGAACCTTACTTTTGATTGAGCCGTTCTGAAACACTCTTTCTGTAGAAACTGCAATTGGACATGCTAAGCGCTAAGAGGCCTACATTGGGAAAAATAATATCTTCAAATAAAAACTACACAGATGCATTCTGTGAAACTTATTTCTGATCTGTAAATTCAGTTAACAGAGATAAAACATATTTTTGATTGAGCAGTTATGAAACACTCTTTTTGTAGAAAATGCAAGTGGAGATTCGGAGCGCTAAGAGGGTAATAGTGGAAAAAGGAATGTCTTCAAATATAAACTACACAGAATCATTCGGTGAAACTTCTTTCTGATCTGTGCATTCAGCTAACAGAGTTAAACCATACTTTTGATTGAGCAGATCTGAACACTCTTTCTGTAGAAAATGCAACTGGACATTTTGAGCGCTAAGAGCGTAGTAGTGGAAAAAGGATTATATTCAAATATAAACTACACAGAAGCATTCTGTGAAACTTCTTTCTGATCTGAGCATTCAGCTAACAGAGTTAAACCATACTTTTGATTGAGCAGTTTTGAAACACTCTGTCTGTAGAAAATGCAACTGGACATTCGTAGCGCTAAGTGGGTAATAGTGGAAAAAAGAATATGTTCAAATATAAACTACACAGAATCATTCTGTGAAACTTCTTTCTGATCTGAGCATTCAGCTAACAGAGTTAAACCATACTTTTGATTGAGCAGTTTTGAAACACTCTGTCTGTAGAAAATGCAACTGGACATTCGTAGCGCTAAGTGGGTAATAGTGGAAAAAAGAATATGTTCAAATATAAACTACACAGAAGCATTGTATGAAACTTCTTTCTGTTCTGTGCATTCAACTAACAGAGTTGAACCTTACTTTTGATTGAGCCGTTCTGAAACACTCTTTCTGTAGAAACTGCAATTGGACATTCTGAGCGCAAAGAGGCCTATATTGGGAAAAAGAATGTCTACAAATAAAAACTACACAGAAGAATTGTGTGAAACTTCTTTCTGTTCTGTTTGTTCAACTAAAAGAGTTGAACCTTAGTTTTGATTGAGCCGTTCTGAAACACTCTTTCTGTAGAAAATGCAAGTGGAGATTCGGAGCGCTAAGAGGGTAATAGTGGTAAAAGGAATGTCTCCAAATATAAACTACACAGAATCATTCTGTGAAACTTCTTTCTGATCTGCGAATTCAGCTAACAGAGTTAAACCATACTTTTGATTGAGCAGATCTGAACACTCTTTCTGTAGAAAATGCAACTGGACATTTGGAGCGCTAAGAGAGTAGTAGTGGAAAAAGGAATATATTCAAATATAAACTACACAGAAGCATTCTGTGAAACTTCTTTCTGATCTGAGCATTCAGCTAACAGAGTTAAACCATACTTTTGATTGAGCAGTTTTGAAACACTCTGTCTGTAGAAAATGCAACTGGACATTCGTAGCGCTAAGTGGGTAATAGTGGAAAAAAGAATATGTTCAAATATAAACTACACAGAAGCATTGTATGAAACTTCTTTCTGTTCTGTGCATTCAACTAACAGAGTTGAACCTTACTTTTGATTGAGCCTTTCTGAAACACTCTTTCTGTAGAAACTGCAATTGGACATTCTGAGCGCTAAGAGGCCTCTATTGGGAAAAATAATATCTTCAAATAAAAACTACACAGAAGCATTGTGTGAAACTTATTTGTGATATGTTCATTAAGCTAACAGAGTTAAACCATACTTTTGATTGCGCAGTTCTGAACACTCTTTCTGTAGAAAATGCAAGTGGACATTCGGAGCGCTAAGAGGGTAATAGTGGAAAAAGGAATATATTCAAATATAAACTACACAGTAGCATTCTGTGAAAATCCTTTCTGTTCTGTGCATTCAACTAACAGATTTGAACCTTACTTTTGATTGAGCCGTTCTGAAACACTCTTTCTATAGAAACTGCAATTGGATATGCTAAGCGCTAAGAGGCCTACATTGGGAAAAAGAATATCTTCAAATTATAACTACACAGATGCATTCCGTGAAACTTATTTCTGATCTGTAAATTCAGTTAACAGAGATAAAACATGTTTTTCATTGAGCAGTTATGAAACACTCTTTTTATAGAAAATGCAAGTGGAGATTCAGAGCGCTAAGAGGGTAATAGTGGAAAAAGGAATGTCTTCAAATATAAACTACACAGAATCATTTGGTGAAACATCTTTCTGATCTGTGCATTCAGCTAACAGAGTTAAACCATACTTTTGATTGAGCAGATCTGAACACTCTTTCTGTAGAAAATGCAACTGGACATTTGGAGCGCTAAGAGCGTAGTAGTGGAAAAAGGAATATATTCAAATATAAACTACACAGAAGCGTTCTGTGAAACTTCTTTCTGATCTGAGCATTCAGCTAACAGAGTTAAACCATACTTTTGATTGAGCAGTTTTGAAACACTCTGTCTGTAGAAAATGCAACTGGACATTCGTAGCGCTAAGTGGGTAATAGTGGAAAAAAGAATATGTTCAAATATAAACAACACAGAAGCATTGTATGAAACTTCTTTCTGTTCTGTGCATTCAACTAACAGAGTTGAACCTTACTTTTGATTGAGCCGTTCTGAAACACTCTTTCTGTAGAAACTGCAATTGGACATTCTGAGCGCTAAGAGGCCTATATTGGGAAAAAGAATGTCTATAACTAAAAACTACACAAAAGAATTGTGTGAAACTTCTTTCTGTTCTGTTTGTTCAACTAAAAGAGTTGAACCTTAGTTTTGATTGAGCCGTTCTGAAACACTCTTTCTGTAGAAAATGCAAGTGGAGATTCGGAGCGCTAAGAGGGTAATAGTGGAAAAAGGAATGTCTCCAAATATAAACTACACAGAATCATTCGGTGAAACTTCTTTCTGATCTGTGCATTCAGCTAACAGAGTTAAACCATACTTTTGATTGAGCAGATCTGAACACTCTTTCTGTAGAAAATGCAACTGGACATTTGGAGCGCTAAGAGAGTAGTAGTGGAAAAAGGAATATATTCAAATATAAACTACACAGAAGCATTCTGTGAAACTTCTTTCTGATCTGAGCATTCAGCTAACAGAGTTAAACCATACTTTTGATTGAGCAGTTTTGAAACACTCTGTCTGTAGAAAATGCAACTGGACATTCGTAGCGCTAAGTGGGTAATAGTGGAAAAAAGAATATGTTCAAATATAAACTACACAGAAGCATTGTATGAAACTCCTTTCTGTTCTGTGCATTCAACTAACAGAGTTGAACCTTACTTTGGATTGAGCCTTTCTGAAACACTCTTTCTGTAGAAACTGCAATTGGACATTCTGAGCGCTAAGAGGCCTCTATTGGGAAAAATAATATCTTCAAATAAAAACTACACAGAAGCATTGTGTGAAACTTATTTCTGATATGTTCATTAAGCTAACAGAGTTAAACCATACTTTTGATTGCGCAGTTCTGAACACTCTTTCTGTAGAAAATGCAAGTGGACATTCGGAGCGCTAAGAGGGTAATAGTGGAAAAAGGAATATATTCATATATAAACTACACAGTAGCATTATGTGAAAATTCTTTCTGTTCTGTGCATTCAACTAACAGAGTTGAACCTTACTTTTTATTGAGCCGTTCTGAAACACTCTTTCTGTAGAAACTGCAATTGGACATGCTGAGCGCTAAGAGGCCTACATTGGGAAAAAGAATATCTTCAAATAAAAACTACACAGATGCATTCTGTGAAACTTATTTCTGATCTGTAAATTCAGTTAACAGAGATAAAACATGTTTTTGATTGAGCAGTTATGAAACACTCTTTTTGTAGAAAATGCAAGTAGAGTTTCGGAGCGCTAAGGGTGTAATACGGGAAAATGGAATGTCTTCAAATATAAACTACACAGAATCATTCGGTGAAACTTGTTTCTGATCTGTGCATTCAGCTAACAGAGTTAAACCATACTTTTGATTGAGCAGATCTGAACTCTCTTTCTGTAGAAAATGCAACTGGACATTTGGAGCGCTAAGAGAGTAGTAGTGGAAAAAGGAATATATTCAAATATAAACTACACAGAAGCATTCTGTGAAACTTCTTTCTGATCTGAGCATTCAGCTAACAGAGTTAAACCATACTTTTGATTGAGCAGTTTTGAAACACTCTGTCTGTAGAAAATGCAACTGGACATTCGTAGCGCTAAGTGGGTAATAGTGGAAAAAAGAATATGTTCAAATATAAACTACACAGAAGCATTGTATGAAACTTCTTTCTGTTCTGTGCATTCAACTAACAGAGTTGAACCTTACTTTTGATTGAGCCGTTCTGAAACACTCTTTCTGTAGAAACTGCAATTGGACATTCTGAGCGCAAAGAGGCCTATATTGGGAAAAAGAATGTCTACAAATAAAAACTACACAGAAGAATTGTGTGAAACTTCTTTCTGTTCTGTTTGTTCAACTAAAAGAGTTGAACCTTAGTTTTGATTGAGCCGTTCTGAAACACTCTTTCTGTAGAAAATGCAAGTGGAGATTCGGAGCGCTAAGAGGGTAATAGTGGTAAAAGGAATGTCTCCAAATATAAACTACACAGAATCATTCTGTGAAACTTCTTTCTGATCTGCGAATTCAGCTAACAGAGTTAAACCATACTTTTGATTGAGCAGATCTGAACACTCTTTCTGTAGAAAATGCAACTGGACATTTGGAGCGCTAAGAGAGTAGTAGTGGAAAAAGGAATATATTCAAATATAAACTACACAGAAGCATTCTGTGAAACTTCTTTCTGATCTGAGCATTCAGCTAACAGAGTTAAACCATACTTTTGATTGAGCAGTTTTGAAACACTCTGTCTGTAGAAAATGCAACTGGACATTCGTAGCGCTAAGTGGGTAATAGTGGAAAAAAGAATATGTTCAAATATAAACTACACAGAAGCATTGTATGAAACTTCTTTCTGTTCTGTGCATTCAACTAACAGAGTTGAACCTTACTTTTGATTGAGCCGTTCTGAAACACTCTTTCTGTAGAAACTGCAATTGGACATTCTGAGCGCAAAGAGGCCTATATTGGGAAAAAGAATGTCTACAAATAAAAACTACACAGAAGAATTGTGTGAAACTTCTTTCTGTTCTGTTTGTTCAACTAAAAGAGTTGAACCTTAGTTTTGATTGAGCCGTTCTGAAACACTCTTTCTGTAGAAAATGCAAGTGGAGATTCGGAGCGCTAAGAGGGTAATAGTGGTAAAAGGAATGTCTCCAAATATAAACTACACAGAATCATTCTGTGAAACTTCTTTCTGATCTGCGAATTCAGCTAACAGTGTTAAACCATACTTTTGATTGAGCAGATCTGAACACTCTTTCTGTAGAAAATGCAACTGGACATTTGGAGCGCTAAGAGAGTAGTAGTGGAAAAAGGAATATATTCAAATATAAACTACACAGAAGCATTCTGTGAAACTTCTTTCTGATCTGAGCATTCAGCTAACAGAGTTAAACCATACTTTTGATTGAGCAGTTTTGAAACACTCTGTCTGTAGAAAATGCAACTGGACATTCGTAGCGCTAAGTGGGTAATAGTGGAAAAAAGAATATGTTCAAATATAAACTACACAGAAGCATTGTATGAAACTTCTTTCTGTTCTGTGCATTCAACTAACAGAGTTGAACCTTACTTTTGATTGAGCCTTTCTGAAACACTCTTTCTGTAGAAACTGCAATTGGACATTCTGAGCGCTAAGAGGCCTCTATTGGGAAAAATAATATCTTCAAATAAAAACTACACAGAAGCATTGTGTGAAACTTATTTGTGATATGTTCATTAAGCTAACAGAGTTAAACCATACTTTTGATTGCGCAGTTCTGAACACTCTTTCTGTAGAAAATGCAAGTGGACATTCGGAGCGCTAAGAGGGTAATAGTGGAAAAAGGAATATATTCAAATATAAACTACACAGTAGCATTCTGTGAAAATCCTTTCTGTTCTGTGCATTCAACTAACAGATTTGAACCTTACTTTTGATTGAGCCGTTCTGAAACACTCTTTCTATAGAAACTGCAATTGGACATGCTAAGCGCTAAGAGGCCTACATTGGGAAAAAGAATATCTTCAAATTATAACTACACAGATGCATTCCGTGAAACTTATTTCTGATCTGTAAATTCAGTTAACAGAGATAAAACATGTTTTTCATTGAGCAGTTATGAAACACTCTTTTTATAGAAAATGCAAGTGGAGATTCAGAGCGCTAAGAGGGTAATAGTGGAAAAAGGAATGTCTTCAAATATAAACTACACAGAATCATTTGGTGAAACATCTTTCTGATCTGTGCATTCAGCTAACAGAGTTAAACCATACTTTTGATTGAGCAGATCTGAACACTCTTTCTGTAGAAAATGCAACTGGACATTTGGAGCGCTAAGAGCGTAGTAGTGGAAAAAGGAATATATTCAAATATAAACTACACAGAAGCGTTCTGTGAAACTTCTTTCTGATCTGAGCATTCAGCTAACAGAGTTAAACCATACTTTTGATTGAGCCGTTTTGAAACACTCTGTCTGTAGAAAATGCAACTGGACATTCGTAGCGCTAAGTGGGTAATAGTGGAAAAAAGAATATGTTCAAATATAAACAACACAGAAGCATTGTATGAAACTTCTTTCTGTTCTGTGCATTCAACTAACAGAGTTGAATCTTACTTTTGATTGAGCCGTTCTGAAACACTCTTTCTGTAGAAACTGCAATTGGACATTCTGAGCGCAAAGAGGCCTATATTGGGAAAAAGAATGTCTACAAATAAAAACTACACAGAAGAATTGTGTGAAACTTCTTTCTGTTCTGTTTGTTCAACTAAAAGAGTTGAACATTAGTTTTGATTGAGCCGTTCTGAAACACACTTTCTGTAGAAAATGCAAGTGGAGATTCGGAGCGCTAAGAGGGTAATAGTGGAAAAAGGAATGTCTCCAAATATAAACTACACAGAATCATTCTGTGAAACATCTTTCTGATCTGTGCATTCAGCTAACAGAGTTAAACCATACTTTTGATTCAGCAGATCTGAACACTCTTTCTGTAGAAAATGCAACTGGACATTTGGAGCGCTAAGAGAGTAGAGATGGAAAAAGGAATATATTCAAATATAAACTACACAGAAGCATTCTGTGAAACTTCTTTCTGATCTGAGCATTCAGCTAACAGAGTTAAACCATACTTTTGATTGAGCAGTTTTGAAACACTCTGTCTGTAGAAAATGCAACTGGACATTCGTAGCGCTAAGTGGGTAATAGTGGATAAAAGAATATGTTCAAATATAAACTACACAGAAGCATTGTATGAAACTTCTTTCTGTTCTGTGCATTCAACTAACAGAGTTGAACCTTACTTTTGATTGAGCCTTTCTGAAACAATCTTTCTGTAGAAACTGCAATTGGACATTCTGAGCGCTAAGAGGCCTCTATTGGGAAAAATAATATCTTCAAATAAAAACTACACAGAAGCATTGTGTGAAACTTATTTCTGATATGTTCATTAAGCTAACAGAGTTAAACCATACTTTTGATTGCGCAGTTCTGAACACTCTTTCTGTAGAAAATGCAAGTGGACATTCGGAGCGCTAAGAGGGTAATAGTGGAAAAAGGAATATATTCATATATAAACTACACAGTAGCATTCTGTGAAAATTCTTTCTGTTCTGTGCATTCAACTAACAGAGTTGAACCTTACTTTTGATTGAGCCGTTCTGAGACACTCTTTCTGTAGAAACTGCAATTGGACATGCTAAGCGCTAAGAGGCCTACATTGGGAAAAAGAATATCTTCAAATAAAAACTACACAGATGCATTCTGTGAAACATATTTCTCATCTGTAAATTCAGTTAACAGAGATAAATCATGTTTTTGATTGAGCAGTTATGAAACACTCTTTTTGTAGAAAATGCAAGTGGAGATTCGGAGCGCTAAGGGGGTAATACGGGAAAAAGGAATGTCTTCAAATATAAACTACACAGAATCATTTGGTGAAACTTCTTTCTGATCTGTGCATTCAGCTAACAGAGTTAAACCATACTTTTGATTGAGCAGATCTGAACACTCTTTCTGTAGAAAATGCAACTGGACATTTGGAGCGCTAAGAGCGTAGTAGTGGAAGAAGGAATATATTCAAATATAAACTACACAGAAGCATTCTGTGAAACTTCTTTCTGATCTGAGCATTCAGCTAACAGAGTTAAACCATACTTTTGATTGAGCAGTTTTGAAACACTCTGTCTGTAGAAAATGCAACTGGACATTCGTAGCGCTAAGTGGGTAATAGTGGAAAAAAGAATATGTTCAAATATAAACTACACAGAAGCATTGTATGAAACTTCTTTCTGTTCTGTGCATTCAACTAACAGAGTTGAACCTTACTTTTGATTGAGCCGTTCTGAAACACTCTTTCTGTAGAAACTGCAATTGGACATTCTGAGCGCTAAGAGGCCTATATTGGGAAAAAGAATGTCTATAACTAAAAACTACACAAAAGAATTGTGTGAAACTTCTTTCTGTTCTGTTTGTTCAACTAAAAGAGTTGAACCTTAGTTTTGATTGAGCCGTTCTGAAACACTCTTTCTGTAGAAAATGCAAGTGGAGATTCGGAGCGCTAAGAGGGTAATAGTGGAAAAAGGAATGTCTCCAAATATAAACTACACAGAATCATTCTGTGAAACTTCTTTCTGATCTGTGCATTCAGCTAACAGAGTTAAACCATACTTTTGATTGAGCAGATCTGAACACTCTTTCTGTAGAAAATGCAACTGGACATTTGGAGCGCTAAGAGAGTAGTAGTGGAAAAAGGAATATATTCAAATATAAACTACACAGAAGCATTCTGTGAAACTTCTTTCTGATCTGAGCATTCAGCTAACAGAGTTAAACCATACTTTTGATTGAGCAGTTTTGAAACACTCTGTCTGTAGAAAATGCAACTGGACATTCGTAGCGCTAAGTGGGTAATAGTGGAAAAAAGAATATGTTCAAATATAAACTACACAGAAGCATTGTATGAAACTCCTTTCTGTTCTGTGCATTCAACTAACAGAGTTGAACCTTACTTTGGATTGAGCCTTTCTGAAACACTCTTTCTGTAGAAACTGCAATTGGACATTCTGAGCGCTAAGAGGCCTCTATTGGGAAAAATAATATCTTCAAATAAAAACTACACAGAAGCATTGTGTGAAACTTATTTCTGATATGTTCATTAAGCTAACAGAGTTAAACCATACTTTTGATTGCGCAGTTCTGAACACTCTTTCTGTAGAAAATGCAAGTGGACATTCGGAGCGCTAAGAGGGTAATAGTGGAAAAAGGAATATATTCATATATAAACTACACAGTAGCATTATGTGAAAATTCTTTCTGTTCTGTGCATTCAACTAACAGAGTTGAACCTTACTTTTTATTGAGCCGTTCTGAAACACTCTTTCTGTAGAAACTGCAATTGGACATGCTGAGCGCTAAGAGGCCTACATTGGGAAAAAGAATATCTTCAAATAAAAACTACACAGATGCATTCTGTGAAACTTATTTCTGATCTGTAAATTCAGTTAACAGAGATAAAACATGTTTTTGATTGAGCAGTTATGAAACACTCTTTTTGTAGAAAATGCAAGTGGAGTTTCGGAGCGCTAAGGGTGTAATACGGGAAAATGGAATGTCTTCAAATATAAACTACACAGAATCATTCGGTGAAACTTGTTTCTGATCTGTGCATTCAGCTAACAGAGTTAAACCATACTTTTGATTGAGCAGATCTGAACTCTCTTTCTGTAGAAAATGCAACTGGACATTTGGAGCGCTAAGAGAGTAGTAGTGGAAAAAGGAATATATTCAAATATAAACTACACAGAAGCATTCTGTGAAACTTCTTTCTGATCTGAGCATTCAGCTAACAGAGTTAAACCATACTTTTGATTGAGCAGTTTTGAAACACTCTGTCTGTAGAAAATGCAACTGGACATTCGTAGCGCTAAGTGGGTAATAGTGGAAAAAAGAATATGTTCAAATATAAACTACACAGAAGCATTGTATGAAACTTCTTTCTGTTCTGTGCATTCAACTAACAGAGTTGAACCTTACTTTTGATTGAGCCGTTCTGAAACACTCTTTCTGTAGAAACTGCAATTGGACATTCTGAGCGCTAAGAGGCCTATATTGGGAAAAAGAATGTCTACAAATAAAAACTACACAGAAGAATTGTGTGAAACTTCTTTCTGTTCTGTTTGTTCAACTAAAAGAGTTGAACCTTAGTTTTGATTGAGCCGTTCTGAAACACTCTTTCTGTAGAAAATGCAAGTGGAGATTCGGAGCGCTAAGAGGGTAATAGTGGAAAAAGTAATGTCTCCAAATATAAACTACACAGAATCATTCTGTGAAACTTCTTTCTGATCTGTGCATTCAGCTAACAGAGTTAAACCATTCTTTTGATTGAGCAGATCTGAACACTCTTTCTGTAGAAAATGCAACTGGACATTTGGAGCGCTAAGAGAGTAGTAGTGGAAAAAGGAATATATTCAAATATAAACTACACAGAAGCATTCTGTGAAACTTCTTTCTGATCTGAGCATTCAGCTAACAGAGTTAAACCATACTTTTGATTGAGCAGTTTTGAAACACTCTGTCTGTAGAAAATGCAACTGGACATTCGTAGCGCTAAGTGGGTAATAGTGGAAAAAAGAATATGTTCAAATATAAACTACACAGAAGCATTGTATAAACTTCTTTCTGTTCTGTGCATTCAAGTAACAGAGTTGAACCTTACTTTTTATTGAGCCTTTCTGAAACACTCTTTCTCTAGAAACTGCAATTGGACATTCTGAGCGCTAAGAGGCCTCTATTGGGAAAAATAATATCTTCAAATAAAAACTACACAGAAGCATTGTGTGAAACTTATTTCTGATATGTTCATTAAGCTAACAGAGTTAAACCATACTTTTGATTGCGCAGTTCTGAACACTCTTTCTGTAGAAAATGCAAGTGGACATTCGGAGCGCAAAGAGGGTAATAGTGGAAAAAGGAATATATTCAAATATAAACTGCACAGTAGCATTCTGTGAAAATTCTTTCTGTTCTGTGCATTCAAATAACAGAGTTGAACCTTACTTTTGATTGAGCCGGTCTGAAACACTCTTTCTGTAGAAACTGCAATTGGACATGCTAAGCGCTAAGAGGCCTACTTTGGGGAGAAGAATATCTTCAAATAAAAACTACACAGATGCATTCTGTGAAACTTATTTCTGATCTGTAAATTCAGTTAACAGAGATAAAACATATTTTTGATTGAGCAGTTATGAAACACTCTTTTTGTAGAAAATGCAAGTGGAGATTCGGAGCGCTAAGAGGGTAATAGTGGAAAAAGGAATGTCTTCAAATATAAACTACACAGAATCATTCGGTGAAACTTCTTTCTGATCTGTGCATTCAGCTAACAGAGTTAAACCATACTTTTGATTGAGCAGTTCTGAAACACTCTGTCTGTAGAAAATGCAACTGGACATTCGTAGCCCTAAGTGGGTAATAGTGGAAAAAAGAATATGTTCAAATATAAACTACACAGAAGCATTCTGTGAAACTTCTTTCTGATCTGAGCATTCAGCTAACAGAGTTAAACCATACTTTTGATTGAGCAGTTTTGAAACACTCTGTCTGTAGAAAATGCAACTGGACATTCGTAGCGCTAAGTGGGTAATAGTGGAAAAAAGAATATGTTCAAATATAAACTACACAGAAGCATTGTATGAAACTCCTTTCTGTTCTGTGCATTCAACTAACAGAGTTGAACCTTACTTTTGATTGAGCCGTTCTGAAACACTCTTTCTGTAGAAACTGCAATTGGACATTCTGAGCGCAAAGAGGCCTATATTGGGAATAGAATGTCTACAAATAAAAACTACACAGAAGAATTGTGTGAAACTTCTTTCTGTTCTGTTTGTTCAACTAAAAGAGTTCAACCTTAGTTTTGATTGAGCCGTTCTGAAACACTCTTTCTGTAGAAAATGCAAGTGGAGATTCGGAGCGCTAAGAGGGTAATAGTGGTAAAAGGAATGTCTCCAAATATAAACTACACAGAATCATTCTGTGAAACTTCTTTCTGATCTGCGCATTCAGCTAACAGAGTTAAACCATACTTTTGATTGAGCAGATCTGAACACTCTTTCTGTAGAAAATGCAACTGGACATTTGGAGCGCTAAGAGAGTAGTAGTGGAAAAAGGAATATATTCAAATATAAACTACACAGAAGCATTCTGTGAAACTTCTTTCTGATCTGAGCATTCAGCTAACAGAGTTAAACCATACTTTTGATTGAGCAGTTTTGAAACACTCTGTCTGTAGAAAATGCAATTGGACATTCGTAGCGCTAAGTGGGTAATAGTGGAAAAAAGAATATGTTCAAATATAAACTACACAGAAGCATTGTATGAAACTTCTTTCTGTTCTGTGCATTCAACTAACAGAGTTGAACCTTACTTTTGATTGAGCCTTTCTTAAACACTCTTTCTGTAGAAACTGCAATTGGACATTCTGAGCGCTAAGAGGCCTCTATTGGGAAAAATAATATCTTCAAATAAAAACTACACAGAAGCATTGTGTGAAACTTATTTCTGATATGTTCATTAAGCTAACAGAGTTAAACCATACTTTTGATTGCGCAGTTCTGAACACTCTTTCTGTAGAAAATGCAAGTGGACATTCGGAGCGCTAAGAGGGTAATAGTGGAAAAAGGAATATATTCAAATATAAACTACACAGTAGCATTCTGTGAAAATCCTTTCTGTTCTGTGCATTCAACTAACAGATTTGAACCTTACTTTTGATTGAGCCGTTCTGAAACACTCTTTCTATAGAAACTGCAATTGGACATGCTAAGCGCTAAGAGGCCTACATTGGGAAAAGGAATATCTTCAAATTAAAACTACACAGATGCATTCCGTGAAACTTATTTCTGATCTGTAAATTCAGTTAACAGAGATAAAACATGTTTTTCATTGAGCAGTTATGAAACACACTTTTTGTAGAAAATGCAAGTGGAGATTCAGAGCGCTAAGAGGGTAATAGTGGAAAAAGGAATGTCTTCAAATATAAACTACACAGAATCATTCGGTGAAACTTCTTTCTGATCTGTGCATTCAGCTAACAGAGTTAAACCATACTTTTGATTGAGCAGATCTGAACACTCTTTCTGTAGAAAATGCAACTGGACATTTGGAGCGCTAAGAGCGTAGTAGTGGAAAAAGGAATATATTCAAATATAAAATACACAGAAGCGTTCTGTGAAACTTCTTTCTGATCTGAGCATTCAGCTAACAGAGTTAAACCATACTTTTGATTGAGCAGTTTTGAAACACTCTGTCTGTAGAAAATGCAACTGGACATTCGTAGCGCTAAGTGGGTAATAGTGGAAAAAAGAATATGTTCAAATATAAACAACACAGAAGCATTGTATGAAACTTCTTTCTGTTCTGTGCATTCAACTAACAGAGTTGAACCTTATTTTGATTGAGCCGTTCTGAAACACTCTTTCTGTAGAAACTGCAATTGGACATTCTGAGCGCAAAGAGGCCTATATTGGGAAAAAGAATGTCTACAAATAAAAACTACACAGAAGAATTGTGTGAAACTTCTTTCTGTTCTGTTTGTTCAACTAAAAGAGTTGAACCTTAGTTTTGATTGAGCCGTTCTGAAACACTCTTTCTGTAGAAAATGCAAGTGGAGATTCGGAGCGCTAAGAGTGTAATAGTGGAAAAAGGAATGTCTCCAAATATAAACTACACAGAATCATTCTGTGAAACTTCTTTCTGATCTGTGCATTCAGCTAACAGAGTTAAACCATACTTTTGATTGAGCAGATCTGAACACTCTTTCTGTAGAAAATGCAACTGGACATTTGGAGCGCTAAGAGAGTAGAGATGGAAAAAGGAATATATTCAAATATAAACTACACAGAAGCATTCTGTGAAACTTCTTTCTGATCTGAGCATTCAGCTAACAGAGTTAAACCATACTTTTGATTGAGCAGTTTTGAAACACTCTGTCTGTAGAAAATGCAACTGGACATTCGTAGCGCTAAGTGGGTAATAGTGGAAAAAAGAATATGTTCAAATATAAACTACACAGAATCATTGTATGAAACTTCTTTCTGTTCTGTGCATTCAACTAACAGAGTTGAACCTTACTTTTGATTGAGCCTTTCTGAAACAATCTTTCTGTAGAAACTGCAATTGGACATTCTGAGCGCTAAGAGGCCTCTATTGGGAAAAATAATATCTTCAAATAAAAACTACACAGAAGCATTGTGTGAAACTTATTTCTGATATGTTCATTAAGCTAACAGAGTTAAACCATACTTTTGATTGCGCAGTTCTGAACACTCTTTCTGTAGAAAATGCAAGTGGACATTCGGAGCGCTAAGAGGGTAATAGTGGAAAAAGGAATATATTCATATATAAACTACACAGTAGCATTCTGTGAAAATTCTTTCTGTTCTGTGCATTCAACTAACAGAGTTGAACCTTACTTTTGATTGAGCCGTTCTGAAACACTCTTTCTGTAGAAACTGCAATTGGACATGCTAAGCGCTAAGAGGCCTACATTGGGAAAAAGAATATCTTCAAATAAAAACTACACAGATGCATTCTGTGAAACTTATTTCTGATCTGTAAATTCAGTTAACAGAGATAAATCATGTTTTTGATTGAGCAGTTATGAAACACTCTTTTTGTAGAAAATGCAAGTGGAGATTCGGAGCGCTAAGGGGGTAATACGGGAAAAAGGAATGTCTTCAAATATAAACTACACAGAATCATTCGGTGAAACTTCTTTCTGATCTGTGCATTCAGCTAACAGAGTTAAACCATACTTTTGATTGAGCAGATCTGAACACTCTTTCTGTAGAAAATGCAACTGGACATTTGGAGCGCTAAGAGCGTAGTAGTGGAAGAAGGAATATATTCAAATATAAACTACACAGAAGCATTCTGTGAAACTTCTTTCTGATCTGAGCATTCAGCTAACAGAGTTAAACCATACTTTTGATTGAGCAGTTTTGAAACACTCTGTCTGTAGAAAATGCAACTGGACATTCGTAGCGCTAAGTGGGTAATAGTGGAAAAAAGAATATGTTCAAATATAAACTACACAGAAGCATTGTATGAAACTTCTTTCTGTTCTGTGCATTCAACTAACAGAGTTGAACCTTACTTTTGATTGAGCCGTTCTGAAACACTCTTTCTGTAGAAACTGCAATTGGACATTCTGAGCGCTAAGAGGCCTATATTGGGAAAAAGAATGTCTATAACTAAAAACTACACAAAAGAATTGTGTGAAACTTCTTTCTGTTCTGTTTGTTCAACTAAAAGAGTTGAACCTTAGTTTTGATTGAGCCGTTCTGAAACACTCTTTCTGTAGAAAATGCAAGTGGAGATTCGGAGCGCTAAGAGGGTAATAGTGGAAAAAGGAATGTCTCCAAATATAAACTACACAGAATCATTCTGTGAAACTTCTTTCTGATCTGTGCATTCAGCTAACAGAGTTAAACCATACTTTTGATTGAGCAGATCTGAACACTCTTTCTGTAGAAAATGCAACTGGACATTTGGAGCGCTAAGAGAGTAGTAGTGGAAAAAGGAATATATTCAAATATAAACTACACAGAAGCATTCTGTGAAACTTCTTTCTGATCTGAGCATTCAGCTAACAGAGTTAAACCATACTTTTGATTGAGCAGCTTTGAAACACTCTGTCTGTAGAAAATGCAACTGGACATTCGTAGCGCTAAGTGGGTAATAGTGGAAAAAAGAATATGTTCAAATATAAACTACACAGAAGCATTGTATGAAACTTCTTTCTGTTCTGTGCATTCAACTAACAGAGTTGAACCTTACTTTGGATTGAGCCTTTCTGAGACACTCTTTCTGTAGAAACTGCAATTGGACATTCTGAGCGCTAAGAGGCCTCTATTGGGAAAAATAATATCTTCAAATAAAAACTACACAGAAGCATTGTGTGAAACTTATTTCTGATATGTTCATTAAGCTAACAGAGTTAAACCATACTTTTGATTGCGCAGTTCTGAACACTCTTTCTGTAGAAAATGCAAGTGGACATTCGGAGCGCTAAGAGGGTAATAGTGGAAAAAGGAATATATTCAAATATAAACTGCACAGTAGCATTCTGTGAAAATTCTTCCTGTTCTGTGCATTCAACTAACAGAGTTGAACCTTACTTTTGATTGAGCCGTTCTGAAACACTCTTTCTGTAGAAACTGCAATTGGACATGCTAAGCGCTAAGAGGCCTACATTGGGGAAAAGAATATCTTCAAATAAAAACTACACAGATGCATTCTGTGAAACTTATTTCTGACCTGTAAATTCAGTTAACAGAGATAAAACATATTTTTGATTGAGCAGTTATGAAACACTCTTTTTGTAGAAAATGCAAGTGGAGATTCGGAGCGCTAAGAGGGTAATAGTGGAAAAAGGAATGTCTTCAAATATAAACTACACAGAATCATTCGGTGAAACTTCTTTCTGATCTGTGCATTCAGCTAACAGAGTTAAACCATACTTTTGATTGAGCAGATCTGAACACTCTTTCTGTAGAAAATGCAACTGGACAATTGGAGCGCTAAGAGCGTAGTAGTGGAAAAAGGAATATATTCAAATATAAACTACACAGAAGCATTCTGTGAAACTTTTTCTGATCTGAGCATTCAGCTAACAGAGTTAAACCATACTTTTGATTGAGCAGTTTTGAAACACTCTGTCTGTAGAAAATGCAACTGGACATTCGTAGCGCTAAGTGGGTAATAGTGGAAAACAGAATATGTTCAAATATAAACTACACAGAAGCATTGTATGAAACTTCTTTCTGTTCTGTGCATTCAACTAACAGAGTTGAACCTTACTTTTGATTGAGCCGTTCTGAAACACTCTTTCTGTAGAAAATGCAATTGGACATTCTGAGCGCTAAGAGGCCTATATTGGGAAAAAGAATGTCTATAAATAAAAACTACACAGAAGAATTGTGTGAAACTTCTTTCTGTTCTGTTTGTTCAACTAAAAGAGTTCAACCTTAGTTTTGATTGAGCCGTTCTGAAACACTCTTTCTGTAGAAAATGCAAGTGGAGATTCGGAGCGCTAAGAGGGTAATAGTGGTAAAAGGAATGTCTCCAAATATAAACTACACAGAATCATTCTGTGAAACTTCTTTCTGATCTGCGCATTCAGCTAACAGAGTTAAACCATACTTTTGATTGAGCAGATCTGAACACTCTTTCTGTAGAAAATGCAACTGGACATTTGGAGCGGTAAGAGAGTAGTAGTGGAAAAAGGAATATATTCAAATATAAACTACACAGAAGCATTCTGTGAAACTTCTTTCTGATCTGAGCATTCAGCTAACAGAGTTAAACCATACTTTTGATTGAGCAGTTTTGAAACACTCTGTCTGTAGAAAATGCAATTGGACATTCTTAGCGCTAAGTGGGTAATAGTGGAAAAAAGAATATGTTCAAATATAAACTACACAGAAGCATTGTATGAAACTTCTTTCTGTTCTGTGCATTCAACTAACAGAGTTGAACCTTACTTTTGATTGAGCCTTTCTTAAACACTCTTTCTGTAGAAACTGCAATTGGACATTCTGAGCGCTAAGAGGCCTCTATTGGGAAAAATAATATCTTCAAATACAAACTACACAGAAGCATTGTGTGAAACTTATTTCTGATATGTTCATTAAGCTAACAGAGTTAAACCATACTTTTGATTGCGCAGTTCTGAACACTCTTTCTGTAGAAAATGCAAGTGGACATTCGGAGCGCTAAGAGGGTAATAGTGGAAAAAGGAATATATTCAAATATAAACTACACAGTAGCATTCTGTGAAAATCCTTTCTGTTCTGTGCATTCAACTAACAGATTTGAACCTTACTTTTGATTGAGCCGTTCTGAAACACTCTTTCTATAGAAACTGCAATTGGACATGCTAAGCGCTAAGAGGCCTACATTGAGAAAAGGAATATCTTCAAATTAAAACTACACAGATGCATTCCGTGAAACTTATTTCTGATCTGTAAATTCAGTTAACAGAGATAAAACATGTTTTTCATTGAGCAGTTATGAAACACTCTTTTTGTAGAAAATGCAAGTGGAGATTCAGAGCGCTAAGAGGGTAATAGTGGAAAAAGGAATGTCTTCAAATATAAACTACACAGAATCATTCGGTGAAACTTCTTTCTGATCTGTGCATTCAGCTAACAGAGTTAAACCATACTTTTGATTGAGCAGATCTGAACACTCTTTCTGTAGAAAATGCAACTGGACATTTGGAGCGCTAAGAGCGTAGTAGTGGAAAAAGGAATATATTCAAATATAAAATACACAGAAGCGTTCTGTGAAACTTCTTTCTGATCTGAGCATTCAGCTAACAGAGTTAAACCATACTTTTGATTGAGCACTTTTGAAACACTCTGTCTGTAGAAAATGCAACTGGACATTCGTAGCGCTAAGTGGGTAATAGTGGAAAAAAGAATATGTTCAAATATAAACTACACAGAAGCATTGTATGAAACTTCTTTCTGTTCTGTGCATTCAACTAACAGAGTTGAACCTTACATTTGATTGAGCCGTTCTGAAACACTCTTTCTGTAGAAAATGCAATTGGACATTCTGAGCGCTAAGAGGCCTATATTGGGAAAAAGAATGTCTATAAATAAAAACTACACAGAAGAATTGTGTGAAACTTCTTTCTGTTCTGTTTGTTCAACTAAAAGAGTTCAACCTTAGTTTTGATTGAGCCGTTCTGAAACACTCTTTCTGTAGAAAATGCAAGTGGAGATTCGGAGCGCTAAGAGGGTAATAGTGGTAAAAGGAATGTCTCCAAATATAAACTACACAGAATCATTCTGTGAAACTTCTTTCTGATCTGCGCATTCAGCTAACAGAGTTAAACCATACTTTTGATTGAGCAGATCTGAACACTCTTTCTGTAGAAAATGCAACTGGACATTTGGAGCGCTAAGAGAGTAGTAGTGGAAAAAGGAATATATTCAAATATAAACTACACAGAAGCATTCTGTGAAACTTCTTTCTGATCTGAGCATTCAGCTAACAGAGTTAAACCATACTTTTGATTGAGCAGTTTTGAAACACTCTGTCTGTAGAAAATGCAATTGGACATTCTTAGCGCTAAGTGGGTAATAGTGGAAAAAAGAATATGTTCAAATATAAACTACACAGAAGCATTGTATGAAACTTCTTTCTGTTCTGTGCATTCAACTAACAGAGTTGAACCTTACTTTTGATTGAGCCTTTCTTAAACACTCTTTCTGTAGAAACTGCAATTGGACATTCTGAGCGCTAAGAGGCCTCTATTGGGAAAAATAATATCTTCAAATAAAAACTACACAGAAGCATTGTGTGAAACTTATTTCTGATATGTTCATTAAGCTAACAGAGTTAAACCATACTTTTGATTGCGCAGTTCTGAACACTCTTTCTGTAGAAAATGCAAGTGGACATTCGGAGCGCTAAGACGGTAATAGTGGAAAAAGGAATATATTCAAATATAAACTACACAGTAGCATTCTGTGAAAATCCTTTCTGTTCTGTGCATTCAACTAACAGATTTGAACCTTACTTTTGATTGAGCCGTTCTGAAACACTCTTTCTATAGAAACTGCAATTGGACATGCTAAGCGCTAAGAGGCCTACATTGAGAAAAGGAATATCTTCAAATTAAAACTACACAGATGCATTCCGTGAAACTTATTTCTGATCTGTAAATTCAGTTAACAGAGATAAAACATGTTTTTCATTGAGCAGTTATGAAACACTCTTTTTGTAGAAAATGCAAGTGGAGATTCAGAGCGCTAAGAGGGTAATAGTGGAAAAAGGAATGTCTTCAAATATAAACTACACAGAATCATTCGGTGAAACTTCTTTCTGATCTGTGCATTCAGCTAACAGAGTTAAACCATACTTTTGATTGAGCAGATCTGAACACTCTTTCTGTAGAAAATGCAACTGGACATTTGGAGCGCTAAGAGCGTAGTAGTGGAAAAAGGAATATATTCAAATATAAAATACACAGAAGCGTTCTGTGAAACTTCTTTCTGATCTGAGCATTCAGCTAACAGAGTTAAACCATACTTTTGATTGAGCAGTTTTGAAACACTCTGTCTGTAGAAAATGCAACTGGACATTCGTAGCGCTAAGTGGGTAATAGTGGAAAAAAGAATATGTTCAAATATAAACAACACAGAAGCATTGTATGAAACTTCTTTCTGTTCTGTGCATTCAACTAACAGAGTTGAACCTTATTTTGATTGAGCCGTTCTGAAACACTCTTTCTGTAGAAACTGCAATTGGACATTCTGAGCGCAAAGAGGCCTATATTGGGAAAAAGAATGTCTACAAATAAAAACTACACAGAAGAATTGTGTGAAACTTCTTTCTGTTCTGTTTGTTCAACTAAAAGAGTTGAACCTTAGTTTTGATTGAGCCGTTCTGAAACACTCTTTCTGTAGAAAATGCAAGTGGAGATTCGGAGCGCTAAGAGTGTAATAGTGGAAAAAGGAATGTCTCCAAATATAAACTACACAGAATCATTCTGTGAAACTTCTTTCTGATCTGTGCATTCAGCTAACAGAGTTAAACCATACTTTTGATTGAGCAGATCTGAACACTCTTTCTGTAGAAAATGCAACTGGACATTTGGAGCGCTAAGAGAGTAGAGATGGAAAAAGGAATATATTCAAATATAAACTACACAGAAGCATTCTGTGAAACTTCTTTCTGATCTGAGCATTCAGCTAACAGAGTTAAACCATACTTTTGATTGAGCAGTTTTGAAACACTCTGTCTGTAGAAAATGCAACTGGACATTCGTAGCGCTAAGTGGGTAATAGTGGAAAAAAGAATATGTTCAAATATAAACTACACAGAAGCATTGTATGAAACTTCTTTCTGTTCTGTGCATTCAACTAACAGAGTTGAACCTTACTTTTGATTGAGCCTTTCTGAAACACTCTTTCTGTAGAAACTGCAATTGGACATTCTGAGCGCTAAGAGGCCTCTATTGGGAAAAATAATATCTTCAAATAAAAACTACACAAAAGCATTGTGTGAAACTTATTTCGGATATGTTCATTAAGCTAACAGAGTTAAACCATACTTTTGATTGCGCAGTTCTGAACACTCTTTCTGTAGAAAATGCAAGTGGACATTCGGAGCGCTAAGAGGGTAATAGTGGAAAAAGGAATATATTCAAATATAAACTGCACAGTAGCATTCTGTGAAAATTCTTTCTGTTCTGTGCATTCAACTAACAGAGTTGAACCTTACTTTTGATTGAGCCGTTCTGAAACACTCTTTCTGTAGAAACTGCAATTGGACATGCTAAGCGCTAAGAGGCCTACATTGGGGAAAAGAATATCTTCAAATAAAAACTACACAGATGCATTCTGTGAAACTTATTTCTGATCTGTAAATTCAGTTAACAGAGATAAAACATATTTTTGATTGAGCAGTTATGAAACACTCTTTTTGTAGAAAATGCAAGTGGAGATTCGGAGCGCTAAGGGGGTAATAGTGGAAAAAGGAATGTCTTCAAATATAAACTATACAGAATCATTCAGTGAAACTTCTTTCTGATCTGTGCATTCAGCTAACAGAGTTAAACCATACTTTTGATTGAGCAGATCTGAACACTCTTTCTGTAGAAAATGCAACTGGACATTTGGAGTGCTAAGAGCGTAGTAGTGGAAAAAGGAATATATTCAAATATAAACTACACAGAAGCATTCTGTGAAACTTCTTTCTGATCTGAGCATTCAGCTAACAGAGTTAAACCATACTTTTGATTGAGCAGTTTTGAAACACTCTGTCTGTAGAAAATGCAACTGGACATTCGTAGCGCTAAGTGGGTAATAGTGGAAAAAAGAATATGTTCAAATATAAACTACACAGAAGCATTGTATGAAACTTCTTTCTGTTCTGTGCATTCAACTAACAGAGTTGAACCTTACTTTTTATTGAGCCGTTCTGAAACACTCTTTCTGTAGAAACTGCAATTGGACATTCTGAGCGCAAAGAGGCCTATATTGGCAAAAAGAATGTCTACAAATAAAAACTACACAGAATAATTGTGTGAAACTTCTTTCTGTTCTGTTTGTTCAACTAAAAGAGTTGAACCTTAGTTTTGATTGAGCCGTTCTGAAACACTCTTTCTGTAGAAAATGCAAGTGGAGATTCGGAGCGCTAAGAGGGTAATAGTGGAAAAAGGAATGACTCCAAATATAAACTACACAGAATCATTCTGTGAAACTTCTTTCTGATCTGTGCATTCAGCTAACAGAGTTAAACCATACTTTTGATTGAGCAGATCTGAACACTCTTTCTGTAGAAAATGCAACTGGACATTTGGAGCGCTAAGAGAGTAGTAGTGGAAAAAGGAATATATTCAAATATAAACTACACAGAAGCATTCTGTGAAACTTTTTTCTGATCTGAGCATTCAGCTAACAGAGTTAAACCATACTTTTGATTGAGCAGTTTTGAAACACTCTGTCTGTAGAAAATGCAACTGGAGGTTCGTAGCGCTAAGTGGGTAATAGTGGAAAAAAGAATATGTTCAAATATAAACTACACAGAAGCATTGTATGAAACTTCTTTCTGTTCTGTGCATTCAACTAACAGAGTTGAACCTTACTTTTTATTGAGCCGTTCTGAAACACTCTTTCTGTAGAAACTGCAATTGGACATTCTGAGCGCAAAGAGGCCTATATTGGGAAAAAGAATGTCTACAAATAAAAACTACACAGAAGAATTGTGTGAAACTTCTTTCTGTTCTGTTTGTTCAACTAAAAGAGTTTAAACTTAGTTTTGATTGAGCCGTTCTGAAACACTCTTTCTGTAGAAAATGCAAGTGGAGATTCGGAGCGCTAAGAGGGTAATAGTGGAAAAAGGAATGTCTCCAAATATAAACTACACAGAATCATTCTGTGAAACTTCTTTCTGATCTGTGCATTCAGCTAAGAGAGTTAAACCATACTTTTGATTGAGCAGATCTGAACACTCTTTCTGTAGAAAATGCAACTGGACATTTGGAGCGCTAAGAGAGTAGTAGTGGAAAAAGGAATATATTCAAATATAAACTACACAGAAGCATTCTGTGAAATTTCTTTCTGATCTGAGCATTCAGCTAACAGAGTTAAAGCATACTTTTGACTGAGCAGTTTTGAAACACTCTGTCTGTAGAAAATGCAACTGGACATTCGTAGCGCTAAGTGGGTAATAGTGGAAAAAAGAATATGTTCAAATATAAACTACACAGAAGCATTGTATGAAACTTCTTTCTGTTCTGTGCATTCAACTAACAGAGTTGAACCTTACTTTTGATTGAGCCTTTCTGAAACACTCTTTCTGTAGAAACTGCAATTGGACATTCTGAGCGCTAAGAGGCCTCTATTGGGAAAAATAATATCTTCAAATAAAAACTACACAGAAGCATTGTGTGAAACTTATTTCTGATATGTTCATTAAGCTAACAGAGTTAAACCATACTTTTGATTGCGCAGTTCTGAACACTCTTTCTGTAGAAAATGCAAGTGGACATTCGGAGCGCTAAGAGGGTAATAGTGGAAAAAGGAATATATTCATATATAAACTACACAGTAGCATTATGTGAAAATTCTTTCTGTTCTGTGCATTCAACTAACAGAGTTGAACCTTACTTTTTATTGAGCCGTTCTGAAACACTCTTTCTGTAGAAACTGCAATTGGACATGCTAAGCGCTAAGAGGCCTACATTGGGAAAAAGAATATCTTCAAATAAAAACTACACAGATGCATTCTGTGAAACTTATTTCTGATCTGTAAATTCAGTTAACAGAGATAAAACATGTTTTTGATTGAGCAGTTATGAAACACACTTTTTGTAGAAAATGCAAGTGGAGTTTCGGAGCGCTAAGGGTGTAATACGGGAAAATGGAATGTCTTCAAATATAAACTACACAGAATCATTCGGTGAAACTTGTTTCTGATCTGTGCATTCAGCTAACAGAGTTAAACCATACTTTTGATTGAGCAGATCTGAACTCTCTTTCTGTAGAAAATGCAACTGGACATTTGGAGCGCTAAGAGAGTAGTAGTGGAAAAAGGAATATATTCAAATATAAACTACACAGAAGCATTCTGTGAAACTTCTTTCTGATCTGAGCATTCAGCTAACAGAGTTAAACCATACTTTTTATTGAGCAGTTTTGAAACACTCTGTCTGTAGAAAATGCAACTGGACATTCGTAGCGCTAAGTGGGTAATAGTGGAAAAAAGAATATGTTCAAATATAAACTACACAGAAGCATTGTATGAAACTTCTTTCTGTTCTGTGCATTCAACTAACAGAGTTGAACCTTACTTTTGATTGAGCCGTTCTGAAACACTCTTTCTGTAGAAACTGCAATTGGACATTCTGAGCGCTAAGAGGCCTATATTGGGAAAAAGAATGTCTACAAATAAAAACTACACAGAAGAATTGTGTGAAACTTCTTTCTGTTCTGTTTGTTCAACTAAAAGAGTTGAACCTTAGTTTTGATTGAGCCGTTCTGAAACACTCTTTCTGTAGAAAATGCAAGTGGAGATTCGGAGCGCTAAGAGGGTAATAGTCGAAAAAGTAATGTCTCCAAATATAAACTACACAGAATCATTCTGTGAAACTTCTTTCTGATCTGTGCATTCAGCTAACAGAGTTAAACCATACTTTTGATTGAGCAGATCTGAACACTCTTTCTGTAGAAAATGCAACTGGACATTTGGAGCGCTAAGAGAGTAGTAGTGGAAAAAGGAATATATTCAAATATAAACTACACAGAAGCATTCTGTGAAACTTCTTTCTGATCTGAGCATTCAGCTAACAGAGTTAAACCATACTTTTGATTGAGCAGTTTTGAAACACTCTGTCTGTAGAAAATGCAACTGGACATTCGTAGCGCTAAGTGGGTAATAGTGGAAAAAAGAATATGTTCAAATATAAACTACACAGAAGCATTGTATAAACTTCTTTCTGTTCTGTGCATTCAAGTAACAGAGTTGAACCTTACTTTTTATTGAGCCTTTCTGAAACACTCTTTCTGTAGAAACTGCAATTGGACATTCTGAGCGCTAAGAGGCCTCTATTGGGAAAAATAATATCTTCAAATAAAAACTACACAGAAGCATTGTGTGAAACTTATTTCTGATATGTTCATTAAGCTAACAGAGTTAAACCATACTTTTGATTGCACAGTTCTGAACACTCTTTCTGTAGAAAATGCAAGTGGACATTCGGAGCGCTAAGAGGGTAATAGTGGAAAAAGGAATATATTCAAATATAAACTGCACAGTAGCATTCTGTGAAAATTCTTTCTGTTCTGTGCATTCAAATAACAGAGTTGAACCTTACTTTTGATTGAGCCGGTCTGAAACACTCTTTCTGTAGAAACTGCAATTGGACATGCTAAGCGCTAAGAGGCCTACTTTGGGGAGAAGAATATCTTCAAATAAAAACTACACAGATGCATTCTGTGAAACATATTTCTGATCTGTAAATTCAGTTAACAGAGATAAAACATATTTTTGATTGAGCAGTTATGAAACACTCTTTTTGTAGAAAATGCAAGTGGAGATTCGGAGCGCTAAGAGGGTAATAGTGGAAAAAGGAATGTCTTCAAATATAAACTACACAGAATCATTCGGTGAAACTTCTTTCTGATCTGTGCATTCAGCTAACAGAGTTAAACCATACTTTTGATTGAGCAGTTTTGAAACACTCTGTCTGTAGAAAATGCAACTGGACATTCGTAGCCCTAAGTGGGTAATAGTGGAAAAAAGAATATGTTCAAATATAAACTACACAGAAGCATTCTGTGAAACTTCTTTCTGATCTGAGCATTCAGCTAACAGAGTTAAACCATACTTTTGATTGAGCAGTTTTGAAACACTCTGTCTGTAGAAAATGCAACTGGACATTCGTAGCGCTAAGTGGGTAATAGTGGAAAAAAGAATATGTTCAAATATAAACTACACAGAAGCATTGTATGAAACTCCTTTCTGTTCTGTGCATTCAACTAACAGAGTTGAACCTTACTTTTGATTGAGCCGTTCTGAAACACTCTTTCTGTAGAAACTGCAATTGGACATTCTGAGCGCAAAGAGGCCTATATTGGGAATAGAATGTCTACAAATAAAAACTACACAGAAGAATTGTGTGAAACTTCTTTCTGTTCTGTTTGTTCAACTAAAAGAGTTCAACCTTAGTTTTGATTGAGCCGTTCTGAAACACTCTTTCTGTAGAAAATGCAAGTGGAGATTCGGAGCGCTAAGAGGGTAATAGTGGTAAAAGGAATGTCTCCAAATATAAACTACACAGAATCATTCTGTGAAACTTCTTTCTGATCTGCGCATTCAGCTAACAGAGTTAAACCATACTTTTGATTGAGCAGATCTGAACACTCTTTCTGTAGAAAATGCAACTGGACATTTGGAGCGCTAAGAGAGTAGTAGTGGAAAAAGGAATATATTCAAATATAAACTACACAGAAGCATTCTGTGAAACTTCTTTCTGATCTGAGCATTCAGCTAACAGAGTTAAACCATACTTTTGATTGAGCAGTTTTGAAACACTCTTTCTGTAGAAAATGCAATTGGACATTCGTAGCGCTAAGTGGGTAATAGTGGAAAAAAGAATATGTTCAAATATAAACTACACAGAAGCATTGTATGAAACTTCTTTCTGTTCTGTGCATTCAACTAACAGAGTTGAACCTTACTTTTGATTGAGCCTTTCTTAAACACTCTTTCTGTAGAAACTGCAATTGGACATTCTGAGCGCTAAGAGGCCTCTATTGGGAAAAATAATATCTTCAAATAAAAACTACACAGAAGCATTGTGTGAAACTTATTTCTGATATGTTCATTAAGCTAACAGAGTTAAACCATACTTTTGATTGCGCAGTTCTGAACACTCTTTCTGTAGAAAATGCAAGTGGACATTCGGAGCGCTAAGAGGGTAATAGTGGAAAAAGGAATATATTCAAATATAAACTACACAGTAGCATTCTGTGAAAATCCTTTCTGTTCTGTGCATTCAACTAACAGATTTGAACCTTACTTTTGATTGAGCCGTTCTGAAACACTCTTTCTATAGAAACTGCAATTGGACATGCTAAGCGCTAAGAGGCCTACATTGGGAAAAGGAATATCTTCAAATTAAAACTACACAGATGCATTCCGTGAAACTTATTTCTGATCTGTAAATTCAGTTAACAGAGATAAAACATGTTTTTCATTGAGCAGTTATGAAACACACTTTTTGTAGAAAATGCAAGTGGAGATTCAGAGCGCTAAGAGGGTAATAGTGGAAAAAGGAATGTCTTCAAATATAAACTACACAGAATCATTCGGTGAAACTTCTTTCTGATCTGTGCATTCAGCTAACAGAGTTAAACCATACTTTTGATTGAGCAGATCTGAACACTCTTTCTGTAGAAAATGCAACTGGACATTTGGAGCGCTAAGAGCGTAGTAGTGGAAAAAGGAATATATTCAAATATAAAATACACAGAAGCGTTCTGTGAAACTTCTTTCTGATCTGAGCATTCAGCTAACAGAGTTAAACCATACTTTTGATTGAGCAGTTTTGAAACACTCTGTCTGTAGAAAATGCAACTGGACATTCGTAGCGCTAAGTGGGTAATAGTGGAAAAAAGAATATGTTCAAATATAAACAACACAGAAGCATTGTATGAAACTTCTTTCTGTTCTGTGCATTCAACTAACAGAGTTGAACCTTATTTTGATTGAGCCGTTCTGAAACACTCTTTCTGTAGAAACTGCAATTGGACATTCTGAGCGCAAAGAGGCCTATATTGGGAAAAAGAATGTCTACAAATAAAAACTACACAGAAGAATTGTGTGAAACTTCTTTCTGTTCTGTTTGTTCAACTAAAAGAGTTGAACCTTAGTTTTGATTGAGCCGTTCTGAAACACTCTTTCTGTAGAAAATGCAAGTGGAGATTCGGAGCGCTAAGAGTGTAATAGTGGAAAAAGGAATGTCTCCAAATATAAACTACACAGAATCATTCTGTGAAACTTCTTTCTGATCTGTGCATTCAGCTAACAGAGTTAAACCATACTTTTGATTGAGCAGATCTGAACACTCTTTCTGTAGAAAATGCAACTGGACATTTGGAGCGCTAAGAGAGTAGAGATGGAAAAAGGAATATATTCAAATATAAACTACACAGAAGCATTCTGTGAAACTTCTTTCTGATCTGAGCATTCAGCTAACAGAGTTAAACCATACTTTTGATTGAGCAGTTTTGAAACACTCTGTCTGTAGAAAATGCAACTGGACATTCGTAGCGCTAAGTGGGTAATAGTGGAAAAAAGAATATGTTCAAATATAAACTACACAGAATCATTGTATGAAACTTCTTTCTGTTCTGTGCATTCAACTAACAGAGTTGAACCTTACTTTTGATTGAGCCTTTCTGAAACACTCTTTCTGTAGAAACTGCAATTGGACATTCTGAGCGCTAAGAGGCCTCTATTGGGAAAAATAATATCTTCAAATAAAAACTACACAGAAGCATTGTGTGAAACTTATTTCTGATATGTTCATTAAGCTAACAGAGTTAAACCATACTTTTGATTGCGCAGTTCTGAACACTCTTTCTGTAGAAAATGCAAGTGGACATTCGGAGCGCTAAGAGGGTAATAGTGGAAAAAGGAATATATTCATATATAAACTACACAGTAGCATTCTGTGAAAATTCTTTCTGTTCTGTGCATTCAACTAACAGAGTTGAACCTTACTTTTGATTGAGCCGTTCTGAAACACTCTTTCTGTAGAAACTGCAATTGGACATGCTAAGCGCTAAGAGGCCTACATTGGGAAAAAGAATATCTTCAAATAAAAACTACACAGATGCATTCTGTGAAACTTATTTCTGATCTGTAAATTCAGTTAACAGAGATAAATCATGTTTTTGATTGAGCAGTTATGAAACACTCTTTTTGTAGAAAATGCAAGTGGAGATTCGGAGCGCTAAGGGGGTAATACGGGAAAAAGGAATGTCTTCAAATATAAACTACACAGAATCATTCGGTGAAACTTCTTTCTGATCTGTGCATTCAGCTAACAGAGTTAAACCATACTTTTGATTGAGCAGATCTGAACACTCTTTCTGTAGAAAATGCAACTGGACATTTGGAGCGCTAAGAGCGTAGTAGTGGAAGAAGGAATATATTCAAATATAAACTACACAGAAGCATTCTGTGAAACTTCTTTCTGATCTGAGCATTCAGCTAACAGAGTTAAACCATACTTTTGATTGAGCAGTTTTGAAACACTCTGTCTGTAGAAAATGCAACTGGACATTCGTAGCGCTAAGTGGGTAATAGTGGAAAAAAGAATATGTTCAAATATAAACTACACAGAAGCATTGTATGAAACTTCTTTCTGTTCTGTGCATTCAACTAACAGAGTTGAACCTTACTTTTGATTGAGCCGTTCTGAAACACTCTTTCTGTAGAAACTGCAATTGGACATTCTGAGCGCTAAGAGGCCTATATTGGGAAAAAGAATGTCTATAACTAAAAACTACACAAAAGAATTGTGTGAAACTACTTTCTGTTCTGTTTGTTCAACTAAAAGAGTTGAACCTTAGTTTTGATTGAGCCGTTCTGAAACACTCTTTCTGTAGAAAATGCAAGTGGAGATTCGGAGCGCTAAGAGGGTAATAGTGGAAAAAGGAATGTCTCCAAATATAAACTACACAGAATCACTCTGTGAAACTTCTTTCTGATCTGTGCATTCAGCTAACAGAGTTAAACCATACTTTTGATTGAGCAGATCTGAACACTCTTTCTGTAGAAAATGCAACTGGACATTTGGAGCGCTAAGAGAGTAGTAGTGGAAAAAGGAATATATTCAAATATAAACTACACAGAAGCATTCTGTGAAACTTCTTTCTGATCTGAGCATTCAGCTAACAGAGTTAAACCATACTTTTGATTGAGCAGCTTTGAAACACTCTGTCTGTAGAAAATGCAACTGGACATTCGTAGCGCTAAGTGGGTAATAGTGGAAAAAAGAATATGTTCAAATATAAACTACACAGAAGCATTGTATGAAACTTCTTTCTGTTCTGTGCATTCAACTAACAGAGTTGAACCTTACTTTGGATTGAGCCTTTCTGAGACACTCTTTCTGTAGAAACTGCAATTGGACATTCTGAGCGCTAAGAGGCCTCTATTGGGAAAAATAATATCTTCAAATAAAAACTACACAGAAGCATTGTGTGAAACTTATTTCTGATATGTTCATTAAGCTAACAGAGTTAAACCATACTTTTGATTGCGCAGTTCTGAACACTCTTTCTGTAGAAAATGCAAGTGGACATTCGGAGCGCTAAGAGGGTAATAGTGGAAAAAGGAATATATTCAAATATAAACTGCACAGTAGCATTCTGTGAAAATTCTTCCTGTTCTGTGCATTCAACTAACAGAGTTGAACCTTACTTTTGATTGAGCCGTTCTGAAACACTCTTTCTGTAGAAACTGCAATTGGACATGCTAAGCGCTAAGAGGCCTACATTGGGGAAAAGAATATCTTCAAATAAAAACTACACAGATGCATTCTGTGAAACTTATTTCTGACCTGTAAATTCAGTTAACAGAGATAAAACATATTTTTGATTGAGCAGTTATGAAACACTCTTTTTGTAGAAAATGCAAGTGGAGATTCGGAGCGCTAAGAGGGTAATAGTGGAAAAAGGAATGTCTTCAAATATAAACTACACAGAATCATTCGGTGAAACTTCTTTCTGATCTGTGCATTCAGCTAACAGAGTTAAACCATACTTTTGATTGAGCAGATCTGAACACTCTTTCTGTAGAAAATGCAACTGGACAATTGGAGCGCTAAGAGCGTAGTAGTGGAAAAAGTAATATATTCAAATATAAACTACACAGAAGCATTCTGTGAAACTTTTTCTGATCTGAGCATTCAGCTAACAGAGTTAAACCATACTTTTGATTGAGCAGTTTTGAAACACTCTGTCTGTAGAAAATGCAACTGGACATTCGTAGCGCTAAGTGGGTAATAGTGGAAAACAGAATATGTTCAAATATAAACTACACAGAAGCATTGTATGAAACTTCTTTCTGTTCTGTGCATTCAACTAACAGAGTTGAACCTTACTTTTGATTGAGCCGTTCTGAAACACTCTTTCTGTAGAAAATGCAATTGGACATTCTGAGCGCTAAGAGGCCTATATTGGGAAAAAGAATGTCTATAAATAAAAACTACACAGAAGAATTGTGTGAAACTTCTTTCTGTTCTGTTTGTTCAACTAAAAGAGTTCAACCTTAGTTTTGATTGAGCCGTTCTGAAACACTCTTTCTGTAGAAAATGCAAGTGGAGATTCGGAGCGCTAAGAGGTTAATAGTGGTAAAAGGAATGTCTCCAAATATAAACTACACAGAATAATTCTGTGAAACTTCTTTCTGATCTGCGCATTCAGCTAACAGAGTTAAACCATACTTTTGATTGAGCAGATCTGAACACTCTTTCTGTAGAAAATGCAACTGGACATTTGGAGCGCTAAGAGAGTAGTAGTGGAAAAAGGAATATATTCAAATATAAACTACACAGAAGCATTCTGTGAAACTTCTTTCTGATCTGAGCATTCAGCTAACAGAGTTAAACCATACTTTTGATTGAGCAGTTTTGAAACACTCTGTCTGTAGAAAATGCAATTGGACATTCTTAGCGCTAAGTGGGTAATAGTGGAAAAAAGAATATGTTCAAATATAAACTACACAGAAGCATTGTATGAAACTTCTTTCTGTTCTGTGCATTCAACTAACAGAGTTGAACCTTACTTTTGATTGAGCCTTTCTTAAACACTCTTTCTGTAGAAACTGCAATTGGACATTCTGAGCGCTAAGAGGCCTCTATTGGGAAAAATAATATCTTCAAATAAAAACTACACAGAAGCATTGTGTGAAACTTATTTCTGATATGTTCATTAAGCTAACAGAGTTAAACCATACTTTTGATTGCGCAGTTCTGAACACTCTTTCTGTAGAAAATGCAAGTGGACATTCGGAGCGCTAAGAGGGTAATAGTGGAAAAAGGAATATATTCAAATATAAACTACACAGTAGCATTCTGTGAAAATCCTTTCTGTTCTGTGCATTCAACTAACAGATTTGAACCTTACTTTTGATTGAGCCGTTCTGAAACACTCTTTCTATAGAAACTGCAATTGGACATGCTAAGCGCTAAGAGGCCTACATTGAGAAAAGGAATATCTTCAAATTAAAACTACACAGATGCATTCCGTGAAACTTATTTCTGATCTGTAAATTCAGTTAACAGAGATAAAACATGTTTTTCATTGAGCAGTTATGAAACACTCTTTTTGTAGAAAATGCAAGTGGAGATTCAGAGCGCTAAGAGGGTAATAGTGGAAAAAGGAATGTCTTCAAATATAAACTACACAGAATCATTCGGTGAAACTTCTTTCTGATCTGTGCATTCAGCTAACAGAGTTAAACCATACTTTTGATTGAGCAGATCTGAACACTCTTTCTGTAGAATATGCAACTGGACATTTGGAGCGCTAAGAGCGTAGTAGTGGAAAAAGGAATATATTCAAATATAAAATACACAGAAGCGTTCTGTGAAACTTCTTTCTGATCTGAGCATTCAGCTAACAGAGTTAAACCATACTTTTGATTGAGCACTTTTGAAACACTCTGTCTGTAGAAAATGCAACTGGACATTCGTAGCGCTAAGTGGGTAATAGTGGAAAAAAGAATATGTTCAAATATAAACTACACAGAAGCATTGTATGAAACTTCTTTCTGTTCTGTGCATTCAACTAACAGAGTTGAACCTTACTTTTGATTGAGCCGTTCTGAAACACTCTTTCTGTAGAAAATGCAATTGGACATTCTGAGCGCTAAGAGGCCTATATTGGGAAAAAGAATGTCTATAAATAAAAACTACACAGAAGAATTGTGTGAAACTTCTTTCTGTTCTGTTTGTTCAACTAAAAGAGTTCAACCTTAGTTTTGATTGAGCCGTTCTGAAACACTCTTTCTGTAGAAAATGCAAGTGGAGATTCGGAGCGCTAAGAGGGTAATAGTGGTAAAAGGAATGTCTCCAAATATAAACTACACAGAATCATTCTGTGAAACTTCTTTCTGATCTGCGCATTCAGCTAACAGAGTTAAACCATACTTTTGATTGAGCAGATCTGAACACTCTTTCTGTAGAAAATGCAACTGGACATTTGGAGCGCTAAGAGAGTAGTAGTGGAAAAAGGAATATATTCAAATATAAACTACACAGAAGCATTCTGTGAAACTTCTTTCTGATCTGAGCATTCAGCTAACAGAGTTAAACCATACTTTTGATTGAGCAGTTTTGAAACACTCTGTCTGTAGAAAATGCAATTGGACATTCTTAGCGCTAAGTGGGTAATAGTGGAAAAAAGAATATGTTCAAATATAAACTACACAGAAGCATTGTATGAAACTTCTTTCTGTTCTGTGCATTCAACTAACAGAGTTGAACCTTACTTTTGATTGAGCCTTTCTTAAACACTCTTTCTGTAGAAACTGCAATTGGACATTCTGAGCGCTAAGAGGCCTCTATTGGGAAAAATAATATCTTCAAATAAAAACTACACAGAAGCATTGTGTGAAACTTATTTCTGATATGTTCATTAAGCTAACAGAGTTAAACCATACTTTTGATTGCGCAGTTCTGAACACTCTTTCTGTAGAAAATGCAAGTGGACATTCGGAGCGCTAAGACGGTAATAGTGGAAAAAGGAATATATTCAAATATAAACTACACAGTAGCATTCTGTGAAAATCCTTTCTGTTCTGTGCATTCAACTAACAGATTTGAACCTTACTTTTGATTGAGCCGTTCTGAAACACTCTTTCTATAGAAACTGCAATTGGACATGCTAAGCGCTAAGAGGCCTACATTGAGAAAAGGAATATCTTCAAATTAAAACTACACAGATGCATTCCGTGAAACTTATTTCTGATCTGTAAATTCAGTTAACAGAGATAAAACATGTTTTTCATTGAGCAGTTATGAAACACTCTTTTTGTAGAAAATGCAAGTGGAGATTCAGAGCGCTAAGAGGGTAATAGTGGAAAAAGGAATGTCTTCAAATATAAACTACACAGAATCATTCGGTGAAACTTCTTTCTGATCTGTGCATTCAGCTAACAGAGTTAAACCATACTTTTGATTGAGCAGATCTGAACACTCTTTCTGTAGAAAATGCAACTGGACATTTGGAGCGCTAAGAGCGTAGTAGTGGAAAAAGGAATATATTCAAATATAAAATACACAGAAGCGTTCTGTGAAACTTCTTTCTGATCTGAGCATTCAGCTAACAGAGTTAAACCATACTTTTGATTGAGCAGTTTTGAAACACTCTGTCTGTAGAAAATGCAACTGGACATTCGTAGCGCTAAGTGGGTAATAGTGGAAAAAAGAATATGTTCAAATATAAACAACACAGAAGCATTGTATGAAACTTCTTTCTGTTCTGTGCATTCAACTAACAGAGTTGAACCTTATTTTGATTGAGCCGTTCTGAAACACTCTTTCTGTAGAAACTGCAATTGGACATTCTGAGCGCAAAGAGGCCTATATTGGGAAAAAGAATGTCTACAAATAAAAACTACACAGAAGAATTGTGTGAAACTTCTTTCTGTTCTGTTTGTTCAACTAAAAGAGTTGAACCTTAGTTTTGATTGAGCCGTTCTGAAACACTCTTTCTGTAGAAAATGCAAGTGGAGATTCGGAGCGCTAAGAGTGTAATAGTGGAAAAAGGAATGTCTCCAAATATAAACTACACAGAATCATTCTGTGAAACTTCTTTCTGATCTGTGCATTCAGCTAACAGAGTTAAACCATACTTTTGATTGAGCAGATCTGAACACTCTTTCTGTAGAAAATGCAACTGGACATTTGGAGCGCTAAGAGAGTAGAGATGGAAAAAGGAATATATTCAAATATAAACTACACAGAAGCATTCTGTGAAACTTCTTTCTGATCTGAGCATTCAGCTAACAGAGTTAAACCATACTTTTGATTGAGCAGTTTTGAAACACTCTGTCTGTAGAAAATGCAACTGGACATTCGTAGCGCTAAGTGGGTAAGAGTGGAAAAAAGAATATGTTCAAATATAAACTACACAGAAGCATTGTATGAAACTTCTTTCTGTTCTGTGCATTCAACTAACAGAGTTGAACCTTACTTTTGATTGAGCCTTTCTGAAACACTCTTTCTGTAGAAACTGCAATTGGACATTCTGAGCGCTAAGAGGCCTCTATTGGGAAAAATAATATCTTCAAATAAAAACTACACAGAAGCATTGTGTGAAACTTATTTCTGATATGTTCATTAAGCTAACAGAGTTAAACCATACTTTTGATTGCGCAGTTCTGAACACTCTTTCTGTAGAAAATGCAAGTGGACATTCGGAGCGCTAAGAGGGTAATAGTGGAAAAAGGAATATATTCAAATATAAACTGCATAGTAGCATTCTGTGAAAATTCTTTCTGTTCTGTGCATTCAACTAACAGAGTTGAACCTTACTTTTGATTGAGCCGTTCTGAAACACTCTTTCTGTAGAAACTGCAATTGGACATGCTAAGCGCTAAGAGGCCTACATTGGGGAAAAGAATATCTTCAAATAAAAACTACACAGATGCATTCTGTGAAACTTATTTCTGATCTGTAAATTCAGTTAACAGAGATAAAACATATTTTTGATTGAGCAGTTATGAAACACTCTTTTTGTAGAAAATGCAAGTGGAGATTCGGAGCGCTAAGGGGGTAATAGTGGAAAAAGGAATGTCTTCAAATATAAACTATACAGAATCATTCAGTGAAACTTCTTTCTGATCTGTGCATTCACCTAACAGAGTTAAACCATACTTTTGATTGAGCAGATCTGAACACTCTTTCTGTAGAAAATGCAACTGGACATTTGGAGTGCTAAGAGCGTAGTAGTGGAAAAAGGAATATATTCAAATATAAACTACACAGAAGCATTCTGTGAAACTTCTTTCTGATCTGAGCATTCAGCTAACAGAGTTAAACCATACTTTTGATTGAGCAGTTTTGAAACACTCTGTCTGTAGAAAATGCAACTGGACATTCGTAGCGCTAAGTGGGTAATAGTGGAAAAAAGAATATGTTCAAATATAAACTACACAGAAGCATTGTATGAAACTTCTTTCTGTTCTGTGCATTCAACTAACAGAGTTGAACCTTACTTTTTATTGAGCCGTTCTGAAACACTCTTTCTGTAGAAACTGCAATTGGACATTCTGAGCGCAAAGAGGCCTATATTGGCAAAAAGAATGTCTACAAATAAAAACTACACAGAATAATTGTGTGAAACTTCTTTCTGTTCTGTTTGTTCAACTAAAAGAGTTGAACCTTAGTTTTGATTGAGCCGTTCTGAAACACTCTTTCTGTAGAAAATGCAAGTGGAGATTCGGAGCGCTAAGAGGGTAATAGTGGAAAAAGGAATGACTCCAAATATAAACTACACAGAATCATTCTGTGAAACTTCTTTCTGATCTGTGCATTCAGCTAACAGAGTTAAACCATACTTTTGATTGAGCAGATCTGAACACTCTTTCTGTAGAAAATGCAACTGGACATTTGGAGCGCTAAGAGAGTAGTAGTGGAAAAAGGAATATATTCAAATATAAACTACACAGAAGCATTCTGTGAAACTTTTTTCTGATCTGAGCATTCAGCAAACAGAGTTAAACCATACTTTTGATTGAGCAGTTTTGAAACACTCTGTCTGTAGAAAATGCAACTGGAGGTTCGTAGCGCTAAGTGGGTAATAGTGGAAAAAAGAATATGTTCAAATATAAACTACACAGAAGCATTGTATGAAACTTCTTTCTGTTCTGTGCATTCAACTAACAGAGTTGAACCTTACTTTTTATTGAGCCGTTCTGAAACACTCTTTCTGTAGAAACTGCAATTGGACATTCTGAGCGCAAAGAGGCCTATATTGGGAAAAAGAATGTCTACAAATAAAAACTACACAGAAGAATTGTGTGAAACTTCTTTCTGTTCTGTTTGTTCAACTAAAAGAGTTTAAACTTAGTTTTGATTGAGCCGTTCTGAAACACTCTTTCTGTAGAAAATGCAAGTGGAGATTCGGAGCGCTAAGAGGGTAATAGTGGAAAAAGGAATGTCTCCAAATATAAACTACACAGAATCATTCTGTGAAACTTCTTTCTGATCTGTGCATTCAGCTAAGAGAGTTAAACCATACTTTTGATTGAGCAGATCTGAACACTCTTTCTGTAGAAAATGCAACTGGACATTTGGAGCGCTAAGAGAGTAGTAGTGGAAAAAGGAATATATTCAAATATAAACTACACAGAAGCATTCTGTGAAATTTCTTTCTGATCTGAGCATTCAGCTAACAGAGTTAAAGCATACTTTTGACTGAGCAGTTTTGAAACACTCTGTCTGTAGAAAATGCAACTGGACATTCGTAGCGCTAAGTGGGTAATAGTGGAAAAAAGAATATGTTCAAATATAAACTACACAGAAGCATTGTATGAAACTTCTTTCTGTTCTGTGCATTCAACTAACAGAGTTGAACCTTACTTTTGATTGAGCCTTTCTGAAACACTCTTTCTGTAGAAACTGCAATTGGACATTCTGAGCGCTAAGAGGCCTCTATTGGGAAAAATAATATCTTCAAATAAAAACTACACAGAAGCATTGTGTGAAACTTATTTCTGATATGTTCATTAAGCTAACAGAGTTAAACCATACTTTTGATTGCGCAGTTCTGAACACTCTTTCTGTAGAAAATGCAAGTGGACATTCGGAGCGCTAAGAGGGTAATAGTGGAAAAAGGAATATTTTCAAATATAAACTGCAGAGTAGCATTCTGTGAAAATTCTTTCTGTTCTGTGCATTCAACTAACAGAGTTGAACCTTACTTTTGATTGAGCCGTTCTGAAACACTCTTTCTGTAGAAACTGCAATTGGACATGCTAAGCGCTAAGAGGCATACATTGGGGAAAAGAATATCTTCAAATAAAAACTACACAGATGCATTCTGTGAAACTTATTTCTGACCTGTAAATTCAGTTAACAGAGATAAAACATATTTTTGATTGAGCAGTTATGAAACACTCTTTTTGTAGAAAATGCAAGTGGAGATTCGGAGCGCTAAGAGGGTAATAGGGGAAAAAGGAATGTCTTCAAATATAAACTACACATAATCATTCGTTGAAACTTCTTTCTGATCTGTGCATTCAGCTAACAGAGTTAAACCATAATTTTGATTGAGCAGATCTGAACACTCTTTCTGTAGAAAATGCAACTGGACATTTGGAGCGCTAAGAGCGTAGTAGTGGAAAAAGTAATATATTCAAATATAAACTACACAGAAACATTCTGTGAAACTTCTTTCTGATCTGAGCATTCAGCTAACAGAGTTAAACCATACTTTTGATTGAGCAGTTTTGAAACACTCTGTCTGTAGAAAATGCAACTGGACATTCGTAGCGCTAAGTGGGTAATAGTGGAAAAAAGAATATGTTCAAATATAAACTACACAGAAGCATTCTATGAAACTTCTTTCTGTTCTGTGCATTCAACTAACAGAGTTGAACCTTACTTTTGATTGAGCCGTTCTGAAACACTCTTTCTGTAGAAACTGCAATTGGACATTCTGAGCGCAAAGAGGCCTATATTGGGAAAAAGAATGTCTACAAATAAAAACTACACAGAAGAATTGTGTGAAACTTCTTTCTGTTCTGTTTGTTCAACTAAAAGAGTTGAACCTTAGTTTTGATTGAGCCGTTCTGAAACACTCTTTCTGTAGAAAATGCAAGTGGAGATTCGGAGCGCTAAGAGGGTAATAGTGGAAAAAGGAATGTCTCCAAATATAAACTACACAGAATCATTCTGTGAAATTTCTTTCTGATCTGTGCATTCAGCTAACAGAGTTAAACCATACTTTTGATTGAGCAGATCTGAACACTCTTTCTGTAGAAAATGCAACTGGACATTTGAAGCGCTAAGAGAGTAGTAGTGGAAAAAGGAATATATTCAAATATAAACTACACAGAAGCATTCTGTGAAACTTTTTTCTGATCTGAGCATTCAGCTAAAAGAGTTAAACCATACTATTGATTGAGCAGTTTTGAAACACTCTGTCTGTAGAAAATGCAACTGGACATTCGTAGCGCTAATTGGGTAATAGTGGAAAAAAGAATATGTTCAAATATAAACTACACAGAAGCATTGTATGAAACTTCTTTCTGTTCTGTGCATTCAACTAACAGAGTTGAACCTTACTTTTTATTGAGCCGTTCTGAAACACTCTTTCTGTAGAAACTGCAATTGGACATTCTGAGCGCAAAGAGGCCTATATTGGGAAAAAGAATATCTACAAATAAAAACTACACAGAAGAATTGTGTGAAACTTCTTTCTGTTCTGTTTGTTCAACTAAAAGAGTTGAACCTTAGTTTTGATTGAGCCGTTCTGAAACACTCTTTCTGTAGAAAATGCAAGTGGAGATTCGGAGCGCTAAGAGGGTAATAGTGGAAAAAGGAATGTCTCCAAATATAAACTACACAGAATCATTCTGTGAAACTTCTTTCTGATCTGTGCATTCAGCTAAGAGAGTTAAACCATACTTTTGATTGAGCAGATCTGAACACTCTTTCTGTAGAAAATGCAACTGGACATTTGGAGCGCTAAGAGAATAGTAGTGGAAAAAGGAATATATTCAAATATAAACTACACAGAAGCATTCTGTGAAACTTCTTTCTGATCTGAGCATTCAGCTAACAGAGTTAAACCATACTTTTGATTGAGCAGTTTTGAAACACTCTGTCTGTAGAAAATGCAACTGGACATTCGTAGCGCTAAGTGGGTAATAGTGGAAAAAGAATATGTTCAAATATAAACTACACAGAAGCATTGTATGAAACTTCTTTCTGTTCTGTGCATTCAACTAACAGAGTTGAACCTTACTTTTGATTGAGCCTTTCTGAAACACTCTTTCTGTAGAAACTGCAATTGGACATTCTGAGCGCTAAGAGGCCTCTATTGGGAAAAATAATATCTTCAAATAAAAACTACACAGAAGCATTGTGTGAAACTTATTTCTGATATGTTCATTAAGCTAACAGAGTTAAACCATACTTTTGATTGCGCAGTTCTGAACACTCTTTCTGTAGAAAATGCAACTGGACATTCGTAGCGCTTAGTGGGTAATAGTGGAAAAAAGAATATGTTCAAATATAAACTACACAGAAACATTGTATGAAACTTCTTTCTGTTCTGTGCATTCAACTAACAGAGTTGAACCTTACTTTTGATTGAGCCTTTCTGAATCACTCTTTCTGTAGAAACTGCAATTGGACATTCTGAGCGCTAAGAGGCCTCTATTGGGAAAAATAATATCTTCAAATAAAAACTACACAGAAGCATTGTGTGAAACTTTTTTCTGATATGTTCATTAAGCTAACAGAGTTAAACCATACTTTCGATTGCTCAGTTCTGAACACTCTTTCTGTAGAAAATGCAAGTGGACATTCGGAGCGCTAAGAGGGTAATAGTGGAAAAAGGAATATATTCAAATATAAACTGCACAGTAGCATTCTGTGAAAATTCTTTCTGTTCTGTGCATTCAACTAACAGAGTTGAACCTTACTTTTGATTGAGCCGTTCTGAAACACTCTTTCTGTAGAAACTGCAATTGGACATGCTAAGCGCTAAGAGGCCTACATTGGGGAAAAGAATATCTTCAAATAAAAACTACACAGATGCATTCTGTGAAACTTATTTCTGATCTGTAAATTCAGTTAACAGAGATAAAACATATTTTTGATTGAGCAGTTATGAAACACTCTTTTTGTAGAAAATGCAAGTGGAGATTCGGAGCGCTAAGAGGGTAATAGTGGAAAAAGGAATGTCTTCAAATATAAACTACACAGAATCATTCGGTGAAACTTCTTTCTGATCTGTGCATTCAGCTAACAGAGTTAAACCATACTTTTGATTGAGCAGATCTGAACACTCTTTCTGTAGAAAATGCAACTGGACATTTGGAGCGCTAAGAGCGTAGTAGTGGAAAAAGGAATATATTCAAATATAAACTACACAGAAGCATTCTGTGAAACTTCTTTCTGATCTGAGCATTCAGCTAACAGAGTTAAACCATACTTTTGATTGAGCAGTTTTGAAACACTCTGTCTGTAGAAAATGCAACTGGACATTCGTAGCGCTAAGTGGGTAATAGTGGAAAAAAGAATATGTTCAAATATAAACTACACAGAAGCATTGTATGAAACTTCTTTCTGTTCTGTGCATTCAACTAACAGAGTTGAACCTTACTTATTATTGAGCCGTTCTGAAACACTCTTTCTGTAGAAACTGCAATTGGACATTCTGAGCGCTAAGAGGCCTATATTGGGAAAAAGAATGTCTACAAATAAAAACTACACAGAAGAATTGTGTGAAACTTCTTTCTGTTCTGTTTGTTCAACTAAAAGAGTTGAACCTTAGTTTTGATTGAGCCATTCTGAAACACTCTTTCTGTAGAAAATGCAAGTGGAGATTCGGAGCGCTAAGAGGGTAATAGTGGAAAAAGGAATGTCTCCAAATATAAACTACACAGAATCATTCTGTGAAACTTCTTTCTGATCTGTGCATTCAGCTAACAGAGTTAAACCATACTTTTGATTGAGCAGATCTGAACACTCTTTCTGTAGAAAATGCAACTGGACATTTGGAGCGCTAAGAGAGTAGTAGCGGAAAAAGGAATATATTCAAATATAAACTACACAGAAGCATTCTGTGAAACTTCTTTCTGATCTGAGCATTCAGCTAACAGAGTTAAACCATACTTTTGATTGAGTAGTTTTGAAACACTCTGTCTGTAGAAAATGCAACTGGACATTCGTAGCGCTAAGTGGGTAATAGTGGAAAAAAGAATATGTTCAAATATAAACTACACAGAAGCATTGTATGAAACTTCTTTCTGTTCTGTGCATTCAACTAACAGAGTTGAACCTTACATTTTATTGAGCCTTTCTGAAACACTCTTTCTGTAGAAACTGCAATTGGACATTCTGAGCGCTAAGAGGCCTCTATTGGGAAAAATAATATCTTCAAATAAAAACTACACAGAAGCATTGTGTGAAACTTATTTCTGATATGTTCATTAAGCTAACAGAGTTAAAACATACTTTTGATTGCGCAGTTCTGAACACTCTTTCTGTAGAAAATGCAAGTGGACATTCGGAGCGCTAAGAGGGTAATAGTGGAAAAAGGAATATATTCAAATATAAACTGCACAGTAGCATTCTGTGAAAATTCTTTCTGTTCTGTGCATTCAACTAACAGAGTTGAACCTTACTTTTGATTGAGCCGTTCTGAAACACTCTTTCTGTAGAAACTGCAATTGGACATGCTAAGCGCTAAGAGGCCTACAATGGGGAAAATAATATCTTCAAATAAAAACTACACAGATGCATTCTGTGAAACTTATTTCTGACCTGTAAATTCAGTTAACAGAGATAAAACATATTTTTGATTGAGCAGTTATGAAACACTCTTTTTGTAGAAAATGCAAGTGGAGATTCGGAGCGCTAAGAGGGTAATAGTGGAAAAAGGAATGTCTTCAAATATAAACTACACAGAATCATTCGGTGAAACTACTTTCTGATCTGTGCATTCAGCTAACAGAGTTAAACCATACTTTTGATTGAGCAGATCTGAACACTCTTTCTGTAGAAAATGCAACTGGACATTTGGAGCGCTAAGAGCGTAGTAGTGGAAAAAGGAATATATTCAAATATAAACTACACAGAAGCATTCTGTGAAACTTCTTTCTGATCTGAGCATTCAGCTAACAGAGTTAAACCATACTTTTGATTGAGCAGCTTTGAAACACTCTGTCTGTAGAAAATGCAACTGGACATTCGTAGCGCTAAGTGGGTAATAGTGGAAAAAAGAATATGTTCAAATATAAACTACACAGAAGCATTGTATGAAACTTCTTTCTGTTCTGTGCATTCAACTAACAGAGTTGAACCTTACTTTTGATTGAGCCGTTCTGAAACACTCTTTCTGTAGAAACTGCAATTGGACATTCTGAGCGCAAAGAGGCCTATATTGGGAAAAAGAATGTCTACAAATAAATACTACACAGAAGAATTGTGTGAAACTTCTTTCTGTTCTGTTTGTTCAACTAAAAGAGTTGAACCTTAGTTTTGATTGAGCCGTTCTGAAACACTCTTTCTGTAGAAAATGCAAGTGGAGATTCGGAGCGCTAAGAAGGTAATAGTGGAAAAAGGAATGTCTCCAAATATAAACTACACAGAATCATTCTGTGAAACTTCTTTCTGATCTGTGCATTCAGCTAACAGAGTTAAACCATACTTTTGATTGAGCAGATCTGAACACTCTTTCTGTAGAAAATGCAACTGGACATTTGGAGCGCTAAGAGAGTAGTAGTGGAAAAAGGAATATATTCAAATATAAACTACACAGAATCATTCTGTGAAACTTCTTTCTGATCTGAGCATTCAGCTAACAGAGTTAAACCATACTTTTGATTGAGTAGTTTTGAAACACTCTGTCTGTAGAAAATGCAACTGGACATTCGTAGCGCTAAGTGGGTAATAGTGGAAAAAAGAATATGTTCAAATATAAACTACACAGAAGCATTGTATGAAACTACTTTCTGTTCTGTGCATTCAACTAACAGAGTTGAACCTTACATTTGATTGAGCCTTTCTGAAACACTCTTTCTGTAGAAACTGCAATTGGACATTCTGAGCGCTAAGAGGCCTCTATTGGGAAAAATAATATCTTCAAATAAAAACTACACAGAAGCATTGTGTGAAACTTATTTCTGATATGTTCATTAAGCTAACAGAGTTAAACCATACTTTTGATTGCGCAGTTCTGAACACTCTTTCTGTAGAAAATGCAAGTGGACATTCGGAGCGCTAAGAGGGTAATAGTGGAAAAAGGAATATATTCAAATATAAACTGCACAGTAGCATTCTGTGAAAATTCTTTCTGTTCTGTGCATTCAACTAACAGAGTTGAACCTTACTTTTGATTGAGCCGTTCTGAAACACTCTTTCTGTAGAAACTGCAATTGGACATGCTAAGCGCTAAGAGGCCTACAATGGGGAAAATAATATCTTCAAATAAAAACTACACAGATGCATTCTGTGAAACTTATTTCTGACCTGTAAATTCAGTTAACAGAGATAAAACATATTTTTGATTGAGCAGTTATGAAACACTCTTTTTGTAGAAAATGCAAGTGGAGATTCGGAGCGCTAAGAGGGTAATAGTGGAAAAAGGAATGTCTTCAAATATAAACTACACAGAATCATTCGGTGAAACTTCTTTCTGATCTGTGCATTCAGCTAACAGAGTTAAACCATACTTTTGATTGAGCAGATCTGAACACTCTTTCTGTAGAAAATGCAACTGGACATTTGGAGCGCTAAGAGCGTAGTAGTGGAAAAAGGAATATATTCAAATATAAACTACACAGAAGCATTCTGTGAAACTTCTTTCTGATCTGAGCATTCAGCTAACAGAGTTAAACCATACTTTTGATTGAGCAGTTTTGAAACACTCTGTCTGTAGAAAATGCAACTGGACATTCGTAGCGCTAAGTGGGTAATAGTGGAAAAAAGAATATGTTCAAATATAAACTACACAGAAGCATTTTATGAAACTTCTTTCTGTTCTGTGCATTCAACTAACAGAGTTGAACCTTACTTTTGATTGAGCCGTTCTGAAACACTCTTTCTGTAGAAACTGCAATTGGACATTCTGAGCGCAAAGAGGCCTATATTGGGAAAAAGAATGTCTACAAATAAAAACTACACAGAAGAATTGTGTGAAACTTCTTTCTGTTCTGTTTGTTCAACTAAAAGAGTTGAACCTTAGTTTTGATTGAGCCGTTCTGAAACACTCTTTCTGTAGAAAATGCAAGTGGAGATTCGGAGCGCTAAGAGGGTAATAGTGGAAAAAGGAATGTCTCCAAATATAAACTACACAGAATCATTCTGTGAAACTTCTTTCTGATCTGTGCATTCAGCTAAGAGAGTTAAACCATACTTTTGATTGAGCAGATCTGAACACTCTTTCTGTAGAAAATGCAACTGGACATTTGGAGCGCTAAGAGAGTAGTAGTGGAAAAAGGAATATATTCAAATATAAACTACACAGAAGCATTCTGTGAAACTTCTTTCTGATCTGAGCATTCAGCTAACAGAGTTAAACCATACTTTTGATTGAGTAGTTTTGAAACACTCTGTCTGTAGAAAATGCAACTGGACATTCGTAGCGCTAAGTGGGTAATAGTGGAAAAAAGAATATGTTCAAATATAAACTACACAGAAGCATTGTATGAAACTTCTTTCTGTTCTGTGCATTCAACTAACAGAGTTGAACCTTACTTTTGATTGAGCCGTTCTGAAACACTCTTTCTGTAGAAACTGCAATTGGACATGCTAAGCGCTAAGAGGCCTACATTGGGGAAAAAAATATCTTCAAATAAAAACTACACAGATGCATTCTGTGAAACTTATTTCTGATCTGTAAATTCAGTTAACAGAGATAAAACATATTTTTGATTGAGCAGTTATGAAACACTCTTTTTGTAGAAAATGCAAGTGGAGATTCGGAGCGCTAAGAGGGTAATAGTGGAAAAAGGAATGTCTTCAAATATAAACTACACAGAATCATTCGGTGAAACTTCTTTCTGATCTGTGCATTCAGCTAACAGAGTTAAACCATACTTTTGATTGAGCAGATCTGAACACTCTTTCTGTAGAAAATGCAACTGGACATTTGGAGCGCTAAGAGCGTAGTAGTGGAAAAAGGAATATATTCAAATATAAACTACACAGAAGCATTCTGTGAAACTTCTTTCTGATCTGAGCATTCAACTAACAGAATTAAACCATACTTTTGATTGAGCAGTTTTGAAACACTCTGTCTGTAGAAAATGCAACTGGACATTCGTAGCGCTAAGTGGGTAATAGTGGAAAAAAGAATATGTTCAAATATAAACTACACAGAAGCATTGTATGAAACTTCTTTCTGTTCTGTGCATTCAACTAACAGAGTTGAACCTTACTTTTGATTGAGCCGTTCTGAAACACTCTTTCTGTAGAAACTGCAATTGGACATTCTGAGCACTAAGAGGCCTATATTGGGAAAAAGAATGTCTACAAATAAAAACTACACAGAAGAATTGTGTGAAACTTATTTCTGTTCTGTTTGTTCAACTAAAAGAGTTGAACCTTAGTTTTGATTGAGCCGTTCTGAAACACTCTTTCTGTAGAAAATGCAAGTGGAGATTCGGAGCGCTAAAAGGGTAATAGTGGAAAAAGGAATGTCTCCAAATATAAACTACACAGAATCATTCTGTGAAACTTCTTTCTGATCTGTGCATTCAGCTAACAGAGTTAAACCATACTTTTGATTGAGCAGATCTGAACACTCTTTCTGTAGAAAATGCAACTGGACATTTGGAGCGCTAAGAGAGTAGTAGTGGAAAAAGGAATATATTCAAATATAAACTACACAGAAGCATTCTGTGAAACTTCTTTCTGATCTGAGCATTCAGCTAACAGAGTTAAACCATACTTTTGATTGAGCAGTTTTGAAACACTCTGTCTGTAGAAAATGCAACTGGACATTCGTAGCGCTAAGTGGGTAATAGTGGAAAAAAGAATATGTTCAAATATAAACTACACAGAAGCATTGTATGAAACTTCTTTCTGTTCTGTGCATTCAACTAACAGAGTTGAACCTTACTTTTGATTGAGCCTTTCTGAAACACTCTTTCTGTAGAAACTGCAATTGGACATTCTGAGCGCTAAGAGGCCTCTATTGGGAAAAATAATATCTTCAAATAAAAACTACACAGAAGCATTGTGTGAAACTTATTTCTGATATGTTCATTAAGCTAACAGAGTTAAACCATACTTTTGATTGCGCAGTTCTGAACACTCTTTCTGTAGAAAATGCAAGTGGACATTCGGAGCGCTAAGAGGGTAATAGTGGAAAAAGGAATATATTCAAATATAAACTGCACAGCAGCATTCTGTGAAAATTCTTTCTTTTCTGTGCATTCAACTAACAGAATTGAACCTTACTTTTGATTGAGCCGTTCTGAAACACTCTTTCTGTAGAAACTGCAATTGGACATGCTAAGCGCTAAGAGGCCTACATTGGGGAAAAGAATATCTTCAAATAAAAACTACACAGATGCATTCTGTGAAACTTATTTCTGATCTGTAAATTCAGTTAACAGAGATAAAACATATTTTTGATTGAGCAGTTATGAAACACTCTTTTTGCAGAAAATACAAGTGGAGATTCGGAGCGCTAAGAGGGTAATAGTGGAAAAAGGAATGTCTTCAAATATAAACTACACAGAATCATTCGGTGAAACTTCTTTCTGATCTGTGCATTCAGCTAACAGAGTTAAACCATACTTTTGATTGAGCAGATCTGAACACTCTTTCTGTAGAAAATGCAACTGGACATTTGGAGCGCTAAGAGCGTAGTAGTGGAAAAAGGAATATATTCAAATATAAACTACACAGAAGCATTCTGTGAAACTTCTTTCTGATCTGAGCATTCAGCTAACAGAGTTAAACCATACTTTTGATTGAGCAGTTTTGAAACACTCTGTCTGTAGAAAATGCAACTGGACATTCGTAGCGCTAAGTGGGTAATAGTGGAAAAAAGAATATGTTCAAATATAAACTACACAGAAGCATTTTATGAAACTTCTTTCTGTTCTGTGCATTCAACTAACAGAGTTGAACCTTACTTTTGATTGAGCCGTTCTGAAACACTCTTTCTGTAGAAACTGCAATTGGACATTCTGAGCGCAAAGAGGCCTATATTGGGAAAAAGAATGTCTACAAATAAAAACTACACAGAAGAATTGTTTGAAACTTCTTTCTGTTCTGTTTGTTCAACTAAAAGAGTTGAACCTTAGTTTTGATTGAGCCGTTCTGAAACACTCTTTCTGTAGAAAATGCAAGTGGAGATTCGGAGCGCTAAGAGGGTAATAGTGGAAAAGGAATGTCTCCAAATATAAACTACACAGAATCATTCTGTGAAACTTCTTTCTGATCTGTGCATTCAGCTAACAGAGTTAAAACATACTTTTGATTGAGCAGATCTGAACACTCTTTCTGTAGAAAATGCAACTGGACATTTTGAGCGCTAAGAGAGTAGTAGTGGAAAAAGGAATATATTCCAATATAAACTACACAGAAGCATTCTGTGAAACTTTTTTCTGATCTGAGCATTCAGCTAACAGAGTTAAACCATACTTTTGATTGAGCAGTTTTGAAACACTCTGTCTGTAGAAAATGCAACTGGACATTCGTAGCGCTAAGTGGGTAATAGTGGAAAAAGAATATGTTCAAATATAAACTACACAGAAGCATTGTATGAAACTTCTTTCTGTTCTGTGCATTCAACTAACAGAGTTGAACCTTACTTTTGATTGAGCCTTTCTGAAACACTCTTTCTGTAGAAACTGCAATTGGACATTCTGAGCGCTAAGAGGCCTCTATTGGGAAAAATAATATCTTCAAATAAAAACTACACAGAAGCATTGTGTGAAACTTATTTCTGATATGTTCATTAAGCTAACAGAGTTAAACCATACTTTTGATTGCGCAGTTCTGAACACTCTTTCTGTAGAAAATGCAACTGGACATTCGTAGCGCTTAGTGGGTAATAGTGGAAAAAAGAATATGTTCAAATATAAACTACACAGAAACATTGTATGAAACTTCTTTCTGTTCTGTGCATTCAACTAACAGAGTTGAACCTTACTTTTGATTGAGCCTTTCTGAATCACTCTTTCTGTAGAAACTGCAATTGGACATTCTGAGCGCTAAGAGGCCTCTATTGGGAAAAATAATATCTTCAAATAAAAACTACACAGAAGCATTGTGTGAAACTTTTTTCTGATATGTTCATTAAGCTAACAGAGTTAAACCATACTTTCGATTGCGCAGTTCTGAACACTCTTTCTGTAGAAAATGCAAGTGGACATTCGGAGCGCTAAGAGGGTAATAGTGGAAAAAGGAATATATTCAAATATAAACTGCACAGTAGCATTCTGTGAAAATTCTTTCTGTTCTGTGCATTCAACTAACAGAGTTGAACCTTACTTTTGATTGAGCCGTTCTGAAACACTCTTTCTGTAGAAACTGCAATTGGACATGCTAAGCGCTAAGAGGCCTACATTGGGGAAAAGAATATCTTCAAATAAAAACTACACAGATGCATTCTGTGAAACTTATTTCTGATCTGTAAATTCAGTTAACAGAGATAAAACATATTTTTGATTGAGCAGTTATGAAACACTCTTTTTGTAGAAAATGCAAGTGGAGATTCGGAGCGCTAAGAGGGTAATAGTGGAAAAAGGAATGTCTTCAAATATAAACTACACAGAATCATTCGGTGAAACTTCTTTCTGATCTGTGCATTCAGCTAACAGAGTTAAACCATACTTTTGATTGAGCAGATCTGAACACTCTTTCTGTAGAAAATGCAACTGGACATTTGGAGCGCTAAGAGCGTAGTAGTGGAAAAAGGAATATATTCAAATATAAACTACACAGAAGCATTCTGTGAAACTTCTTTCTGATCTGAGCATTCAGCTAACAGAGTTAAACCATACTTTTGATTGAGCAGTTTTGAAACACTCTGTCTGTAGAAAATGCAACTGGACATTCGTAGCGCTAAGTGGGTAATAGTGGAAAAAAGAATATGTTCAAATATAAACTACACAGAAGCATTGTATGAAACTTCTTTCTGTTCTGTGCATTCAACTAACAGAGTTGAACCTTACTTATTATTGAGCCGTTCTGAAACACTCTTTCTGTAGAAACTGCAATTGGACATTCTGAGCGCTAAGAGGCCTATATTGGGAAAAAGAATGTCTACAAATAAAAACTACACAGAAGAATTGTGTGAAACTTCTTTCTGTTCTGTTTGTTCAACTAAAAGAGTTGAACCTTAGTTTTGATTGAGCCATTCTGAAACACTCTTTCTGTAGAAAATGCAAGTGGAGATTCGGAGCGCTAAGAGGGTAATAGTGGAAAAAGGAATGTCTCCAAATATAAACTACACAGAATCATTCTGTGAAACTTCTTTCTGATCTGTGCATTCAGCTAACAGAGTTAAACCATACTTTTGATTGAGCAGATCTGAACACTCTTTCTGTAGAAAATGCAACTGGACATTTGGAGCGCTAAGAGAGTAGTAGCGGAAAAAGGAATATATTCAAATATAAACTACACAGAAGCATTCTGTGAAACTTCTTTCTGATCTGAGCATTCAGCTAACAGAGTTAAACCATACTTTTGATTGAGTAGTTTTGAAACACTCTGTCTGTAGAAAATGCAACTGGACATTCGTAGCGCTAAGTGGGTAATAGTGGAAAAAAGAATATGTTCAAATATAAACTACACAGAAGCATTGTATGAAACTTCTTTCTGTTCTGTGCATTCAACTAACAGAGTTGAACCTTACATTTTATTGAGCCTTTCTGAAACACTCTTTCTGTAGAAACTGCAATTGGACATTCTGAGCGCTAAGAGGCCTCTATTGGGAAAAATAATATCTTCAAATAAAAACTACACAGAAGCATTGTGTGAAACTTATTTCTGATATGTTCATTAAGCTAACAGAGTTAAAACATACTTTTGATTGCGCAGTTCTGAACACTCTTTCTGTAGAAAATGCAAGTGGACATTCGGAGCGCTAAGAGGGTAATAGTGGAAAAAGGAATATATTCAAATATAAACTGCACAGTAGCATTCTGTGAAAATTCTTTCTGTTCTGTGCATTCAACTAACAGAGTTGAACCTTACTTTTGATTGAGCCGTTCTGAAACACTCTTTCTGTAGAAACTGCAATTGGACATGCTAAGCGCTAAGAGGCCTACAATGGGGAAAATAATATCTTCAAATAAAAACTACACAGATGCATTCTGTGAAACTTATTTCTGACCTGTAAATTCAGTTAACAGAGATAAAACATATTTTTGATTGAGCAGTTATGAAACACTCTTTTTGTAGAAAATGCAAGTGGAGATTCGGAGCGCTAAGAGGGTAATAGTGGAAAAAGGAATGTCTTCAAATATAAACTACACAGAATCATTCGGTGAAACTTCTTTCTGATCTGTGCATTCAGCTAACAGAGTTAAACCATACTTTTGATTGAGCAGATCTGAACACTCTTTCTGTAGAAAATGCAACTGGACATTTGGAGCGCTAAGAGCGTAGTAGTGGAAAAAGGAATATATTCAAATATAAACTACACAGAAGCATTCTGTGAAACTTCTTTCTGATCTGAGCATTCAGCTAACAGAGTTAAACCATACTTTTGATTGAGCAGTTTTGAAACACTCTGTCTGTAGAAAATGCAACTGGACATTCGTAGCGCTAAGTGGGTAATAGTGGAAAAAGAATATGTTCAAATATAAACTACACAGAAGCATTGTATGAAACTTCTTTCTGTTCTGTGCATTCAACTAACAGAGTTGAACCTTACTTTTGATTGAGCCTTTCTGAAACACTCTTTCTGTAGAAACTGCAATTGGACATTCTGAGCGCTAAGAGGCCTCTATTGGGAAAAATAATATCTTCAAATAAAAACTACACAGAAGCATTGTGTGAAACTTATTTCTGATATGTTCATTAAGCTAACAGAGTTAAACCATACTTTTGATTGCGCAGTTCTGAACACTCTTTCTGTAGAAAATGCAACTGGACATTCGTAGCGCTTAGTGGGTAATAGTGGAAAAAAGAATATGTTCAAATATAAACTACACAGAAACATTGTATGAAACTTCTTTCTGTTCTGTGCATTCAACTAACAGAGTTGAACCTTACTTTTGATTGAGCCTTTCTGAATCACTCTTTCTGTAGAAACTGCAATTGGACATTCTGAGCGCTAAGAGGCCTCTATTGGGAAAAATAATATCTTCAAATAAAAACTACACAGAAGCATTGTGTGAAACTTTTTTCTGATATGTTCATTAAGCTAACAGAGTTAAACCATACTTTCGATTGCGCAGTTCTGAACACTCTTTCTGTAGAAAATGCAAGTGGACATTCGGAGCGCTAAGAGGGTAATAGTGGAAAAAGGAATATATTCAAATATAAACTGCACAGTAGCATTCTGTGAAAATTCTTTCTGTTCTGTGCATTCAACTAACAGAGTTGAACCTTACTTTTGATTGAGCCGTTCTGAAACACTCTTTCTGTAGAAACTGCAATTGGACATGCTAAGCGCTAAGAGGACTACATTGGGGAAAAGAATATCTTCAAATAAAAACTACACAGATGCATTCTGTGAAACTTATTTCTGATCTGTAAATTCAGTTAACAGAGATAAAACATATTTTTGATTGAGCAGTTATGAAACACTCTTTTTGTAGAAAATGCAAGTGGAGATTCGGAGCGCTAAGAGGGTAATAGTGGAAAAAGGAATGTCTTCAAATATAAACTACACAGAATCATTCGGTGAAACTTCTTTCTGATCTGTGCATTCAGCTAACAGAGTTAAACCATACTTTTGATTGAGCAGATCTGAACACTCTTTCTGTAGAAAATGCAACTGGACATTTGGAGCGCTAAGAGCGTAGTAGTGGAAAAAGGAATATATTCAAATATAAACTACACAGAAGCATTCTGTGAAACTTCTTTCTGATCTGAGCATTCAGCTAACAGAGTTAAACCATACTTTTGATTGAGCAGTTTTGAAACACTCTGTCTGTGGAAAATGCAACTGGACATTCGTAGCGCTAAGTGGGTAATAGTGGAAAAAAGAATATGTTCAAATATAAACTACACAGAAGCATTGTATGAAACTTCTTTCTGTTCTGTGCATTCAACTAACAGAGTTGAACCTTACTTATTATTGAGCCGTTCTGAAACACTCTTTCTGTAGAAACTGCAATTGGACATTCTGAGCGCTAAGAGGCCTATATTGGGAAAAAGAATGTCTACAAATAAAAACTACACAGAAGAATTGTGTGAAACTTCTTTCTGTTCTGTTTGTTCAACTAAAAGAGTTGAACCTTAGTTTTGATTGAGCCGTTCTGAAACACTCTTTCTGTAGAAAATGCAAGTGGAGATTCGGAGCGCTAAGAGGGTAATAGTGGAAAAAGGAATGTCTCCAAATATAAACTACACAGAATCATTCTGTGAAACTTCTTTCTGATCTGTGCATTCAGCTAACAGAGTTAAACCATACTTTTGATTGAGCAGATCTGAACACTCTTTCTGTAGAAAATGCAACTGGACATTTGGAGCGCTAAGAGAGTAGTAGTGGAAAAAGGAATATATTCAAATATAAACTACACAGAAGCATTCTGTGAAACTTCTTTCTGATCTGAGCATTCAGCTAACAGAGTTAAACCATACTTTTGATTGAGTAGTTTTGAAACACTCTGTCTGTAGAAAATGCAACTGGACATTCGTAGCGCTAAGTGGGTAATAGTGGAAAAAAGAATATGTTCAAATATAAACTACACAGAAGCATTGTATGAAACTACTTTCTGTTCTGTGCATTCAACTAACAGAGTTGAACCTTACATTTGATTGAGCCTTTCTGAAACACTCTTTCTGTAGAAACTGCAATTGGACATTCTGAGCGCTAAGAGGCCTCTATTGGGAAAAATAATATCTTCAAATAAAAACTACACAGAAGCATTGTGTGAAACTTATTTCTGATATGTTCATTAAGCTAACAGAGTTAAACCATACTTTTGATTGCGCAGTTCTGAACACTCTTTCTGTAGAAAATGCAAGTGGACATTCGGAGCGCTAAGAGGGTAATAGTGGAAAAAGGAATATATTCAAATATAAACTGCACAGTAGCATTCTGTGAAAATTCTTTCTGTTCTGTGCATTCAACTAACAGAGTTGAACCTTACTTTTGATTGAGCCGTTCTGAAACACTCTTTCTGTAGAAACTGCAATTGGACATGCTAAGCGCTAAGAGGCCTACAATGGGGAAAATAATATCTTCAAATAAAAACTACACAGATGCATTCTGTGAAACTTATTTATGACCTGTAAATTCAGTTAACAGAGATAAAACATATTTTTGATTGAGCAGTTATGAAACACTCTTTTTGTAGAAAATGCAAGTGGAGATTCGGAGCGCTAAGAGGGTAATAGTGGAAAAAGGAATGTCTTCAAATATAAACTACACAGAATCATTCGGTGAAACTTCTTTCTGATCTGTGCATTCAGCTAACAGAGTTAAACCATACTTTTGATTGAGCAGATCTGAACACTCTTTCTGTAGAAAATGCAACTGGACATTTGGAGCGCTAAGAGCGTAGTAGTGGAAAAAGGAATATATTCAAATATAAACTACACAGAAGCATTCTGTGAAACTTCTTTCTGATCTGAGCATTCAGCTAACAGAGTTAAACCATACTTTTGATTGAGCAGTTTTGAAACACTCTGTCTGTAGAAAATGCAACTGGACATTCGTAGCGCTAAGTGGGTAATAGTGGAAAAAAGAATATGTTCAAATATAAACTACACAGAAGCATTTTATGAAACTTCTTTCTGTTCTGTGCATTCAACTAACAGAGTTGAACCTTACTTTTGATTGAGCCGTTCTGAAACACTCTTTCTGTAGAAACTGCAATTGGACATTCTGAGCGCAAAGAGGCCTATATTGGGAAAAAGAATGTCTACAAATAAAAACTACACAGAAGAATTGTGTGAAACTTCTTTCTGTTCTGTTTGTTCAACTAAAAGAGTTGAACCTTAGTTTTGATTGAGCCGTTCTGAAACACTCTTTCTGTAGAAAATGCAAGTGGAGATTCGGAGCGCTAAGAGGGTAATAGTGGAAAAAGGAATGTCTCCAAATATAAACTACACAGAATCATTCTGTGAAACTTCTTTCTGATCTGTGCATTCAGCTAAGAGAGTTAAACCATACTTTTGATTGAGCAGATCTGAACACTCTTTCTGTAGAAAATGCAACTGGACATTTGGAGCGCTAAGAGAGTAGTAGTGGAAAAAGGAATATATTCAAATATAAACTACACAGAAGCATTCTGTGAAACTTCTTTCTGATCTGAGCATTCAGCTAACAGAGTTAAACCATACTTTTGATTGAGTAGTTTTGAAACACTCTGTCTGTAGAAAATGCAACTGGACATTCGTAGCGCTAAGTGGGTAATAGTGGAAAAAAGAATATGTTCAAATATAAACTACACAGAAGCATTGTATGAAACTTCTTTCTGTTCTGTGCATTCAACTAACAGAGTTGAACCTTACTTTTGATTGAGCCGTTCTGAAACACTCTTTCTGTAGAAACTGCAATTGGACATGCTAAGCGCTAAGAGGCCTACATTGGGGAAAAAAATATCTTCAAATAAAAACTACACAGATGCATTCTGTGAAACTTATTTCTGATCTGTAAATTCAGTTAACAGAGATAAAACATATTTTTGATTGAGCAGTTATGAAACACTCTTTTTGTAGAAAATGCAAGTGGAGATTCGGAGCGCTAAGAGGGTAATAGTGGAAAAAGGAATGTCTTCAAATATAAACTACACAGAATCATTCGGTGAAACTTCTTTCTGATCTGTGCATTCAGCTAACAGAGTTAAACCATACTTTTGATTGAGCAGATCTGAACACTCTTTCTGTAGAAAATGCAACTGGACATTTGGAGCGCTAAGAGCGTAGTAGTGGAAAAAGGAATATATTCAAATATAAACTACACAGAAGCATTCTGTGAAACTTCTTTCTGATCTGAGCATTCAACTAACAGAATTAAACCATACTTTTGATTGAGCAGTTTTGAAACACTCTGTCTGTAGAAAATGCAACTGGACATTCGTAGCGCTAAGTGGGTAATAGTGGAAAAAAGAATATGTTCAAATATAAACTACACAGAAGCATTGTATGAAACTTCTTTCTGTTCTGTGCATTCAACTAACAGAGTTGAACCTTACTTTTGATTGAGCCGTTCTGAAACACTCTTTCTGTAGAAACTGCAATTGGACATTCTGAGCACTAAGAGGCCTATATTGGGAAAAAGAATGTCTACAAATAAAAACTACACAGAAGAATTGTGTGAAACTTATTTCTGTTCTGTTTGTTCAACTAAAAGAGTTGAACCTTAGTTTTGATTGAGCCGTTCTGAAACACTCTTTCTGTAGAAAATGCAAGTGGAGATTCGGAGCGCTAAGAGGGTAATAGTGGAAAAAGGAATGTCTCCAAATATAAACTACACAGAATCATTCTGTGAAACTTCTTTCTGATCTGTGCATTCAGCTAACAGAGTTAAACCATACTTTTGATTGAGCAGATCTGAACACTCTTTCTGTAGAAAATGCAACTGGACATTTGGAGCGCTAAGAGAGTAGTAGTGGAAAAAGGAATATATTCAAATATAAACTACACAGAAGCATTCTGTGAAACTTCTTTCTGATCTGAGCATTCAGCTAACAGAGTTAAACCATACTTTTGATTGAGCAGCTTTGAAACTCTCTGTCTGTAGAAAATGCAACTGGACATTCGTAGCGCTAAGTGGGTAATAGTGGAAAAAAGAATATGTTCAAATATAAACTACACAGAAGCATTGTATGAAACTTCTTTCTGTTCTGTGCATTCAACTAACAGAGTTGAACCTTACTTTTGATTGAGCCTTTCTGAAACACTCTTTCTGTAGAAACTGCAATTGGACATTCTGAGCGCTAAGAGGCCTCTATTGGGAAAAATAATATCTTCAAATAAAAACTACACAGAAGCATTGTGTGAAACTTATTTCTGATATGTTCATTAAGCTAACAGAGTTAAACCATACTTTTGATTGCGCAGTTCTGAACACTCTTTCTGTAGAAAATGCAAGTGGACATTCGGAGCGCTAAGAGGGTAATAGTGGAAAAAGGAATGTCTTCAAATATAAACTACACAGAATCATTCGGTGAAACTTCTTTCTGATCTGTGCATTCAGCTAACAGAGTTAAACCATACTTTTGATTGAGCAGATCTGAACACTCTTTCTGTAGAAAATGCAACTGGACATTTGGAGCGCTAAGAGAGTAGTAGCGGAAAAAGGAATATATTCAAATATAAACTACACAGAAGCATTCTGTGAAACTTCTTTCTGATCTGAGCATTCAGCTAACAGAGTTAAACCATACTTTTGATTGAGTAGTTTTGAAACACTCTGTCTGTAGAAAATGCAACTGGACATTCGTAGCGCTAAGTGGGTAATAGTGGAAAAAAGAATATGTTCAAATATAAACTACACAGAAGCATTGTATGAAACTTCTTTCTGTTCTGTGCATTCAACTAACAGAGTTGAACCTTACATTTTATTGAGCCTTTCTGAAACACTCTTTCTGTAGAAACTGCAATTGGACATTCTGAGCGCTAAGAGGCCTCTATTGGGAAAAATAATATCTTCAAATAAAAACTACACAGAAGCATTGTGTGAAACTTATTTCTGATATGTTCATTAAGCTAACAGAGTTAAAACATACTTTTGATTGCGCAGTTCTGAACACTCTTTCTGTAGAAAATGCAAGTGGACATTCGGAGCGCTAAGAGGGTAATAGTGGAAAAAGGAATATATTCAAATATAAACTGCACAGTAGCATTCTGTGAAAATTCTTTCTGTTCTGTGCATTCAACTAACAGAGTTGAACCTTACTTTTGATTGAGCCGTTCTGAAACACTCTTTCTGTAGAAACTGCAATTGGACATGCTAAGCGCTAGGAGGCCTACAATGGGGAAAATAATATCTTCAAATAAAAACTACACAGATGCATTCTGTGAAACTTATTTCTGACCTGTAAATTCAGTTAACAGAGATAAAACATATTTTTGATTGAGCAGTTATGAAACACTCTTTTTGTAGAAAATGCAAGTGGAGATTCGGAGCGCTAAGGGGGTAATAGTGGAAAAAGGAATGTCTTCAAATATAAACTACACAGAATCATTCGGTGAAACTTCTTTCTGATCTGTGCATTCAGCTAACAGAGTTAAACCATACTTTTGATTGAGCAGATCTGAACACTCTTTCTGTAGAAAATGCAACTGGACATTTGGAGCGCTAAGAGCGTAGTAGTGGAAAAAGGAATATATTCAAATATAAACTACACAGAAGCATTCTGTGAAACTTCTTTCTGATCTGAGCATTCAGCTAACAGAGTTAAACCATACTTTTGATTGAGCAGCTTTGAAACACTCTGTCTGTAGAAAATGCAACTGGACATTCGTAGCGCTAAGTGGGTAATAGTGGAAAAAAGAATATGTTCAAATATAAACTACACAGAAGCATTGTATGAAACTTCTTTCTGTTCTGTGCATTCAACTAACAGAGTTGAACCTTACTTTTGATTGAGCCGTTCTGAAACACTCTTTCTGTAGAAACTGCAATTGGACATTCTGAGCGCAAAGAGGCCTATATTGGGAAAAAGAATGTCTACAAATAAATACTACACAGAAGAATTGTGTGAAACTTCTTTCTGTTCTGTTTGTTCAACTAAAAGAGTTGAACCTTAGTTTTGATTGAGCCGTTCTGAAACACTCTTTCTGTAGAAAATGCAAGTGGAGATTCGGAGCGCTAAGAGGGTAATAGTGGAAAAAGGAATGTCTCCAAATATAAACTACACAGAATCATTCTGTGAAACTTCTTTCTGATCTGTGCATTCAGCTAACAGAGTTAAACCATACTTTTGATTGAGCAGATCTGAACACTCTTTCTGTAGAAAATGCAACTGGACATTTGGAGCGCTAAGAGAGTAGTAGTGGAAAAAGGAATATATTCAAATATAAACTACACAGAAGCATTCTGTGAAACTTCTTTCTGATCTGAGCATTCAGCTAACAGAGTTAAACCATACTTTTGATTGAGTAGTTTTGAAACACTCTGTCTGTAGAAAATGCAACTGGACATTCGTAGCGCTAAGTGGGTAATAGTGGAAAAAAGAATATGTTCAAATATAAACTACACAGAAGCATTGTATGAAACTACTTTCTGTTCTGTGCATTCAACTAACAGAGTTGAACCTTACATTTGATTGAGCCTTTCTGAAACACTCTTTCTGTAGAAACTGCAATTGGACATTCTGAGCGCTAAGAGGCCTCTATTGGGAAAAATAATATCTTCAAATAAAAACTACACAGAAGCATTGTGTGAAACTTATTTCTGATATGTTCATTAAGCTAACAGAGTTAAACCATACTTTTGATTGCGCAGTTCTGAACACTCTTTCTGTAGAAAATGCAAGTGGACATTCGGAGCGCTAAGAGGGTAATAGTGGAAAAAGGAATATATTCAAATATAAACTGCACAGTAGCATTCTGTGAAAATTCTTTCTGTTCTGTGCATTCAACTAACAGAGTTGAACCTTACTTTTGATTGAGCCGTTCTGAAACACTCTTTCTGTAGAAACTGCAATTGGACATGCTAAGCGCTAAGAGGCCTACAATGGGGAAAATAATATCTTCAAATAAAAACTACACAGATGCATTCTGTGAAACTTATTTCTGACCTGTAAATTCAGTTAACAGAGATAAAACATATTTTTGATTGAGCAGTTATGAAACACTCTTTTTGTAGAAAATGCAAGTGGAGATTCGGAGCGCTAAGAGGGTAATAGTGGAAAAAGGAATGTCTTCAAATATAAACTACACAGAATCATTCGGTGAAACTTCTTTCTGATCTGTGCATTCAGCTAACAGAGTTAAACCATACTTTTGATTGAGCAGATCTGAACACTCTTTCTGTAGAAAATGCAACTGGACATTTGGAGCGCTAAGAGCGTAGTAGTGGAAAAAGGAATATATTCAAATATAAACTACACAGAAGCATTCTGTGAAACTTCTTTCTGATCTGAGCATTCAGCTAACAGAGTTAAACCATACTTTTGATTGAGCAGTTTTGAAACACTCTGTCTGTAGAAAATGCAACTGGACATTCGTAGCGCTAAGTGGGTAATAGTGGAAAAAAGAATATGTTCAAATATAAACTACACAGAAGCATTTTATGAAACTTCTTTCTGTTCTGTGCATTCAACTAACAGAGTTGAACCTTACTTTTGATTGAGCCGTTCTGAAACACTCTTTCTGTAGAAACTGCAATTGGACATTCTGAGCGCAAAGAGGCCTATATTGGGAAAAAGAATGTCTACAAATAAAAACTACACAGAAGAATTGTGTGAAACTTCTTTCTGTTCTGTTTGTTCAACTAAAAGAGTTGAACCTTAGTTTTGATTGAGCCGTTCTGAAACACTCTTTCTGTAGAAAATGCAAGTGGAGATTCGGAGCGCTAAGAGGGTAATAGTGGAAAAAGGAATGTCTCCAAATATAAACTACACAGAATCATTCTGTGAAACTTCTTTCTGATCTGTGCATTCAGCTAAGAGAGTTAAACCATACTTTTGATTGAGCAGATCTGAACACTCTTTCTGTAGAAAATGCAACTGGACATTTGGAGCGCTAAGAGAGTAGTAGTGGAAAAAGGAATATATTCAAATATAAACTACACAGAAGCATTCTGTGAAACTTCTTTCTGATCTGAGCATTCAGCTAACAGAGTTAAACCATACTTTTGATTGAGTAGTTTTGAAACACTCTGTCTGTAGAAAATGCAACTGGACATTCGTAGCGCTAAGTGGGTAATAGTGGAAAAAAGAATATGTTCAAATATAAACTACACAGAAGCATTGTATGAAACTTCTTTCTGTTCTGTGCATTCAACTAACAGAGTTGAACCTTACTTTTGATTGAGCCGTTCTGAAACACTCTTTCTGTAGAAACTGCAATTGGACATGCTAAGCGCTAAGAGGCCTACATTGGGGAAAAAAATATCTTCAAATAAAAACTACACAGATGCATTCTGTGAAACTTATTTCTGATCTGTAAATTCAGTTAACAGGGATAAAACATATCTTTGATTGAGCAGTTATGAAACACTCTTTTTGTAGAAAATGCAAGTGGAGATTCGGAGCGCTAAGAGGGTAATAGTGGAAAAAGGAATGTCTTCAAATATAAACTACACAGAATCATTCGGTGAAACTTTTTTCTGATCTGTGCATTCAGCTAACAGAGTTAAACCATACTTTTGATTGAGCAGATCTGAACACTCTTTCTGTAGAAAATGCAACTGGACATTTGGAGCGCTAAGAGCGTAGTAGTGGAAAAAGGAATATATTCAAATATAAACTACACAGAAGCATTCTGTGAAACTTCTTTCTGATCTGAGCATTCAACTAACAGAATTAAACCATACTTTTGATTGAGCAGTTTTGAAACACTCTGTCTGTAGAAAATGCAACTGGACATTCGTAGCGCTAAGTGGGTAATAGTGGAAAAAAGAATATGTTCAAATATAAACTACACAGAAGCATTGTATGCAACTTCTTTCTGTTCTGTGCATTCAACTAACAGAGTTGAACCTTACTTTTGATTGAGCCGTTCTGAAACACTCTTTCTGTAGAAACTGCAATTGGACATTCTGAGCACTAAGAGGCCTATATTGGGAAAAAGAATGTCTACAAATAAAAACTACACAGAAGAATTGTGTGAAACTTATTTCTGTTCTGTTTGTTCAACTAAAAGAGTTGAACCTTAGTTTTGATTGAGCCGTTCTGAAACACTCTTTCTGTAGAAAATGCAAGTGGAGATTCGGAGCGCTAAGAGGGTAATAGTGGAAAAAGGAATGTCTCCAAATATAAACTACACAGAATCATTCTGTGAAACTTCTTTCTGATCTGTGCATTCAGCTAACAGAGTTAAACCATACTTTTGATTGAGCAGATCTGAACACTCTTTCTGTAGAAAATGCAACTGGACATTTGGAGCGCTAAGAGAGTAGTAGTGGAAAAAGGAATATAATCAAATATAAACTACACAGAAGCATTCTGTGAAACTTCTTTCTGATCTGAGCATTCAGCTAACAGAGTTAAACCATACTTTTGATTGAGCAGCTTTGAAACTCTCTGTCTGTAGAAAATGCAACTGGACATTCGTAGCGCTAAGTGGGTAATAGTGGAAAAAAGAATATGTTCAAATATAAACTACACAGAAGCATTGTATGAAACTTCTTTCTGTTCTGTGCATTCAACTAACAGAGTTGAACCTTACTTTTGATTGAGCCTTTCTGAAACACTCTTTCTGTAGAAACTGCAATTGGACATTCTGAGCGCTAAGAGGCCTCTATTGGGAAAAATAATATCTTCAAATAAAAACTACACAGAAGCATTGTGTGAAACTTATTTCTGATATGTTCATTAAGCTAACAGAGTTAAACCATACTTTTGATTGCGCAGATCTGAACACTCTTTCTGTAGAAAATGCAAGTGGACATTCGGAGCGCTAAGAGGGTAATAGTGGAAAAAGGAATATATTCAAATATAAACTGCACAGCAGCATTCTGTGAAAATTCTTTCTTTTCTGTGCATTCAACTAACAGAATTGAACCTTACTTTTGATTGAGCCGTTCTGAAACACTCTTTCTGTAGAAACTGCAATTGGACATGCTAAGCGCTAAGAGGCCTACATTGGGGAAAAGAATATCTTCAAATAAAAACTACACAGATGCATTCTGTGAAACTTATTTCTGATCTGTAAATTCAGTTAACAGAGATAAAACATATTTTTGATTGAGCAGTTATGAAACACTCTTTTTGCAGAAAATGCAAGTGGAGATTCGGAGCGCTAAGAGGGTAATAGTGGAAAAAGGAATGTCTTCAAATATAAACTACACAGAATCATTCGGTGAAACTTCTTTCTGATCTGTGCATTCAGCTAACAGAGTTAAACCATACTTTTGATTGAGCAGATCTGAACACTCTTTCTGTAGAAAATGCAACTGGACATTTGGAGCGCTAAGAGCGTAGTAGTGGAAAAAGGAATATATTCAAATATAAACTACACAGAAGCATTCTGTGAAACTTCTTTCTGATCTGAGCATTCAGCTAACAGAGTTAAACCATACTTTTGATTGAGCAGTTTTGAAACACTCTGTCTGTAGAAAATGCAACTGGACATTCGTAGCGCTAAGTGGGTAATAGTGGAAAAAAGAATATGTTCAAATATAAACTACACAGAAGCATTTTATGAAACTTCTTTCTGTTCTGTGCATTCAACTAACAGAGTTGAACCTTACTTTTGATTGAGCCGTTCTGAAACACTCTTTCTGTAGAAACTGCAATTGGACATTCTGAGCGCAAAGAGGCCTATATTGGGAAAAAGAATGTCTACAAATAAAAACTACACAGAAGAATTGTTTGAAACTTCTTTCTGTTCTGTTTGTTCAACTAAAAGAGTTGAACCTTAGTTTTGATTGAGCCGTTCTGAAACACTCTTTCTGTAGAAAATGCAAGTGGAGATTCGGAGCGCTAAGAGGGTAATAGTGGAAAAGGAATGTCTCCAAATATAAACTACACAGAATCATTCTGTGAAACTTCTTTCTGATCTGTGCATTCAGCTAACAGAGTTAAAACATACTTTTGATTGAGCAGATCTGAACACTCTTTCTGTAGAAAATGCAACTGGACATTTTGAGCGCTAAGAGAGTAGTAGTGGAAAAAGGAATATATTCCAATATAAACTACACAGAAGCATTCTGTGAAACTTTTTTCTGATCTGAGCATTCAGCTAACAGAGTTAAACCATACTTTTGATTGAGCAGTTTTGAAACACTCTGTCTGTAGAAAATGCAACTGGACATTCATAGCGCTAAGTGGGTAATAGTGGAAAAAAGAATATGTTCAAATATAAACTACACAGAAGCATTGTATGAAACTTCTTTCTGTTCTGTGCATTCAACTAACAGAGTTGAACCTTACTTTTTATTGAGCCGTTCTGAAACACTCTTTCTGTAGAAACTGCAATTGAACATTCTGAGCGCAAAGAGGCCTATATTGGGAAAAAGAATGTCTACAAATAAAAACTACACAGAAGAATTGTGTGAAACTTCTTTCTGTTCTGTTTGTTCAACTAAAAGAGTTGAACCTTAGTTTTGATTGAGCCGTTCTGAAACACTCTTTCTGTAGAAAATGCAAGTGGAGATTCGGAGCGCTAAGAGGGTAATAGTGGAAAAAGGAATGTCTCCAAATATAAACTACACAGAATCATTCTGTGAAACTTCTTTCTGATCTGTGCATTCAGCTAAGAGAGTTAAACCATACGTTTGATTGAGCAGATCTGAACACTCTTTCTGTAGAAAACGCAACTGGACATTTGGAGCGCTAAGAGAATAGTAGTGGAAAAAGGAATATATTCAAATATAAACTATACAGAAGCATTCTGTGAAACTTCTTTCTGATCTGAGCATTCAGCTAACAGAGTTAAACCATACTTTTGTTTGAGCAGTTTTGAAACTCTCTGTCTGTAGAAAATGCAACTGGACATTCGTAGCGCTAAGTGGGTAATTGTGGAAAAAAAATATGTTCAAATATAAACTACACAGAAGCATTGTATGAAACTTCTTTCTGTTCTGTGCATTCAACTAACAGAGTTGAACCTTACTTTTGATTGAGCCTTTCTGAAACACTCTTTCTGTAGAAACTGCAATTGGACATTCTGAGCGCTAAGAGGCCTCTATTGGGAAAAATAATATCTTCAAATAGAAACTACACAGAAGCATTGTGTGAAACTTATTTCTGATATGTTCATTAAGCTAACAGAGTTAAACCATACTTTTGATTGCGCAGTTCTGAACACTCTTTCTGTAGAAAATGCAAGTGGACATTCGGAGCGCTAAGAGGGTAATAGTGGAAAAAGGAATATATTCAAATATAAACTGCACAGTAGCATTCTGTGAAAATTCTTTCTGTTCTGTGCATTCAACTAACAGAGTTGAACCTTACTTTTGATTGAGCCGTTCTGAAACACTCTTTCTGTAGAAACTGCAATTGGACATTCTGAATGCAAAGAGGCCTATAATGGGAAAAAGAATGTCTACAAATAAAAACTACACAGAAGAATTGTGTGAAACTTCTTTCTGTTCTGTTTGTTCAACTAAAAGAGTTGAACCTTAGTTTTGATTGAGCCGTTCTGAAACACTCTTTCTGTAGAAAATGCAAGAGGAGATTCGGAGCGCTAAGAGGGTAATAGTGGAAAAAGGAATGTCTCCAAATATAAACTACACAGAATCATTCTGTGAAACTTCTTTCTGATCTGTGCATTCAGCTAACAGGGTTAAACCATACTTTTGATTGAGCAGATCTGAACACTCTTTCTGTAGAAAATGCAACTGGACATTTTGAGCGCTAAGAGAGTAGTAGTGGAAAAAGGAATATATTCCAATATAAACTACACAGAAGCATTCTGTGAAACTTTTTTCTGATCTGAGCACTCAGCTAACAGAGTTAAACCATACTTTTGATTGAGCAGTTTTGAAACACTCTGTCTGTAGAAAATGCAACTGGACATTCATAGCGATAAGTGGGTAATAGTGGAAAAAAAATATGTTCAAATATAAACTACACAGAAGCATTGTATGAAACTTCTTTCTGTTCTGTGCATTCAACTAACAGAGTTGAACCTTACTTTTTATTGAGCCGTTCTGAAACACTCTTTCTGTAGAAACTGCAATTGGACATTCTGAGCGCAAAGAGGCCTATATTGGGAAAAAGAATGTCTACAAATGAAAACTACACAGAAGAATTGTGTGAAACTTCTTTCTGTTCTGTTTTTTCAACTAAAAGAGTTGAACCTTAGTTTTGATTGAGCCGTTCTGAAACACACTTTCTGTAGAAAATGCAAGTGGAGATTCGGAGCGCTAAGAGGGTAATAGTGGAAAAAGGAATGTCTCCAAATATAAACTACACAGAATCATTCTGTGAAACTTTTTTCTGATCTGTGCATTCAGCTAAGAGTGTTAAACCATACGTTTGATTGAGCAGATCTGAACACTCTTTCTGTAGAAAATGCAACTGGACATTTGGAGCGCTAAGAGAATAGTAGTGGAAAAAGGAATATATTCAAATATAAACTACACAGAAGCATTCTGTGAAACTTCTTTCTGATCTGAGCATTCAGCTAACAGAGTTAAACCATACTTTTGATTGAGCAGTTTTGAAACACTCTGTCTGAAGAAAATGCAACTGGACATTCGTAGCGCTAAGTGGGTAATAGTGGAAAAATGAATATGTTCAAATATAAACTACACAGAAGCATTGTATGAAACTTCTTTCTGTTCTGTGCATTCAACTAACAGAGTTGAACCTTACTTTTGATTGAGCCGTTCTGAAACACTCTTTCTGTAGAAACTGCAATTGGACATTCTGAGCGCAAAGAGGCCTATATTGGGAAAAAGAATGTCTACAAATAAAAACTACACAGAAGAATTGTGTGAAACTTCTTTCTGTTCTGTTTGTTCAACTAAAAGAGTTGAACCTTAGTTTTGATTGAGCCGTTCTGAAACACTCTTTCTGTAGAAAATGCAAGTGGAGATTCGTAGCACTAAGAGGGTAATAGTGGAAAAAGGAATGTCTCCAAATATAAACTACACAGAATCATTCTGTGAAACTTCTTTCTGATCTGTGCATTCAGCTAACAGAGTTAAACCATACTTTTGATTGAGCAGATCTGAACACTCTTTCTGTAGAAAATGCAACTGGACATTTGGAGCGCTAAGAGATTAGTAGTGGAAAAAGGAATATATTCAAATATAAACTACACAGAAGCATTCTGTGAAACTTCTTTCTGATCTGAGCATTCAGCTAACAGAGTTAAACCATACTTTTGATTGAGCAGCTTTGAAACACTCTGTCTGTAGAAAATGCAACTGGACATTCGTAGCGCTAAGTGGGTAATAGTGGAAAAAAGAATATGTTCAAATATAAACTACACAGAAGCATTGTATGAAACTTCTTTCTGTTCTGTGCATTCAACTAACAGAGTTGAACCTTACTTTTGATTGAGCCTTTCTGAAACACTCTTTCTGTAGAAACTGCAATTGGACATTCTGAGCGCTAAGAGGCCTCTATTGGGAAAAATAATATCTTCAAATAAAAACTACACAGAAGCATTGTGTGAAACTTATTTCTGATATGTTCATTAAGCTAACAGAGTTAAACCATACTTTTGATTGCGCAGTTCTGAACACTCTTTCTGTAGAAAATGCAAGTGGACATTCGGAGCGCTAAGAGGGTAATAGTGGAAAAAGGAATATATTCAAATATAAACTGCACAGTAGCATTCTGTGAAAATTCTTTCTGTTCTGTGCATTCAACTAACAGAGTTGAAACTTACTTTTGATTGAGCCGTTCTGAAACACTCTTTCTGTAGAAACTGCAATTGGACATGCTAAGCGCTAAGAGGCCTACATTGGGGAAAAGAATATCTTCAAATAAAAACTACACAGATGCATTCTGTGAAACTTATTTCTGATCTGTAAATTCAGTTAACAGAGATAAAACATATTTTTGATTGAGCAGTTATGAAACACTGTTTTTGCAGAAAATGCAAGTGGAGATTCGGAGCGCTAAGAGGGTAATAGTGGAAAAAGGAATGTCTTCAAATATAAACTACACAGAATCATTCGGTGAAACTTCTTTCTGATCTGTGCATTCAGCTAACAGAGTTAAACCATACTTTCGATTGAGCAGATCTGAACACACTTTCTGTAGAAAATGCAACTGGACATTTGGAGCGCTAAGAGCGTAGTAGTGGAAAAAGGAATATATTCAAATATAAACTACACAGAAGCATTCTGTGAAACTTCTTTCTGATCTGAGCATTCAGCTAACAGAGTTAAACCATACTTTTGATTGAGCAGTTTTGAAACACTCTGTCTGTAGAAAATGCAACTGGACATTCGTAGCGCTAAGTGGGTAATAGTGGAAAAAAGAATATGTTCAAATATAAACTACACAGAAGCATTGTATGAAACTTCTTTCTGTTCTGTGCATTCAACTAACAGAGTTGAACCTTACTTTTGATTGAGCCGTTCTGAAACACTCTTTCTGTAGAAACTGCAATTGGACATTCTGAGCGCTAAGAGGCCTATATTGGGAAAAAGAATGTCTACAAATAAAAACTACACAGAAGAATTGTATGAAACTACTTTCTGTTCTGTTTGTTTAACTAAAAGAGTTGAACCTTAGTTTTGATTGAGCCGTTCTGAAACACTCTTTCTGTAGAAAATGCAAGTGGAGATTCGGAGCGCTAAGAAGGTAATAGTGGAAAAAGGAATGTCTCCAAATATAAACTACACAGAATCATTCTGTGAAACTTCTTTCTGATCTGTGCATTCAGCTAACAGAGTTAAACCATACTTTTGATTGAGCAGATCTGAACACTCTTTCTGTAGAAAATGCAACTGGACATTTGGAGCGCTAAGAGAGTAGTAGTGGAAAAAGGAATATATTCAAATATAAACTACACAGAAGCATTCTGTGAAACTTCTTTCTGATCTGAGCATTCAGCTAACAGAGTTAAACCATACTTTTGATTGAGCAGCTTTGAAACACTCTGTCTGTAGAAAATGCAACTGGACATTCGTAGCGCTAAGTGGGTAATAGTGGAAAAAAGAATATGTTCAAATATAAACTACACAGAAGCATTGTATGAAACTTCTTTCTGTTCTGTGCATTCAACTAACAGAGTTGAACCTTACTTTTGATTGAGCCTTTCTGAAACACTCTTTCTGTAGAAACTGCAATTGGACATTCTGAGCGCTAAGAGGCCTCTATTGGGAAAAATAATATCTTCAAATAAAAACTACACAGAAGCATTGTGTGAAACTTATTTCTGATATGTTCATTAAGCTAACAGAGTTAAACCATACTTTTGATTGCGCAGTTCTGAACACTCTTTCTGTAGAAAATGCAAGTGGACATTCGGAGCGCTAAGAGGGTAATAGTGGAAAAAGGAATATATTCAAATATAAACTGCACAGTAGCATTCTGTGAAAATTCTTTCTGTTCTGTGCATTCAACTAACAGAGTTGAACCTTACTTTTGATTGAGCCGTTCTGAAACACTCTTTCTGTAGAAACTGCAATTGGACATTCTGAATGCAAAGAGGCCTATAATGGGAAAAAGAATGTCTACAAATAAAAACTACACAGAAGAATTGTGTGAAACTTCTTTCTGTTCTGTTTGTTCAACTAAAAGAGTTGAACCTTAGTTTTGATTGAGCCGTTCTGAAACACTCTTTCTGTAGAAAATGCAAGAGGAGATTCGGAGCGCTAAGAGGGTAATAGTGGAAAAAGGAATGTCTCCAAATATAAACTACACAGAATCATTCTGTGAAACTTCTTTCTGATCTGTGCATTCAGCTAACAGAGTTAAACCATACTTTTGATTGAGCAGATCTGAACACTCTTTCTGTAGAAAATGCAACTGGACATTTGGAGCGCTAAGAGAGTAGTAGTGGAAAAAGGAATATATTCCAATATAAACTACACAGAAGCATTCTGTGAAACTTTTTTCTGATCTGAGCACTCAGCTAACAGAGTTAAACCATACTTTTGATTGAGCAGTTTTGAAACACTCTGTCTGTAGAAAATGCAACTGGACATTCATAGCGATAAGTGGGTAATAGTGGAAAAAAAATATGTTCAAATATAAACTACACAGAAGCATTGTATGAAACTTCTTTCTGTTCTGTGCATTCAACTAACAGAGTTGAACCTTACTTTTTATTGAGCCGTTCTGAAACACTCTTTCTGTAGAAACTGCAATTGGACATTCTGAGCGCAAAGAGGCCTATATTGGGAAAAAGAATGTCTACAAATGAAAACTACACAGAAGAATTGTGTGAAACTTCTTTCTGTTCTGTTTTTTCAACTAAAAGAGTTGAACCTTAGTTTTGATTGAGCCGTTCTGAAACACACTTTCTGTAGAAAATGCAAGTGGAGATTCGGAGCGCTAAGAGGGTAATAGTGGAAAAAGGAATGTCTCCAAATATAAACTACACAGAATCATTCTGTGAAACTTTTTTCTGATCTGTGCATTCAGCTAAGAGAGTTAAACCATACGTTTGATTGAGCAGATCTGAACACTCTTTCTGTAGAAAATGCAACTGGACATTTGGAGCGCTAAGAGAATAGTAGTGGAAAAAGGAATATATTCAAATATAAACTACACAGAAGCATTCTGTGAAACTTCTTTCTGATCTGAGCATTCAGCTAACAGAGTTAAACCATACTTTTGATTGAGCAGTTTTGAAACACTCTGTCTGAAGAAAATGCAACTGGACATTCGTAGCGCTAAGTGGGTAATAGTGGAAAAATGAATATGTTCAAATATAAACTACACAGAAGCATTGTATGAAACTTCTTTCTGTTCTGTGCATTCAACTAACAGAGTTGAACCTTACTTTTGATTGAGCCGTTCTGAAACACTCTTTCTGTAGAAACTGCAATTGGACATTCTGAGCGCAAAGAGGCCTATATTGGGAAAAAGAATGTCTACAAATAAAAACTACACAGAAGAATTGTGTGAAACTTCTTTCTGTTCTGTTTGTTCAACTAAAAGAGTTGAACCTTAGTTTTGATTGAGCCGTTCTGAAACACTCTTTCTGTAGAAAATGCAAGTGGAGATTCGTAGCACTAAGAGGGTAATAGTGGAAAAAGGAATGTCTCCAAATATAAACTACACAGAATCATTCTGTGAAACTTCTTTCTGATCTGTGCATTCAGCTAACAGAGTTAAACCATACTTTTGATTGAGCAGATCTGAACACTCTTTCTGTAGAAAATGCAACTGGACATTTGGAGCGCTAAGAGAGTAGTAGTGGAAAAAGGAATATATTCAAATATAAACTACACAGAAGCATTCTGTGAAACTTCTTTCTGATCTGAGCATTCAGCTAACAGAGTTAAACCATACTTTTGATTGAGCAGCTTTGAAACACTCTGTCTGTAGAAAATGCAACTGGACATTCGTAGCGCTAAGTGGGTAATAGTGGAAAAAAGAATATGTTCAAATATAAACTACACAGAAGCATTGTATGAAACTTCTTTCTGTTCTGTGCATTCAACTAACAGAGTTGAACCTTACTTTTGATTGAGCCTTTCTGAAACACTCTTTCTGTAGAAACTGCAATTGGACATTCTGAGCGCTAAGAGGCCTCTATTGGGAAAAATAATATCTTCAAATAAAAACTACACAGAAGCATTGTGTGAAACTTATTTCTGATATGTTCATTAAGCTAACAGAGTTAAACCATACTTTTGATTGCGCAGTTCTGAACACTCTTTCTGTAGAAAATGCAAGTGGACATTCGGAGCGCTAAGAGGGTAATAGTGGAAAAAGGAATATATTCAAATATAAACTGCACAGTAGCATTCTGTGAAAATTCTTTCTGTTCTGTGCATTCAACTAACAGAGTTGAACCTTACTTTTGATTGAGCCGTTCTGAAACACTCTTTCTGTAGAAACTGCAATTGGACATGCTAAGCGCTAAGAGGCCTACATTGGGGAAAAGAATATCTTCAAATAAAAACTACACAGATGCATTCTGTGAAACTTATTTCTGATCTGTAAATTCAGTTAACAGAGATAAAACATATTTTTGATTGAGCAGTTATGAAACACTGTTTTTGCAGAAAATGCAAGTGGAGATTCGGAGCGCTAAGAGGGTAATAGTGGAAAAAGGAATGTCTTCAAATATAAACTACACAGAATCATTCGGTGAAACTTCTTTCTGATCTGTGCATTCAGCTAACAGAGTTAAACCATACTTTCGATTGAGCAGATCTGAACACACTTTCTGTAGAAAATGCAACTGGACATTTGGAGCGCTAAGAGCGTAGTAGTGGAAAAAGGAATATATTCAAATATAAACTACACAGAAGCATTCTGTGAAACTTCTTTCTGATCTGAGCATTCAGCTAACAGAGTTAAACCATACTTTTGATTGAGCAGTTTTGAAACACTCTGTCTGTAGAAAATGCAACTGGACATTCGTAGCGCTAAGTGGGTAATAGTGGAAAAAAGAATATGTTCAAATATAAACTACACAGAAGCATTTTATGAAACTTCTTTCTGTTCTGTGCATTCAACTAACAGAGTTGAACCTTACTTTTGATTGAGCCGTTCTGAAACACTCTTTCTGTAGAAACTGCAATTGGACATTCTGAATGCAAAGAGGCCTATAATGGGAAAAAGAATGTCTACAAATAAAAACTACACAGAAGAATTGTGTGAAACTTCTTTCTGTTCTGTTTGTTCAACTAAAAGAGTTGAACCTTAGTTTTGATTGAGCCGTTCTGAAACACTCTTTCTGTAGAAAATGCAAGAGGAGATTCGGAGCGCTAAGAGGGTAATAGTGGAAAAAGGAATGTCTCCAAATATAAACTACACAGAATCATTCTGTGAAACTTCTTTCTGATCTGTGCATTCAGCTAACAGGGTTAAACCATACTTTTGATTTAGCAGATCTGAACACTCTTTCTGTAGAAAATGCAACTGGACATTTTGAGCGCTAAGAGAGTAGTAGTGGAAAAAGGAATATATTCCAATATAAACTACACAGAAGCATTCTGTGAAACTTTTTTCTGATCTGAGCATTCAGCTAACAGAGTTAAACCATACTTTTGATTGAGCAGTTTTGAAACACTCTGTCTGTAGAAAATGCAACTGGACATTCATAGCGATAAGTGGGTAATAGTGGAAAAAAAATATGTTCAAATATAAACTACACAGAAGCATTGTATGAAACTTCTTTCTGTTCTGTGCATTCAACTAACAGAGTTGAACCTTACTTTTTATTGAGCCGTTCTGAAACACTCTTTCTGTAGAAACTGCAATTGGACATTCTGAGCGCAAAGAGGCCTATATTGGGAAAAAGAATGTCTACAAATGAAAACTACACAGAAGAATTGTGTGAAACTTCTTTCTGTTCTGTTTTTTCAACTAAAAGAGTTGAACCTTAGTTTTGATTGAGCCGTTCTGAAACACTCTTTCTGTAGAAAATGCAAGTGGAGATTCGGAGCGCTAAGAGGGTAATAGTGGAAAAAGGAATGTCTCCAAATATAAACTACACAGAATCATTCTGTGAAACTTTTTTCTGATCTGTGCATTCAGCTAAGAGAGTTAAACCATACGTTTGATTGAGCAGATCTGAACACTCTTTCTGTAGAAAATGCAACTGGACATTTGGAGCGCTAAGAGAATAGTAGTGGAAAAAGGAATATATTCAAATATAAACTACACAGAAGCATTCTGTGAAACTTCTTTCTGATCTGAGCATTCAGCTAACAGAGTTAAACCATACTTTTGATTGAGCAGTTTTGAAACACTCTGTCTGAAGAAAATGCAACTGGACATTCGTAGCGCTAAGTGGGTAATAGTGGAAAAATGAATATGTTCAAATATAAACTACACAGAAGCATTGTATGAAACTTCTTTCTGTTCTGTGCATTCAACTAACAGAGTTGAACCTTACTTTTGATTGAGCCGTTCTGAAACACTCTTTCTGTAGAAACTGCAATTGGACATTCTGAGCGCAAAGAGGCCTATATTGGGAAAAAGAATGTCTACAAATAAAAACTACACAGAAGAATTGTGTGAAACTTCTTTCTGTTCTGTTTGTTCAACTAAAAGAGTTGAACCTTAGTTTTGATTGAGCCGTTCTGAAACACTCTTTCTGTAGAAAATGCAAGTGGAGATTCGGAGCACTAAGAGGGTAATAGTGGAAAAAGGAATGTCTCCAAATATAAACTACACAGAATCATTCTGTGAAACTTCTTTCTGATCTGTGCATTCAGCTAACAGAGTTAAACCATACTTTTGATTGAGCAGATCTGAACACTCTTTCTGTAGAAAATGCAACTGGACATTTGGAGCGCTAAGAGAGTAGTAGTGGAAAAAGGAATATATTCAAATATAAACTACACAGAAGCATTCTGTGAAACTTCTTTCTGATCTGAGCATTCAGCTAACAGAGTTAAACCATACTTTTGATTGAGCAGCTTTGAAACACTCTGTCTGTAGAAAATGCAACTGGACATTCGTAGCGCTAAGTGGGTAATAGTGGAAAAAAGAATATGTTCAAATATAAACTACACAGAAGCATTGTATGAAACTTCTTTCTGTTCTGTGCATTCAACTAACAGAGTTGAACCTTACTTTTGATTGAGCCTTTCTGAAACACTCTTTCTGTAGAAACTGCAATTGGACATTCTGAGCGCTAAGAGGCCTCTATTGGGAAAAATAATATCTTCAAATAAAAACTACACAGAAGCATTGTGTGAAACTTATTTCTGATATGTTCATTAAGCTAACAGAGTTAAACCATACTTTTGATTGCGCAGTTCTGAACACTCTTTCTGTAGAAAATGCAAGTGGACATTCGGAGCGCTAAGAGGGTAATAGTGGAAAAAGGAATATATTCAAATATAAACTGCACAGTAGCATTCTGTGAAAATTCTTTCTGTTCTCTGCATTCAACTAACAGATTTGAACCTTACTTTTGATTGAGCCGTTCTGAAACACTCTTTCTGTAGAAACTGCAATTGGACATGCTAAGCGCTAAGAGGCCTACATTGGGGAAAAGAATATCTTCAAATAAAAACTACACAGATGCATTCTGTGAAACTTATTTCTGATCTGTAAATTCAGTTAACAGAGATAAAACATATTTTTGATTGAGCAGTTATGAAACACTGTTTTTGCAGAAAATGCAAGTGGAGATTCGGAGCGCTAAGAGGGTAATAGTGGAAAAAGGAATGTCTTCAAATATAAACTACACAGAATCATTCGGTGAAACTTCTTTCTGATCTGTGCATTCAGCTAACAGAGTTAAACCATACTTTCGATTGAGCAGATCTGAACACACTTTCTGTAGAAAATGCAACTGGACATTTGGAGCGCTAAGAGCGTAGTAGTGGAAAAAGGAATATATTCAAATATAAACTACACAGAAGCATTCTGTGAAACTTCTTTCTGATCTGAGCATTCAGCTAACAGAGTTAAACCATACTTTTGATTGAGCAGTTTTGAAACACTCTGTCTGTAGAAAATGCAACTGGACATTCGTAGCGCTAAGTGGGTAATAGTGGAAAAAAGAATATGTTCAAATATAAACTACACAGAAGCATTTTATGAAACTTCTTTCTGTTCTGTGCATTCAACTAACAGAGTTGAACCTTACTTTTGATTGAGCCGTTCTGAAACACTCTTTCTGTAGAAACTGCAATTGGACATTCTGAATGCAAAGAGGCCTATAATGGGAAAAAGAATGTCTACAAATAAAAACTACACAGAAGAATTGTGTGAAACTTCTTTCTGTTCTGTTTGTTCAACTAAAAGAGTTGAACCTTAGTTTTGATTGAGCCGTTCTGAAACACTCTTTCTGTAGAAAATGCAAGTGGAGATTCGGAGCGCTAAGAGGGTAATAGTGGAAAAAGGAATGTCTCCAAATATAAACTACACAGAATCATTCTGTGAAACTTCTTTCTGATCTCTGCATTCAGCTAACAGGGTTAAACCATACTTTTGATTTAGCAGATCTGAACACTCTTTCTGTAGAAAATGCAACTGGACATTTTGAGCGCTAAGAGAGTAGTAGTGGAAAAAGGAATATATTCCAATATAAACTACACAGAAGCATTCTGTGAAACTTTTTTCTGATCTGAGCATTCAGCTAACAGAGTTAAACCATACTTTTGATTGAGCAGTTTTGAAACACTCTGTCTGTAGAAAATGCAACTGGACATTCATAGCGATAAGTGGGTAATAGTGGAAAAAAATATGTTCAAATATAAACTACACAGAAGCATTGTATGAAACTTCTTTCTGTTCTGTGCATTCAACTAACAGAGTTGAACCTTACTTTTTATTGAGCCGTTCTGAAACACTCTTTCTGTAGAAACTGCAATTGGACATTCTGAGCGCAAAGAGGCCTATATTGGGAAAAAGAATGTCTACAAATGAAAACTACACAGAAGAATTGTGTGAAACTTCTTTCTGTTCTGTTTTTTCAACTAAAAGAGTTGAACCTTAGTTTTGATTGAGCCGTTCTGAAACACTCTTTCTGTAGAAAATGCAAGTGGAGATTCGGAGCGCTAAGAGGGTAATAGTGGAAAAAGGAATGTCTCCAAATATAAACTACACAGAATCATTCTGTGAAACTTTTTTCTGATCTGTGCATTCAGCTAAGAGAGTTAAACCATACGTTTGATTGAGCAGATCTGAACACTCTTTCTGTAGAAAATGCAACTGGACATTTGGAGCGCTAAGAGAATAGTAGTGGAAAAAGGAATATATTCAAATATAAACTACACAGAAGCATTCTGTGAAACTTCTTTCTGATCTGAGCATTCAGCTAACAGAGTTAAACCATACTTTTGATTGAGCAGTTTTGAAACACTCTGTCTGTAGAAAATGCAACTGGACATTCGTAGCGCTAAGTGGGTAATAGTGGAAAAAAGAATATGTTCAAATATAAACTACACAGAAGCATTGTATGAAACTTCTTTCTGTTCTGTGCATTCAACTAACAGAGTTGAACCTTACTTTTGATTGAGCCGTTCTGAAACACTCTTTCTGTAGAAACTGCAATTGGACATTCTGAGCGCAAAGAGGCCTATATTGGGAAAAAGAATGTCTACAAATAAAAACTACACAGAAGAATTGTGTGAAACTTCTTTCTGTTCTGTTTGTTCAACTAAAAGAGTTGAACCTTAGTTTTGATTGAGCCGTTCTGAAACACTCTTTCTGTAGAAAATGCAAGTGGAGATTCGGAGCACTAAGAGGGTAATAGTGGAAAAAGGAATGTCTCCAAATATAAACTACACAGAATCATTCTGTGAAACTTCTTTCTGATCTGTGCATTCAGCTAACAGAGTTAAACCATACTTTTCATTGAGCAGATCTGAACACTCTTTCTGTAGAAAATGCAACTGGACATTTGGAGCGCTAAGAGAGTAGTAGTGGAAAAAGGAATATATTCAAATATAAGCTACACAGAAGCATTCTGTGAAACTTTTTTCTGATCTGAGCATTCAGCTAACAGAGTTAAACCATACTTTTGATTGAGCAGTTTTGAAACACTCTGTCTGTAGAAAATGCAACTGGACATTCGTAGCGCTAAGTGGGTAATAGTGGAAAAAAGAATATGTTCAAATATAAACTACACAGAAGCATTGTATGAAACTTCTTTCTGTTCTGTGCATTCAACTAACAGAGTTGAACCTTACTTTTTATTGAGCCGTTCTGAAACACTCTTTCTGTAGAAACTGCAATTGGACATTCTGAGCGCAAAGAGGCCTATATTGGGAAAAAGAATGTCTACAAATAAAAACTACACAGAAGGATTGTGTGAAACTTCTTTCTGTTCTGTTTGTTCAACTAAAAGAGTTGAACCTTAGTTTTGATTGAGCCGTTCTGAAACACTCTTTCTGTAGAAAATGCAAGTGGAGATTCGGAGCGCTAAGAGGGTAATAGTGGAAAAAGGAATGTCTCCAAATATAAACTACACAGAATCATTCTGTGAAACTTCTTTCTGATCTGTGCATTCAGGTAAGAGAGTTAAACCATACTTTTGATTGAGCAGATCTGAACACTCTTTCTGTAGAAAATGCAACTGGACATTTGGAGCGCTAAGAGAATAGTAGTGGAAAAAGGAATATATTCAAATATAAACTACACAGAAGCATTCTGTGAAACTTCTTTCTGATCTGAGCATTCAGCTAACAGAGTTAAAACATACTTTTGATTGAGCAGTTTTGAAACTCTCTGTCTGTAGAAAATGCAACTGGACATTCGTAGCGCTAAGTGGGTAATTGTGGAAAAAAAATATGTTCAAATATAAACTACACAGAAGCATTGTATGAAACTTCTTTCTGTTCTGTGCATTCAACTAACAGAGTTGAACCTTACTTTTGATTGAGCCTTTCTGAAACACTCTTTCTGTAGAAACTGCAATTGGACATTCTGAGCGCTAAGAGGCCTCTATTGGGAAAAATAATATCTTCAAATAGAAACTACACAGAAGCATTGTGTGAAACTTATTTCTGATATGTTCATTAAGCTAACAGAGTTAAACCATACTTTTGATTGCGCAGTTCTGAACACTCTTTCTGTAGAAAATGCAAGTGGACATTCGGAGCGCTAAGAGGGTAATAGTGGAAAAAGGAATATATTCAAATATAAACTGCACAGTAGCATTCTGTGAAAATTCTTTCTGTTCTGTGCATTCAACTAACAGAGTTGAAACTTACTTTTGATTGAGCCGTTCTGAAACACTCTTTCTGTAGAAACTGCAATTGGACATGCTAAGCGCTAAGAGGCCTACATTGGGGAAAAGAATATCTTCAAATAAAAACTACACAGATGCATTCTGTGAAACTTATTTCTGATCTGTAAATTCAGTTAACAGAGATAAAACATATTTTTGATTGAGCAGTTATGAAACACTCTTTTTGTAGAAAATGCAAGTGGAGATTCGGAGCGCTAAGAGGGTAATAGTGGAAAAAGGAATGTCTTCAAATATAAACTACACAGAATCATTCGGTGAAACTTCTTTCTGATCTGTGCATTCAGCTAACAGAGTTAAACCATACTTTTGATTGAGCAGATCTGAACACTCTTTCTGTAGAAAATGCAAGTGGACATTCGGAGCGCTGAGGGTAATATTGGAAAAAGGAATATATTCAAATATAAACTGCACAGTAGCATTCTGTGAAAATACTTTCTGTTCTGTGCATTCAACTAACAGAGTTGAACCTTACTTTTGATTGAGCCGTTCTGAAACACTCTTTCTGTAGAAACTGCAATTGGACATGCTAAGCGCTAAGAGGCCTACATTGGGGAAAAGAATATCTTCAAATAAAAACTACACAGATGCATTCTGTGAAACTTATTTCTGACCTGTAAATTCAGTTAACAGAGATAAAACATATTTTTGATTGAGCAGTTATGAAACACTCTTTTTGTAGAAAATGCAAGTGGAGATTCGGAGCGCTAAGAGGGTAATAGTGGAAAAAGGAATATATTCAAATATAAACTGCACAGTAGCATTCTGTGAAAATTCTTTCTGTTCTGTGCATTCAACTAACAGAGTTGAACCTTACTTTTGATTGAGCCGTTCTGAAACACTCTTTCTGTAGATACTGCAATTGGACATGCTAAGCGCTAAGAGGCCTACATTGGGGAAAAGAATATCTTCAAATAAAAACTACACAGATGCATTCTGTGAAACTTATTTCTGACCTGTAAATTCAGTTAACAGAGATAAAACATATTTTTGATTGAGCAGTTATGAAACACTCTTTTTGTAGAAAATGCAAGTGGAGATTCGGAGCGCTAAGAGGGTAATAGTGGAAAAAGGAATGTCTTCAAATATAAACTACACAGAATCATTCGGTGAAACTTGTTTCTGATCTGTGCATTCAGCTAACAGAGTTAAACCATACTTTTGATTGAGCAGATCTGAACACTCTTTCTGTAGAAAATGCAACTGGACATTTGGAGCGCTAAGAGCGTAGTAGTGGAAAAAGGAATATATTCAAATATAAACTACACAGAAGCATTCTGTGAAACTTCTTTCTGATCTTAGCATTCAACTAACAGAGTTAAACCATACTTTTGATTGAGCAGTTTTGAAACACTCTGTCTGTAGAAAATGCAACTGGACATTCGTAGCGCTAAGTGGGTAATAGTGGAAAAAAGAATATGTTCAAATATAAACTACAGAGAAGCATTGTATGAAACTTCTTTCTGTTCTGTGCATTCAACTAACAGAGTTGAACCTTACTTTTGATTGAGCCGTTCTGAAACACTCTTTTTGTAGAAACTGCAACTGGACATTCTGAGCGCTAAGAGGCCTATATTGGGAAAAAGAATGTCTACAAATAAAAACTACACAGAAGAATTGTATGAAACTACTTTCTGTTCTGTTTGTTTAACTAAAAGAGTTGGACCTTAGTTTTGATTGAGCCGTTCTGAAACACTCTTTCTGTAGAAAATGCAAGTGGAGATTCGGAGCGCTAAGAAGGTAATAGTGGAAAAAGGAATGTCTCCAAATATAAACTACACAGAATCATTCTGTGAAACTTCTTTCTGATCTGTGCATTCAGCTAACAGAGTTAAACCATACTTTTGATTGAGCAGATCTGAACACTCTTTCTGTAGAAAATGCAACTGGACATTTGGAGCGCTAAGAGAGTAGTAGTGGAAAAAGGAATATATTCAAATATAAACTACACAGAAGCATTCTGTGAAACTTCTTTCTGATCTGAGCATTCAGCTAACAGAGTTAAACCATACTTTTGATTGAGCAGCTTTGAAACACTCTGTCTGTAGAAAATGCAACTGGACATTCGTAGCGCTATGTGGGTAATAGTGGAAAAAAGAATATGTTCAAATATAAACTACACAGAAGCATTGTATGAAACTTCTTTCTGTTCTGTGCATTCAACTAACAGAGTTGAACCTTACTTTTGATTGAGCCTTTCTGAAACACTCTTTCTGTAGAAACTGCAATTGGACATTCTGAGCGCTAAGAGGCCTCTATTGGGAAAAATAATATCTTCAAATAAAAACTACACAGAAGCATTGTGTGAAACTTATTTCTGATATGTTCATTAAGCTAACAGAGTTAAACCATACTTTTGATTGCGCAGTTCTGAACACACTTTCTGTAGAAAATGCAAGTGGACATTCGGAGCGCTAAGAGGGTAATAGTGGAAAAAGGAATATATTCAAATATAAACTGCACAGTAGCATTCTGTGAAAATTCTTTCTGTTCTGTGCATTCAACTAACAGAGTTGAACCTTACTTTTGATTGAGCCGTTCTGAAACACTCTTTCTGTAGAAACTGCAATTGGACATGCTAAGCGCTAAGAGGCCTACATTGGGGAAAAGAATATCTTCAAATAAAAACTACACAGATGCATTCTGTGAAACTTATTTCTGATCTGTAAATTCAGTTAACAGAGATAAAACATATTTTTGATTGAGCAGTTATGAAACACTGTTTTTGCAGAAAATGCAAGTGGAGATTCGGAGCGCTAAGAGGGTAATAGTGGAAAAAGGAATGTCTTCAAATATAAACTACACAGAATCATTCGGTGAAACTTCTTTCTGATCTGTGCATTCAGCTAACAGAGTTAAACCATACTTTCGATTGAGCAGATCTGAACACACTTTCTGTAGAAAATGCAACTGGACATTTGGAGCGCCAAGAGCGTAGTAGTGGAAAAAGGAATATATTCAAATATAAACTACACAGAAGCATTCTGTGAAACTTCTTTCTGATCTGAGCATTCAGCCAACAGAGTTAAACCATACTTTTGATTGAGCAGTTTTGAAACACTCTGTCTGTAGAAAATGCAACTGGACATTCGTAGCGCTAAGTGGGTAATAGTGGAAAAAAGAATATGTTCAAATATAAACTACACAGAAGCATTTTATGAAACTTCTTTCTGTTCTGTGCATTCAACTAACAGAGTTGAACCTTACTTTTGATTGAGCCGTTCTGAAACACTCTTTCTGTAGAAACTGCAATTGGACATTCTGAATGCAAAGAGGCCTATAATGGGAAAAAGAATGTCTACAAATAAAAACTACACAGAAGAATTGTGTGAAACTTCTTTCTGTTCTGTTTGTTCAACTAAAAGAGTTGAACCTTAGTTTTGATTGAGCCGTTCTGAAACACTCTTTCTGTAGAAAATGCAAGTGGAGATTCGGAGCGCTAAGAGGGTAATAGTGGAAAAAGGAATGTCTCCAAATATAAACTACACAGAATCATTCTGTGAAACTTCTTTCTGATCTCTGCATTCAGCTAACAGGGTTAAACCATACTTTTGATTTAGCAGATCTGAACACTCTTTCTGTAGAAAATGCAACTGGACATTTTGAGCGCTAAGAGAGTAGTAGTGGAAAAAGGAATATATTCCAATATAAACTACACAGAAGCATTCTGTGAAACTTTTTTCTGATCTGAGCATTCAGCTAACAGAGTTAAACCATACTTTTGATTGAGCAGTTTTGAAACACTCTGTCTGTAGAAAATGCAACTGGACATTCATAGCGATAAGTGGGTAATAGTGGAAAAAAATATGTTCAAATATAAACTACACAGAAGCATTGTATGAAACTTCTTTCTGTTCTGTGCATTCAACTAACAGAGTTGAACCTTACTTTTTATTGAGCCGTTCTGAAACACTCTTTCTGTAGAAACTGCAATTGGACATTCTGAGCGCAAAGAGGCCTATATTGGGAAAAAGAATGTCTACAAATGAAAACTACACAGAAGAATTGTGTGAAACTTCTTTCTGTTCTGTTTTTTCAACTAAAAGAGTTGAACCTTAGTTTTGATTGAGCCGTTCTGAAACACTCTTTCTGTAGAAAATGCAAGTGGAGATTCGGAGCGCTAAGAGGGTAATAGTGGAAAAAGGAATGTCTCCAAATATAAACTACACAGAATCATTCTGTGAAACTTTTTTCTGATCTGTGCATTCAGCTAAGAGAGTTAAACCATACGTTTGATTGAGCAGATCTGAACACTCTTTCTGTAGAAAATGCAACTGGACATTTGGAGCGCTAAGAGAATAGTAGTGGAAAAAGGAATATATTCAAATATAAACTACACAGAAGCATTCTGTGAAACTTCTTTCTGATCTGAGCATTCAGCTAACAGAGTTAAACCATACTTTTGATTGAGCAGTTTTGAAACACTCTGTCTGTAGAAAATGCAACTGGACATTCGTAGCGCTAAGTGGGTAATAGTGGAAAAAAGAATATGTTCAAATATAAACTACACAGAAGCATTGTATGAAACTTCTTTCTGTTCTGTGCATTCAACTAACAGAGTTGAACCTTACTTTTGATTGAGCCGTTCTGAAACACTCTTTCTGTAGAAACTGCAATTGGACATTCTGAGCGCAAAGAGGCCTATATTGGGAAAAAGAATGTCTACAAATAAAAACTACACAGAAGAATTGTGTGAAACTTCTTTCTGTTCTGTTTGTTCAACTAAAAGAGTTGAACCTTAGTTTTGATTGAGCCGTTCTGAAACACTCTTTCTGTAGAAAATGCAAGTGGAGATTCGGAGCACTAAGAGGGTAATAGTGGAAAAAGGAATGTCTCCAAATATAAACTACACAGAATCATTCTGTGAAACTTCTTTCTGATCTGTGCATTCAGCTAACAGAGTTAAACCATACTTTTGATTGAGCAGATCTGAACACTCTTTCTGTAGAAAATGCAACTGGACATTTGGAGCGCTAAGAGAGTAGTAGTGGAAAAAGGAATATATTCAAATATAAGCTACACAGAAGCATTCTGTGAAACTTTTTTCTGATCTGAGCATTCAGCTAACAGAGTTAAACCATACTTTTGATTGAGCAGTTTTGAAACACTCTGTCTGTAGAAAATGCAACTGGACATTCGTAGCGCTAAGTGGGTAATAGTGGAAAAAAGAATATGTTCAAATATAAACTACACAGAAGCATTGTATGAAACTTCTTTCTGTTCTGTGCATTCAACTAACAGAGTTGAACCTTACTTTTTATTGAGCCGTTCTGAAACACTCTTTCTGTAGAAACTGCAATTGGACATTCTGAGCGCAAAGAGGCCTATATTGGGAAAAAGAATGTCTACAAATAAAAACTACACAGAAGGATTGTGTGAAACTTCTTTCTGTTCTGTTTGTTCAACTAAAAGAGTTGAACCTTAGTTTTGATTGAGCCGTTCTGAAACACTCTTTCTGTAGAAAATGCAAGTGGAGATTCGGAGCGCTAAGAGGGTAATAGTGGAAAAAGGAATGTCTCCAAATATAAACTACACAGAATCATTCTGTGAAACTTCTTTCTGATCTGTGCATTCAGCTAAGAGAGTTAAACCATACTTTTGATTGAGCAGATCTGAACACTCTTTCTGTAGAAAATGCAACTGGACATTTGGAGCGCTAAGAGAATAGTAGTGGAAAAAGGAATATATTCAAATATAAACTACACAGAAGCATTCTGTGAAACTTCTTTCTGATCTGAGCATTCAGCTAACAGAGTTAAAACATACTTTTGATTGAGCAGTTTTGAAACTCTCTGTCTGTAGAAAATGCAACTGGACATTCGTAGCGCTAAGTGGGTAATTGTGGAAAAAAAATATGTTCAAATATAAACTACACAGAAGCATTGTATGAAACTTCTTTCTGTTCTGTGCATTCAACTAACAGAGTTGAACCTTACTTTTGATTGAGCCTTTCTGAAACACTCTTTCTGTAGAAACTGCAATTGGACATTCTGAGCGCTAAGAGGCCTCTATTGGGAAAAATAATATCTTCAAATAGAAACTACACAGAAGCATTGTGTGAAACTTATTTCTGATATGTTCATTAAGCTAACAGAGTTAAACCATACTTTTGATTGCGCAGTTCTGAACACTCTTTCTGTAGAAAATGCAAGTGGACATTCGGAGCGCTAAGAGGGTAATAGTGGAAAAAGGAATATATTCAAATATAAACTGCACAGTAGCATTCTGTGAAAATTCTTTCTGTTCTGTGCATTCAACTAACAGAGTTGAAACTTACTTTTGATTGAGCCGTTCTGAAACACTCTTTCTGTAGAAACTGCAATTGGACATGCTAAGCGCTAAGAGGCCTACATTGGGGAAAAGAATATCTTCAAATAAAAACTACACAGATGCATTCTGTGAAACTTATTTCTGATCTGTAAATTCAGTTAACAGAGATAAAACATATTTTTGATTGAGCAGTTATGAAACACTCTTTTTGTAGAAAATGCAAGTGGAGATTCGGAGCGCTAAGAGGGTAATAGTGGAAAAAGGAATGTCTTCTAATATAAACTACACAGAATCATTCGGTGAAACTTCTTTCTGATCTGTGCATTCAGCTAACAGAGTTAAACCATACTTTTGATTGAGCAGATCTGAACACTCTTTCTGTAGAAAATGCAAGTGGACATTCGGAGCGCTAAGAGGGTAATATTGGAAAAAGGAATATATTCAAATATAAACTGCACAGTAGCATTCTGTGAAAATACTTTCTGTTCTGTGCATTCAACTAACAGAGTTGAACCTTACTTTTGATTGAGCCGTTCTGAAACACTCTTTCTGTAGAAACTGCAATTGGACATGCTAAGCGCTAAGAGGCCTACATTGGGGAAAAGAATATCTTCAAATAAAAACTACACAGATGCATTCTGTGAAACTTATTTCTGACCTGTAAATTCAGTTAACAGAGATAAAACATATTTTTGATTGAGCAGTTATGAAACACTCTTTTTGTAGAAAATGCAAGTGGAGATTCGGAGCGCTAAGAGGGTAATAGTGGAAAAAGGAATATATTCAAATATAAACTGCACAGTAGCATTCTGTGAAAATTCTTTCTGTTCTGTGCATTCAACTAACAGAGTTGAACCTTACTTTTGATTGAGCCGTTCTGAAACACTCTTTCTGTAGATACTGCAATTGGACATGCTAAGCGCAAAGAGGCCTACATTGGGGAAAAGAATATCTTCAAATAAAAACTACACAGATGCATTCTGTGAAACTTATTTCTGACCTGTAAATTCAGTTAACAGAGATAAAACATATTTTTGATTGAGCAGTTATGAAACACTCTTTTTGTAGAAAATGCAAGTGGAGATTCGGAGCGCTAAGAGGGTAATAGTGGAAAAAGGAATGTCTTCAAATATAAACTACACAGAATCATTCGGTGAAACTTGTTTCTGATCTGTGCATTCAGCTAACAGAGTTAAACCATACTTTTGATTGAGCAGATCTGAACACTCTTTCTGTAGAAAATGCAACTGGACATTTGGAGCGCTAAGAGCGTAGTAGTGGAAAAAGGAATATATTCAAATATAAACTACACAGAAGCATTCTGTGAAACTTCTTTCTGATCTGAGCATTCAACTAACAGAGTTAAACCATACTTTTGATTGAGCAGTTTTGAAACACTCTGTCTGTAGAAAATGCAACTGGACATTCGTAGCGCTAAGTGGGTAATAGTGGAAAAAAGAATATGTTCAAATATAAACTACAGAGAAGCATTGTATGAAACTTCTTTCTGTTCTGTGCATTCAACTAACAGAGTTGAACCTTACTTTTGATTGAGCCGTTCTGAAACACTCTTTCTGTAGAAACTGCAACTGGACATTCTGAGCGCTAAGAGGCCTATATTGGGAAAAAGAATGTCTACAAATAAAAACTACACAGAAGAATTGTATGAAACTACTTTCTGTTCTGTTTGTTTAACTAAAAGAGTTGAACCTTAGTTTTGATTGAGCCGTTCTGAAACACTCTTTCTGTAGAAAATGCAAGTGGAGATTCGGAGCGCTAAGAAGGTAATAGTGGAAAAAGGAATGTCTCCAAATATAAACTACACAGAATCATTCTGTGAAACTTCTTTCTGATCTGTGCATTCAGCTAACAGAGTTAAACCATACTTTTGATTGAGCAGATCTGAACACTCTTTCTGTAGAAAATGCAACTGGACATTTGGAGCGCTAAGAGAGTAGTAGTGGAAAAAGGAATATATTCAAATATAAACTACACAGAAGCATTCTGTGAAACTTCTTTCTGATCTGAGCATTCAGCTAACAGAGTTAAACCATACTTTTGATTGAGCAGCTTTGAAACACTCTGTCTGTAGAAAATGCAACTGGACATTCGTAGCGCTATGTGGGTAATAGTGGAAAAAAGAATATGTTCAAATATAAACTACACAGAAGCATTGTATGAAACTTCTTTCTGTTCTGTGCATTCAACTAACAGAGTTGAACCTTACTTTTGATTGAGCCTTTCTGAAACACTCTTTCTGTAGAAACTGCAATTGGACATTCTGAGCGCTAAGAGGCCTCTATTGGGAAAAATAATATCTTCAAATAAAAACTACACAGAAGCATTGTGTGAAACTTATTTCTGATATGTTCATTAAGCTAACAGAGTTAAACCATACTTTTGATTGCGCAGTTCTGAACACACTTTCTGTAGAAAATGCAAGTGGACATTCGGAGCGCTAAGAGGGTAATAGTGGAAAAAGGAATATATTCAAATATAAACTGCACAGTAGCATTCTGTGAAAATTCTTTCTGTTCTGTGCATTCAACTAACAGAGTTGAACCTTACTTTTGATTGAGCCGTTCTGAAACACTCTTTCTGTAGAAACTGCAATTGGACATGCTAAGCGCTAAGAGGCCTACATTGGGGAAAAGAATATCTTCAAATAAAAACTACACAGATGCATTCTGTGAAACTTATTTCTGATCTGTAAATTCAGTTAACAGAGATAAAACATATTTTTGATTGAGCAGTTATGAAACACTGTTTTTGCAGAAAATGCAAGTGGAGATTCGGAGCGCTAAGAGGGTAATAGTGGAAAAAGGAATGTCTTCAAATATAAACTACACAGAATCATTCGGTGAAACTTCTTTCTGATCTGTGCATTCAGCTAACAGAGTTAAACCATACTTTCGATTGAGCAGATCTGAACACACTTTCTGTAGAAAATGCAACTGGACATTTGGAGCGCCAAGAGCGTAGTAGTGGAAAAAGGAATATATTCAAATATAAACTACACAGAAGCATTCTGTGAAACTTCTTTCTGATCTGAGCATTCAGCCAACAGAGTTAAACCATACTTTTGATTGAGCAGTTTTGAAACACTCTGTCTGTAGAAAATGCAACTGGACATTCGTAGCGCTAAGTGGGTAATAGTGGAAAAAAGAATATGTTCAAATATAAACTACACAGAAGCATTTTATGAAACTTCTTTCTGTTCTGTGCATTCAACTAACAGAGTTGAACCTTACTTTTGATTGAGCCGTTCTGAAACACTCTTTCTGTAGAAACTGCAATTGGACATTCTGAATGCAAAGAGGCCTATAATGGGAAAAAGAATGTCTACAAATAAAAACTACACAGAAGAATTGTGTGAAACTTCTTTCTGTTCTGTTTGTTCAACTAAAAGACTTGAACCTTAGTTTTGATTGAGCCGTTCTGAAACACTCTTTCTGTAGAAAATGCAAGTGGAGATTCGGAGCGCTAAGAGGGTAATAGTGGAAAAAGGAATGTCTCCAAATATAAACTACACAGAATCATTCTGTGAAACTTCTTTCTGATCTGTGCATTCAGCTAACAGCGTTAAACCATACTTTTGATTGAGCAGATCTGAACACTCTTTCTGTAGAAAATGCAACTGTACATTTTGAGCGCTAAGAGAGTAGTAGTGGAAAAAGGAATATATTCCAATATAAACTACACAGAAGCATTCTGTGAAACTTTTTTCTGATCTGAGCATTCAGCTAACAGAGTTAAACCATACTTTTGATTGAGCAGTTTTGAAACACTCTGTCTGTAGAAAATGCAACTGGACATTCATAGCGATAAGTGTGTAATAGTGGAAAAAAAATATGTTCAAATATAAACTACACAGAAGCATTGTATGAAACTTCTTTCTGTTCTGTGCATTCAACTAACAGAGTTGAACCTTACTATTTATTGAGCCGTTCTGAAACACTCTTTCTGTAGAAACTGCAATTGGACATTCTGAGCGCAAAGAGGCCTATATTGGGAAAAAGAATGTCTACAAATGAAAACTACACAGAAGAATTGTGTGAAACTTCTTTCTGTTCTGTTTTTTCAACTAAAAGAGTTGAACCTTAGATTTGATTGAGCCGTTCTGAAACACTCTTTCTGTAGAAAATGCAAGTGGAGATTCGGAGCGCTAAGAGGGTAATAGTGGAAAAAGGAATGTCTCCAAATATAAACTACACAGAATCATTCTGTGAAACTTCTTTCTGATCTGTGCATTCAGCTAAGAGAGTTAAACCATACTTTTGATTGAGCAGATCTGAACACTCTTTCTGTAGAAAATGCAACTGGACATTTGGAGCGCTAAGAGAATAGTAGTGGAAAAAGGAATATATTCAAATATAAACTACACAGAAGCATTCTGTGAAACTTCTTTCTGATCTGAGCATTCAGCTAACAGAGTTAAACCATACTTTTGATTGAGCAGTTTTGAAACTCTCTGTCTGTAGAAAATGCAACTGGACATTCGTAGCGCTAAGTGGGTAATTGTGGAAAAAAAATATGTTCAAATATAAACTACACAGAAGCATTGTATGAAACTTCTTTCTGTTCTGTGCATTCAACTAACAGAGTTGAACCTTACTTTTGATTGAGCCTTTCTGAAACACTCTTTCTGTAGAAACTGCAATTGGACATTCTGAGCGCTAAGAGGCCTCTATTGGGAAAAATAATATCTTCAAATAGAAACTACACAGAAGCATTGTGTGAAACTTATTTCTGATATGTTCATTAAGCTAACAGAGTTAAACCATACTTTTGATTGCGCAGTTCTGAACACTCTTTCTGTAGAAAATGCAAGTGGACATTCGGAGCGCTAAGAGGGTAATAGTGGAAAAAGGAATATATTCAAATATAAACTGCACAGTAGCATTCTGTGAAAATTCTTTCTGTTCTGTGCATTCAACTAACAGAGTTGAAACTTACTTTTGATTGAGCCGTTCTGAAACACTCTTTCTGTAGAAACTGCAATTGGACATGCTAAGCGCTAAGAGGCCTACATTGGGGAAAAGAATATCTTCAAATAAAAACTACACAGATGCATTCTGTGAAACTTATTTCTGATCTGTAAATTCAGTTAACAGAGATAAAACATATTTTTGATTGAGCAGTTATGAAACACTCTTTTTGTAGAAAATGCAAGTGGAGATTCGGAGCGCTAAGAGGGTAATAGTGGAAAAAGGAATGTCTTCAAATATAAACTACACAGAATCATTCGGTGAAACTTCTTTCTGATCTGTGCATTCAGCTAACAGAGTTAAACCATACTTTTGATTGAGCAGATCTGAACACTCTTTCTGTAGAAAATGCAAGTGGACATTCGGAGCGCTAAGAGGGTAATATTGGAAAAAGGAATATATTCAAATATAAACTGCACAGTAGCATTCTGTGAAAATTCTTTCTGTTCTGTGCATTCAACTAACAGAGTTGAACCTTACTTTTGATTGAGCCGTTCTGAAACACTCTTTCTGTAGAAACTGCAATTGGACATGCTAAGCGCTAAGAGGCCTACATTGGGGAAAAGAATATCTTCAAATAAAAACTACACAGATGCATTCTGTGAAACTTATTTCTGACCTGTAAATTCAGTTAACAGAGATAAAACATATTTTTGATTGAGCAGTTATGAAACACTCTTTTTGTAGAAAATGCAAGTGGAGATTCGGAGCGCTAAGAGGGTAATAGTGGAAAAAGGAATATATTCAAATATAAACTGCACAGTAGCATTCTGTGAAAATTCTTTCTGTTCTGTGCATTCAACTAACAGAGTTGAACCTTACTTTTGATTGAGCCGTTCTGAAACACTCTTTCTGTAGATACTGCAATTGGACATGCTAAGCGCTAAGAGGCCTACATTGGGGAAAAGAATATCTTCAAATAAAAACTACACAGATGCATTCTGTGAAACTTATTTCTGACCTGTAAATTCAGTTAACAGAGATAAAACATATTTTTGATTGAGCAGTTATGAAACACTCTTTTTGTAGAAAATGCAAGTGGAGATTCGGAGCGCTAAGAGGGTAATAGTGGAAAAAGGAATGTCTCCAAATATAAACTACACAGAATCATTCTGTGAAACTTCTTTCTGATCTGTGCATTCAGCTAAGAGAGTTAAACCATACTTTTGATTGAGCAGATCTGAACACTCTTTCTGTAGAAAATGCAACTGGACATTTGGAGCGCTAAGAGAATAGTAGTGGAAAAAGGAATATATTCAAATATAAACTACACAGAAGCATTCTGTGAAACTTCTTTCTGATCTGAGCATTCAGCTAACAGAGTTAAAACATACTTTTGATTGAGCAGTTTTGAAACACTCTGTCTGTAGAAAATGCAACTGGACATTCGTAGCGCTAAGTGGGTAATAGTGGAAAAAAGAATATGTTCAAATATAAACTACACAGAAGCATTGTATGAAACTTCTTTCTGTTCTGTGCATTCAACTAACAGAGTTGAACCTTACATTTGATTGAGCCTTTCTGAAACACTCTTTCTGTAGAAACTGCAATTGGACATTCTGAGCGCTAAGAGTCCTCTATTGGGAAAAATAATATCTTCAAATAAAAAGTACACAGAAGCATTGTGTGAAACTTATTTCTGATATGTTCATTAAGCTAACAGAGTTAAACCATACTTTTGATTGCGCAGTTCTGAACACTCTTTCTTTAGAAAATGCAAGTGGACATTCTGAGCGCTAAGAGGGTAATAGTGGAAAAAGGAATATATTCAAATATAAACTGCACAGTAGCATTCTGTGAAAATTCTTTCTGTTCTCTGCATTCAACTAACAGAGTTGAACCTTACTTTTGATTGAGCCGTTCTGAAACACTCTTTCTGTAGAAACTGCAATTGGACATGCTAAGCGCTAAGAGGCCTACATTGGGGAAAAGAATATCTTCAAATAAAAACTACACAGATGCATTCTGTGAAACTTATTTCTGATCTGTAAATTCAGTTAACAGAGATAAAACATATTTTTGATTGAGCAGTTATGAAACACTCTTTTTGTAGAAAATGCAAGTGGAGATTCGGAGCGCTAAGAGGGTAATAGTGGAAAAAGGAATGTCTTCAAATATAAACTACACAGAATCATTCGGTGAAACTTCTTTCTGATCTGTGCATTCAGCTAACAGAGTTAAACCATACTTTTGATTGAGCAGATCTGAACACTCTTTCTGTAGAAAATGCAACTGGACATTTTGAGCGCTAAGAGCGTAGTAGTGTAAAAAGGAATATATTCAAATATAAACTACACAGAAGCATTCTGTGAAACTTCTTTCTGATCTGAGCATTCAGCTAACAGAGTTAAACCATACTTTTGATTGAGCAGCTTTGAAACACTCTGTCTGTAGAAAATGCAACTGGACATTCGTAGCGCTAAGTGGGTAATAGTGGAAAAAAGAATATGTTCAAATATAAACTACACAGAAGCATTGTATGAAACTTCTTTCTGTTCTGTGCATTCAACTAACAGAGTTGAACCTTACTTTTGATTGAGCCTTTCTGAAACACTCTTTCTGTAGAAACTGCAATTGGACATTCTGAGCGCTAAGAGGCATCTATTGGGAAAAATAATATCTTCAAATAAAAACTACACAGAAGCATTGTGTGAAACTTATTTCTGATATGTTCATTAAGCTAACAGAGTTAAACCATACTTTTGATTGCGCAGTTCTGAACACTCTTTCTGTAGAAAATGCAAGTGGACATTCGGAGCGCTAAGAGGGTAATAGTGGAAAAAGGAATATATTCAAATATAAACTGCACAGTAGCATTCTGTGAAAATTCTTTCTGTTCTGTGCATTCAACTAACAGAGTTGAACCTTACTTTTGATTGAGCCGTTCTGAAACACTCTTTCTGTAGAAACTGCAATTGGACATGCTAAGCGCTAAGAGGCCTATAATGGGGAAAAGAATATCTTCAAATAAAAACTACACAGATGCATTCTGTGAAACTTATTTCTGATCAGTAAATTCAGTTAACAGAGATAAAACATATTTTTGATTGAGCAGTTATGAAACACTCTTTTTGTAGAAAATGCAAGTGGAGATTCGGAGCGCTAAGAGGGTAATAGTGGAAAAAGGAATGTCTTCAAATATAAACTACACAGAATCATTCGGTGAAACTTCTTTCTGATCTGTGCATTCAGCTAGCAGAGTTAAACCATACTTTTGATTGAGCAGATCTGAACACTCTTTCTGTAGAAAATGCAACTGGACATTTGGAGCGCTAAGAGCGTAGTAGTGGAAAAAGGAATATATTCAAATATAAACTACACAGAAGCATTCTGTGAAACTTCTTTCTGATCTGAGCATTCAGCTAACAGAGTTAAACCATACTTTTGATTGAGCAGTTTTGAAACACTCTGTCTGTAGAAAATGCAACTGGACATTCGTAGCGCTAAGTGGGTAATAGTGGAAAAAAAATTTGTTCAAATATAAACTACACAGAAGCATTGTATGAAACTTCTTTCTGTTCTGTGCATTCAACTAACAGAGTTGAACCTTACTTTTGATTGAGCCGTTCTGAAACACTCTTTCTGTAGAAACTGCAATTGGACATTCTGAGCGCAAAGAGGCCTATATTGGGAAAAAGAATGTCTACAAATAAAAACTACACAGAAGAATTGTGTGAAACTTCTTTCTGTTCTGTTTGTTCAACTAAAAGAGTTGAACCTTAGTTTTGATTGAGCCGTACTGAAACACTCTTTCTGTAGAAAATGCAAGTGGAGATTCGGAGCGCTAAGAGGGTAATAGTGGAAAAAGGAATGTCTCCAAATATAAACTACACAGAATCATTCTGTGAAACTTCTTTCTGATCTGTGCATTCAGCTAACAGAGTTAAACCATACTTTTGATTGAGCAGATCTGAACACTCTTTCTGTAGAAAATGCAACTGGACATTTGGAGCGCTAAGAGAGTAGTAGTGGAAAAAGGAATATATTCAAATATAAACTACACAGAAGCATTGTGTGAAACTTCTTTCTGATCTGAGCATTCAGCTAACAGAGTTAAACCATACTTTTGATTGAGTAGTTTTGAAACACTCTGTCTGTAGAAAATGCAACTGGACATTCGTAGCGCTAAGTGGGTAATAGTGGAAAAAAGAATATGTTCAAATATAAACTACACAGAAGCATTGTATGAAACTTCTTTCTGTTCTGTGCATTCAACTAACAGAGTTGAACCTTACATTTGATTGAGCCTTTCTGAAACACTCTTTCTGTAGAAACTGCAATTGGACATTCTGAGCGCTAAGAGGCCTCTATTGGGAAAAATAATATCTTCAAATAAAAACTACACAGAAGCATTGTGTGAAACTTATTTCTGATATGTTCATTAAGCTAACAGAGTTAAACCATACTTTTGATTGCGCAGTTCTGAACACTCTTTCTGTAGAAAATGCAAGTGGACATTCGGAGCGCTAAGAGGGTAATAGTGGAAAAAGTAATATATTCAAATATAAACTGCACAGTAGCATTCTGTGAAAATTCTTTCTGTTCTGTGCATTCAACTAACAGAGTTGAACCTTACATTTGATTGAGCCGTTCTGAAACACTCTTTCTGTAGAAACTGCAATTGGACATGCTAAGCGCTAAGAGGCCTACATTGGGGAAAAGAATATCTTCAAATAAAAACTACACAGATGCATTCTGTGAAACTTATTTCTGACCTGTAAATTCAGTTAACAGAGATAAAACATATTTTTGATTGAGCAGTTATGAAAAACTCTTTTTGTAGAAAATGCAAGTGGAGATTCGGAGCGCTAAGAGGGTAATAGTGGAAAAAGGAATGTCTTCAAATATAAACTACACAGAATCATTCGGTGAAACTTCTTTCTGATCTGTGCATTCAGCTAACAGAGTTAAACCATACTTTTGATTGAGAAGATCTGAACACTCTTTCTGTAGAAAATGCAACTGGACATTTGGAGTGCTAAGAGCGTAGTAGTGTAAAAAGGAATATATTCAAATATAAACTACACAGAAGCATTCTGTGAAACTTCTTTCCGATCTGAGCATTCAGCTAACAGAGTTAAACCATACTTTTGACTGAGCAGTTTTGAAACACTCTGTCTGTAGAAAATGCAACTGGACATTCGTAGCGCTAAGTGGGAATAGTGGAAAAAAGAATATATTCAAATATAAACTACACAGAAGCATTGTATGAAACTTCTTTCTGTTCTGTGCATTCAACTAACAGAGTTGAACCTTACTTTTGATTGAGCCGTTCTGAAACACTCTTTCTGTAGAAACTGCAATTGGACATTCTGAGCGCAAAGAGGCCTATATTGGGAAAAAGAATGTCTACAAATAAAAACTACACAGAAGAATTGTGTGAAACTTCTTTCTGTTCTGTTTGTTCAACTAAAAGAGTTGAACCTTAGTTTTGATTGAGCCGTTCTGAAACACTCTTTCTGTAGAAAATGCAAGTGGAGATTCCGAGCGCTAAGAGGGTAATAGTGGAAAAAGGAATGTCTCCAAATATAAACTACACAGAATCATTCTGTGAAACTTCTTTCTGATCTGTGCATTCAGCTAACAGAGTTAAACCATACTTTTGATTGAGCAGATCTGAACACTCTTTCTGTAGAAAATGCAACTGGACATTTGGAGCGCTAAGAGAGTAGTAGTGGAAAAAGGAATATATTCAAATATAAACTACAGGGAAGCATTCTGTGAAACTTTTTTCTGATCTGAGCATTCAGCTAACAGAGTTAAACCATACTTTTGATTGAGCAGTTTTGATACACTCTGTCTGTAGAAAATGCAACTGGACATTCGTAGCGCTAAGTGAGTAATAGTGGAAAAAAGAATATGTTCAAATATAAACTACACAGAATCATTGTATGAAACTTCTTTCTGTTCTGTGCATTCAACTAACAGAGTTGAACCTTACTTTTTATTGAGCCGTTCTGAAACACTCTTTCTGTAGAAACTGCAATTGGACATTCTGAGCGCAAAGAGGCCTATATTGGGAAAAAGAATGTCTACAAATAAAAACTACACAGAAGAATTGTGTGAAACTTCTTTCTGTTCTGTTTGTTCAACTAAAAGAGTTGAACCTTAGTTTTGATTGAGCCGTTCTGAAACACTCTTTCTGTAGAAAATGCAAGTGGAGATTCGGAGCGCTAAGAGGGTAATAGTGGAAAAAGGAATGTCTCCAAATATAAACTACACAGAATAATTCTGTGAAACTTCTTTCTGATCTGTGCATTCAGCTAAGAGAGTTAAACCATACTTTTGATTGAGCAGATCTGAACACTCTTTCTGTAGATAATGCAACTGGACATTTGGAGCGCTAAGAGAATAGTAGTGGAAAAAGGAATATATTCAAATATAAACTACACAGAAGCATTCTGTGAAACTTCTTTCTGATCTGAGCATTCAGCTAACAGAGTTAAACCACACTTTTGATTGAGCAGTTTTGAAACACTCTGTCTGTAGAAAATGCAACTGGACATTCGTAGCGCTAAGTGGGTAATAGTGGAAAAAAGAATATGTTCAAATACAAACTACACAGAAGCATTGTATGAAACTTCTTTCTGTTCTGTGCATTCAACTAACAGAGTTGAACCTTACTTTTGATTGAGCCTTTCTGAAACACTCTTTCTGTAGAAACTGCAATTGGACATTCTGAGCGCTAAGAGGCCTCTATTGGGAAAAATAATATCTTCAAATAAAAACTACACAGAAGCATTGTGTGAAACTTATTTCTGATATGTTCATTAAGCTAACAGAGTTAAACCATACTTTTGATTGCGCAGTTCTGAACACTCTTTCTGTAGAAAATGCAAGTGGACATTCGGAGCGCTAAGAGGGTAATAGTGGAAAAAGGAATATATTCAAATATAAACTGCACAGTAGCATTCTGTGAAAATTCTTTCTGTTCTGTGCATTCAACTAACAGAGTTGAACCTTACTTTTGATTGAGCCGTTCTGAAACACTCTTTCTGTAGAAACTGCAATTGGACATGCTAAGCGCTAAGAGGCCTATAATGGGGAAAAGAATATCTTCAAATAAAAACTACACAGATGCATTCTGTGAAACTTATTTCTGATCAGTAAATTCGGTTAACAGAGATAAAACATATTTTTGATTGAGCAGTTATGAAACACTCTTTTTGTAGAAAATGCAAGTGGAGATTCGGAGCGCTAAGAGGGTAATAGTGGAAAAAGGAATGTCTTCAAATATAAACTACACAGAATCATTCGGTGAAACTTCTTTCTGATCTGTGCATTCAGCTAACAGAGTTAAACCATACTTTCGATTGAGCAGATCTGAACACACTTTCTGTAGAAAATGCAACTGGACATTTGGAGCGCTAAGAGCGTAGTAGTGGAAAAAGGAATATATTCAAATATAAACTACACAGAAGCATTCTGTGAAACTTCTTTCTGATCTGAGCATTCAGCTAACAGAGTTAAACCATACTTTTGATTGAGCAGTTTTGAAACACTCTGTCTGTAGAAAATGCAACTGGACATTCGTAGCGCTAAGTGGGTAATAGTGGAAAAAAGAATATGTTCAAATATAAACTACACAGAAGCATTTTATGAAACTTCTTTCTGTTCTGTGCATTCAACTAACAGAGTTGAACCTTACTTTTGATTGAGCCGTTCTGAAACACTCTTTCTGTAGAAACTGCAATTGGACATTCTGAATGCAAAGAGGCCTATAATGGGAAAAAGAATGTCTACAAATAAAAACTACACAGAAGAATTGTGTGAAACTTCTTTCTGTTCTGTTTGTTCAACTAAAAGAGTTGAACCTTAGTTTTGATTGAGCCTTTCTGAAACACTCTTTCTGTAGAAAATGCAAGTGGAGATTCGGAGCGCTAAGAGGGTAATAGTGGAAAAAGGAATGTCTCCAAATATAAACTACACAGAATCATTCTGTGAAACTTCTTTCTGATCTGTGCATTCAGCTAACAGGGTTAAACCATACTTTTGATTGAGCAGATCTGAACACTCTTTCTGTAGAAAATGCAACTGGACATTTTGAGCGCTAAGAGAGTAGTAGTGGAAAAAGGAATATATTCCAATATAAACTACACAGAAGCATTCTGTGAAACTTTTTTCTGATCTGAGCATTCAGCTAACAGAGTTAAACCATACTTTTGATTGAGCAGTTTTGAAACACTCTGTCTGTAGAAAATGCAACTGGACATTCATAGCGATAAGTGGGTAATCGTGGAAAAAAAATATGTTCAAATATAAACTACACAGAAGCATTGTATGAAACTTCTTTCTGTTCTGTGCATTCAACTAACAGAGTTGAACCTTACTTTTTATTGAGCCGTTCTGAAACACTCTTTCTGTAGAAACTGCAATTGGACATTCTGAGCCCAAAGAGGCCTATATTGGGAAAAAGAATGTCTACAAATGAAAACTACACAGAAGAATTGTGTGAAACTTCTTTCTGTTCTGTTTTTTCAACTAAAAGAGTTGAACCTTAGTTTTGATTGAGCCGTTCTGAAACACTCTTTCTGTAGAAAATGCAAGTGGAGATTCGGAGCACTAAGAGGGTAATAGTGGAAAAAGGAATGTCTCCAAATATAAACTACACAGAATCATTCTGTGAAACTTCTTTCTGATCTGTGCATTCAGCTAACAGAGTTAAACCATACTTTTGATTGAGCAGATCTGAACACTCTTTCTGTAGAAAATGCAACTGGACATTTGGAGCGCTAAGAGAGTAGTAGTGGAAAAAGGAATATATTCAAATATAAGCTACACAGAAGCATTCTGTGAAACTTTTTTCTGATCTGAGCATTCAGCTAACAGAGTTAAACCATACTATTGATTGAGCAGTTTTGAAACACTCTGTCTGTAGAAAATGCAACTGGACATTCGTAGCGCTACGTGGGTAATAGTGGAAAAAAGAATATGTTGAAATATAAACTACACAGAAGCATTGTATGAAACTTCTTTCTGTTCTGTGCATTCAACTAACAGAGTTGAACCTTACTTTTGATTGAGCCGTTCTGAAACACTCTTTCTGTAGAAACTGCAATTGGACATTCTGAGCGCAAAGAGGCCTATATTGGGAAAAAGAATGTTTACAAATAAAAACTACACAGAAGAATTGTGTGAAACTTCTTTCTGTTCTGTTTGTTCAACTAAAAGAGTTGAACCTTAGTTTTGATTGAGCCGTTCTGAAACACTCTTTCTGTAGAAAATGCAAGTGGAGATTCGGAGCGCTAAGAGGGTAATAGTGGAAAAAGGAATGTCTCCAAATATAAACTACACAGAATCATTCTGTGAAACTTCTTTCTGATCTGTGCATTCAGCTAAGAGAGTTAAACCATACTTTTGATTGAGCAGATCTGAACACTCTTTCTGTAGAAAATGCAACTGGACATTTGGAGCGCTAAGAGAATAGTAGTGGAAAAAGGAATATATTCAAATATAAACTACACAGAAGCATTCTGTGAAACTTCTTTCTGATCTGAGCATTCAGCTAACAGAGTTAAAACATACTTTTGATTGAGCAGTTTTGAAACACTCTGTCTGTAGAAAATGCAACTGGACATTCGTAGCGCTAAGTGGGTAATAGTGGAAAAAAGAATATGTTCAAATATAAACTACACAGAAGCATTGTATGAAACTTCTTTCTGTTCTGTGCATTCAACTAACAGAGTTGAACCTTACATTTGATTGAGCCTTTCTGAAACACTCTTTCTGTAGAAACTGCAATTGGACATTCTGAGCGCTAAGAGTCCTCTATTGGGAAAAATAATAACTTCAAATAAAAACTACACAGAAGCATTGTGTGAAACTTATTTCTGATATGTTCATTAAGCTAACAGAGTTAAACCATACTTTTGATTGCGCAGTTCTGAACACTCTTTCTTTAGAAAATGCAAGTGGACATTCTGAGCGCTAAGAGGGTAATAGTGGAAAAAGGAATATATTCAAATATAAACTGCACAGTAGCATTCTGTGAAAATACTTTCTGTTCTCTGCATTCAACTAACAGAGTTGAACCTTACTTTTGATTGAGCCGTTCTGAAACACTCTTTCTGTAGAAACTGCAATTGGACATGCTAAGCGCTAAGAGGCCTACATTGGGGAAAAGAATATCTTCAAATAAAAACTACACAGATGCATTCTGTGAAACTTATTTCTGATCTGTAAATTCAGTTAACAGAGATAAAACATATTTTTGATTGAGCAGTTATGAAACACTCTTTTTGTAGAAAATGCAAGTGGAGATTCGGAGCGCTAAGAGGGTAATAGTGGAAAAAGGAATGTCTTCAAATATAAACTACACAGAATCATTCGGTGAAACTTCTTTCTGATCTGTGCATTCAGCTAACAGAGTTAAACCATACTTTTGATTGAGCAGATCTGAACACTCTTTCTGTAGAAAATGCAACTGGACATTCGTAGAGCTAAGTGGGTAATAGTGGAAAAAAGAATTTGTTCAAATATAAACTACACAGAAGCATTGTATGAAACTTCTTTCTGTTCTGTGCATTCAACTAACAGAGTTGAACCTTACTTTTGATTGAGCCGTTCTGAAACACTCTTTCTGTAGAAACTGCAATTGGACATTCTGAGCGCTAAGAGGCCTCTATTGGGAAAAATAATATCTTCAAATAAAAACTACACAGAAGAATTGTGTGAAACTTCTTTCTGTTCTGTTTGTTCAACTAAAAGAGTTGAACCTTAGTTTTGATTGAGCCGTTCTGAAACACTCTTTCTGTAGAAAATGCAAGTGGAGATTCCGAGCGCTAAGAGGGTAATAGTGGAAAAAGGAATGTCTCCAAATATAAACTACACAGAATCATTCTGTGAAACTTCTTTCTGATCTGTGCATTCAGCTAACAGAGTTAAACCATACTTTTGATTGAGCAGATCTGAACACTCTTTCTGTAGAAAATGCAACTGGACATTTGGAGCGCTAAGAGAGAAGTAGTGGAAAAAGGAATATATTCAAATATAAACTACAGAGAAGCATTCTGTGAAACTTTTTTCTGATCTGAGCATTCAGCTAACAGAGTTAAACCATACTTTTGATTGAGCAGTTTTGAAACACTCCGTCTGTAGAAAATGCAACTGGACATTCGTAGCGCTAAGTGGGTAATAGTGGAAAAAAGAATATGTTCAAATATAAACTACACAGAAGCATTGTATGAAACTTCTTTCTGTTCTGTGCATTCAACTAACAGAGTTGAACCTTACTTTTGATTGAGCCGTTCTGAAACACTCTTTCTGTAGAAACTGCAATTGGACATTCTGAGCGCAAAGAGGCCTATATTGGGAAAAAGAATGTCTACAAATAAAAACTACACAGAAGAATTGTGTGAAACTTCTTTCTGTTCTGTTTGTTCAACTAAAAGAGTTGAACCTTAGTTTTGATTGAGCCGTTCTGAAACACTCTTTCTGTAGAAAATGCAAGTGGAGATTCGGAGCGCTAAGAGGGTAATAGTGGAAAAAGGAATGTCTCCAAATATAAACTACACAGAATCATTCTGTGAAACTTCTTTCTGATCTGTGCATTCAGCTAAGAGAGTTAAACCATAGTTTTGATTGAGCAGATCTGAAGACTCTTTCTGTAGAAAATGCAACTGGACATTTGGAGCGCTAAGAGAATAGTAGTGGAAAAAGGAATATATTCAAATATAAACTACACAGAAGCATTCTGTGAAACTTCTTTCTGATCTGAGCATTCAGCTAACAGAGTTAAACCACACTTTTGATTGAGCAGTTTTGAAACACTCTGTCTGTAGAAAATGCAACTGGACATTCGTAGCGCTAAGTGGGTAATAGTGGAAAAAAGAATATGTTCAAATATAAACTACACAGAAGCATTGTATGAAACTTCTTTCTGTTCTGTGCATTCAACTAACAGAGTTGAACCTTACTTTTGATTGAGCCTTTCTGAAACACTCTTTCTGTAGAAACTGCAATTGGACATTCTGAGCGCTAAGAGGCCTCTATTGGGAAAAATAATATCTTCAAATAAAAACTACACAGAAGCATTGTGTGAAACTTATTTCTGATATGTTCATTAAGCTAACAGAGTTAAACCATACTTTTGATTGCGCAGTTCTGAACACTCTTTCTGTAGAAAATGCAAGTGGACATTCGGAGCGCTAAGAGGGTAATAGTGGAAAAAGGAATATATTCAAATATAAACTGCACAGTAGCATTCTGTGAAAATTCTTTCTGTTCTGTGCATTCAACTAACAGAGTTGAACCTTACTTTTGATTGAGCCGTTCTGAAACACTCTTTCTGTAGAAACTGCAATTGGACATGCTAAGCGCTAAGAGGCCTATAATGGGGAAAAGAATATCTTCAAATAAAAACTACACAGATGCATTCTGTGAAACTTATTTCTGATCAGTAAATTCAGTTAACAGAGATAAAACATATTTTTGATTGAGCAGTTATGAAACACTCTTTTTGTAGAAAATGCAAGTGGAGATTCGGAGCGCTAAGAGGGTAATAGTGGAAAAAGGAATGTCTTCAAATATAAACTACACAGAATCATTCGGTGAAACTTCTTTCTGATCTGTGCATTCAGCTAACAGAGTTAAACCATACTTTTGATTGAGCAGATCTGAACACTCTTTCTGTAGAAAATGCAACTGGACATTTGGAGTGCTAAGAGCGTAGTAGTGGAAAAAGGAATATATTCAAATATAAACTACACAGAAGCATTCTGTGAAACTTCTTTCTGATCTGAGCATTCAGCTAACAGAGTTAAACCATACTTTTGATTGAGCAGTTTTGAAACACTCTGTCTGTAGAAAATGCAACTGGACATTCGTAGCGCTAAGTGGGTAATAGTGGAAAAAATAATATGTTCAAATATAAACTACACAGAAGCATTGTATGAAACTTCTTTCTGTTCTGTGCATTCAACTAACAGAGTTGAACCTTACTTTTGATTGAGCCGTTCTGAAACACTCTTTCTGTAGGAACTGCAATTGGACATTCTGAGCGCAAAGAGGCCTATATTGGGAAAAAGAATGTCTACAAATAAAAACTACACAGAAGAATTGTGTGAAACTTCTTTCTGTTCTGTTTGTTCAACTAAAAGAGTTGAACCTTAGTTTTGATTGAGCCGTTCTGAAACACACTTTCTGTAGAAAATGCAAGTGGAGATTCCGAGCGCTAAGAGGGTAATAGTGGAAAAAGGAATGTCTCCAAATATAAACTACACAGAATCATTCTGTGAAACTTATTTCTGATCTGTGCATTCAGCTAACAGAGTTAAACCATACTTTTGATTGAGCAGATCTGAACACTCTTTCTGTAGAAAATGCAACTGGACATTTGGAGCGCTAAGAGAGTAGTAGTGGAAAAAGGAATATATTCAAATATAAACTACAGAGAAGCATTCTGTGAAACTTTTTTCTGATCTGAGCATTCAGCTAACAGAGTTAAACCATACTTTTGATTGAGCAGTTTTGAAACACTCCGTCTGTAGAAAATGCAACTGGACATTCGTAGCGCTAAGTGGGTAATAGTGGAAAAAAGAATATGTTCAAATATAAACTACACAGAAGCATTGTATGAAACTTCTTTCTGTTCTGTGCATTCAACTAACAGAGTTGAACCTTACTTTTGATTGAGCCGTTCTGAAACACTCTTTCTGTAGAAACTGCAATTGGACATTCTGAGCGCAAAGAGGCCTATATTGGGAAAAAGAATGTCTACAAATAAAAACTACACAGAAGAATTGTGTGAAACTTCTTTCTGTTCTGTTTGTTCAACTAAAAGAGTTGAACCTTAGTTTTGATTGAGCCGTTCTGAAACACTCTTTCTGTAGAAAATGCAAGTGGAGATTCGGAGCGCTAAGAGGGTAATAGTGGAAAAAGGAATGTCTCCAAATATAAACTACACAGAATCATTCTGTGAAACTTCTTTCTGATCTGTGCATTCAGCTAAGAGAGTTAAACCATAGTTTTGATTGAGCAGATCTGAACACTCTTTCTGTAGAAAATGCAACTGGACATTTGGAGCGCTAAGAGAATAGTAGTGGAAAAAGGAATATATTCAAATATAAACTACACAGAATCATTCTGTGAAACTTCTTTCTGATCTGAGCATTCAGCTAACAGAGTTAAACCACACTTTTGATTGAGCAGTTTTGAAACACTCTGTCTGTAGAAAATGCAACTGGACATTCGTAGCGCTAAGTGGGTAATAGTGGAAAAAAGAATATGTTCAAATATAAACTACACAGAAGCATTGTATGAAACTTCTTTCTGTTCTGTGCATTCAACTAACAGAGTTGAACCTTACTTTTGATTGAGCCTTTCTGAAACACTCTTTCTGTAGAAACTGCAATTGGACATTCTGAGCGCTAAGAGGCCTCTATTGGGAAAAATAATATCTTCAAATAAAAACTACACAGAAGCATTGTGTGAAACTTATTTCTGATATGTTCATTAAGCTAACAGAGTTAAACCATACTTTTGATTGCGCAGTTCTGAACACTCTTTCTGTAGAAAATGCAAGTGGACATTCGGAGCGCTAAGAGGGTAATAGTGGAAAAAGGAATATATTCAAATATAAACTGCACAGTAGCATTCTGTGAAAATTCTTTCTGTTCTGTGCATTCAACTAACAGAGTTGAACCTTACTTTTGATTGAGCCGTTCTGAAACACTCTTTCTGTAGAAACTGCAATTGGACATGCTAAGCGCTAAGAGGCCTATAATGGGGAAAAGAATATCTTCAAATAAAAACTACACAGATGCATTCTGTGAAACTTATTTCTGATCAGTAAATTCAGTTAACAGAGATAAAACATATTTTTGATTGAGCAGTTATGAAACACTCTTTTTGTAGAAAATGCAAGTGGAGATTCGGAGCGCTAAGAGGGTAATAGTGGAAAAAGGAATGTCTTCAAATATAAACTACACAGAATCATTCGGAGAAACTTCTTTCTGATCTGTGCATTCAGCTAACAGAGTTAAACCATACTTTTGATTGAGCAGATCTGAACACTCTTTCTGTAGAAAATGCAACTGGACATTTGGAGCGCTAAGAGCGTAGTAGTGGAAAAAGGAATATATTCAAATATAAACTACACAGAAGCATTCTGTGAAACTTCTTTCTGATCTGAGCATTCAGCTAACAGAGTTAAACCATACTTTTGATTGAGCAGTTTTGAAACACTCTGTCTGTAGAAAATGCAACTGGACATTCGTAGCGCTAAGTGGGTAATAGTGGAAAAAAGAATTTGTTCAAACATAAACTACACAGAAGCATTGTATGAAACTTCTTTCTGTTCTGTGCATTCAACTAACAGAGTTGAACCTTACTTTTGATTGAGCCGTTCTGAAACACTCTTTCTGTAGAAACTGCAATTGGACATTCTGAGCGCAAAGAGGCCTATATTGGGAAAAAGAATGTCTACAAATAAAAACTACACAGAAGAATTGTGTGAAACTTCTTTCTGTTCTGTTTGTTCAACTAAAAGAGTTGAACCTTAGTTTTGATTGAGCCGTTCTGAAACACTCTTTCTGTAGAAAATGCAAGTGGAGATTCGGAGCGCTAAGAGGGTAATAGTGGAAAAAGGAATGTCTCCAAATATAAACTACACAGAATCATTCTGTGAAACATCTTTCTGATCTGTGCATTCAGCTAAGAGAGTTAAACCATAGTTTTGATTGAGCAGATCTGAACACTCTTTCTGTAGAAAATGCAACTGGACATTTGGAGCGCTAAGAGAATAGTAGTGGAAAAAGGAATATATTCAAATATAAACTACACAGAAGCATTCTGTGAAACTTCTTTCTGATCTGAGCATTCAGCTAACAGAGTTAAACCACACTTTTGATTGAGCAGTTTTGAAACACTCTGTCTGTAGAAAATGCAACTGGACATTCGTAGCGCTAAGTGGGTAATAGTGGAAAAAAGAATATGTTCAAATATAAACTACACAGAAGCATTGTATGAAACTTCTTTCTGTTCTGTGCATTCAACTAACAGAGTTGAACCTTACTTTTGATTGAGCCTTTCTGAAACACTCTTTCTGTAGAAACTGCAATTGGACATTCTGAGCGCTAAGAGGCCTCTATTGGGAAAAATAATATCTTCAAATAAAAACTACACAGAAGCATTGTGTGAAACTTATTTCTGATATGTTCATTAAGCTAACAGAGTTAAACCATACTTTTGATTGCGCAGTTCTGAACACTCTTTCTGTAGAAAATGCAAGTGGACATTCGGAGCGCTAAGAGGGTAATAGTGGAAAAAGGAATATATTCAAATATAAACTGCACAGTAGCATTCTGTGAAAATTCTTTCTGTTCTGTGCATTCAACTAACAGAGTTGAACCTTACTTTTGATTGAGCCGTTCTGAAACACTCTTTCTGTAGAAATTGCAATTGGACATTTTGAGCGCTAGGAGGCCTATATTGGGAAAAAGAATGTCTACAAATAAAAACTACACAGAAGAATTGTGTGAAACTTCTTTCTGTTCTGTTTGTTCAACTAAAACAGTTGAACCTTAGTTTTGATTGAGCCGTTCTGAAACACTCTTTCTGTAGAAAATGCAAGTGGAGATTCGGAGCGCTAAGAGGGTAATAGTGGAAAAAGGAATGTCTCCAAATATAAACTACACAGAATCATTCTGTGAAACTTCTTTCTGATCTGTGCATTCAGCTAAGAGAATTAAACCATAGTTTTGATTGAGCAGATCTGAACACTCTTTCTGTAGAAAATGCAACTGGACATTTGGAGCGCTAAGAGAATAGTAGTGGAAAAAGGAATATATTCAAATATAAACTACACAGAAGCATTCTGTGAAACTTCTTTCTGATCTGAGCATTCAGCTAACAGAGTTAAACCACACTTTTGATTGAGCAGTTTTGAAACACTCTGTCTGTAGAAAATGCAACTGGACATTCGTAGCGCTAAGTGGGTAATAGTGGAAAAAAGAATATGTTCAAATATAAAATACACAGAAGCATTGTATGAAACTTCTTTCTGTTCTGTGCATTCAACTAACAGAGTTGAACCTTACTTTTGATTGAGCCTTTCTGAAACACTCTTTCTGTAGAAACTGCAATTGGACATTCTGAGCGCTAAGAGGCCTCTATTGGGAAAAATAATATCTTCAAATAAAAACTACACAGAAGCATTGTGTGAAACTTATTTCTGATATGTTCATTAAGCTAACAGAGTTAAACCATACTTTTGATTGCGCAGTTCTGAACACTCTTTCTGTAGAAAATGCAATTGGACATTCGGAGCGCTAAGAGGGTAATAGTGGAAAAAGGAATATATTCAAATATAAACTGCACAGTAGCATTCTGTGAAAATTCTTTCTGTTCTGTGCATTCAACTAACAGAGTTGAACCTTACTTTTGATTGAGCCGTTCTGAAACACTCTTTCTGTAGAAACTGCAATTGGACATGCTAAGCGCTAAGAGGCCTATAATGGGGAAAAGAATATCTTCAAATAAAAACTACACAGATGCATTCTGTGAAACTTATTTCTGATCAGTAAATTCAGTTAACAGAGATAAAACATATTTTTGATTGAGCAGTTATGAAACACTCTTTTTGTAGAAAATGCAAGTGGAGATTCGGAGCGCTAAGAGGGTAATAGTGGAAAAAGGAATGTCTTCAAATATAAACTACACAGAATCATTCGGTGAAACTTCTTTCTGATCTGTGCATTCAGCTAACAGAGTTAAACCATACTTTTGATTGAGCAGATCTGAACACTCTTTCTGTAGAAAATGCAACTGGACATTTGGAGTGCTAAGAGCGTAGTAGTGGAAAAAGGAATATATTCAAATATAAACTACACAGAAGCATTCTGTGAAACTTCTTTCTGATCTGAGCATTCAGCTAACAGAGTTAAACCATACTTTTGATTGAGCAGTTTTGAAACACTCTGTCTGTAGAAAATGCAACTGGACATTCGTAGCGCTAAGTGGGTAATAGTGGAAAAAAGAATTTGTTCAAATATAAACTACACAGAAGCATTGTATGAAACTTCTTTCTGTTCTGTGCATTCAACTAACAGAGTTGAACCTTACATTTGATTGAGCCTTTCTGAAACACTCTTTCTGTAGAAACTGCAATTGGACATTCTGAGCGCTAAGAGGCCTCTATTGGGAAAAATAATATCTTCAAATAAAAACTACACAGAAGCATTGTGTGAAACTTATTTCTGACATGTTCATTAAGCTAACAGAGTTAAACCATACTTTTGATTGCGCAGTTCTGAACACTCTTTCTGTAGAAAATGCAAGTGGACATTCGGAGCGCTAAGAGGGTAATAGTGGAAAAAGTAATATATTCAAATATAAACTGCACAGTAGCATTCTGTGAAAATTCTTTCTGTTCTGTGCATTCAACTAACAGAGTTGAACCTTACTTTTGATTGAGCCGTTCTGAAACACTCTTTCTGTAGAAATTGCAATTGGACATTTTGAGCGCTAGGAGGCCTATATTGGGAAAAAGAATGTCTACAAATAAAAACTACACAGAAGAATTGTGTGAAACTTCTTTCTGTTCTGTTTGTTCAACTAAAACAGTTGAACCTTAGTTTTGATTGAGCCGTTCTGAAACACTCTTTCTGTAGAAAATGCAAGTGGAGATTCGGAGCGCTAAGAGGGTAATAGTGGAAAAAGGAATGTCTCCAAATATAAACTACACAGAATCATTCTGTGAAACTTCTTTCTGATCTGTGCATTCAGCTAAGAGAGTTAAACCATAGTTTTGATTGAGCAGATCTGAACACTCTTTCTGTAGAAAATGCAACTGGACATTTGGAGCGCTAAGAGAATAGTAGTGGAAAAAGGAATATATTCAAATATAAACTACACAGAAGCATTCTGTGAAACTTCTTTCTGATCTGAGCATTCAGCTAACAGAGTTAAACCACACTTTTGATTGAGCAGTTTTGAAACACTCTGTCTGTAGAAAATGCAACTGGACATTCGTAGCGCTAAGTGGGTAATAGTGGAAAAAAGAATATGTTCAAATATAAACTACACAGAAGCATTGTATGAAACTTCTTTCTGTTCTGTGCATTCAACTAACAGAGTTGAACCTTACTTTTGATTGAGCCTTTCTGAAACACTCTTTCTGTAGAAACTGCAATTGGACATTCTGAGCGCTAAGAGGCCTCTATTGGGAAAAATAATATCTTCAAATAAAAACTACACAGAAGCATTGTGTGAAACTTTTTTCTGATATGTTCATTAAGCTAACAGAGTTAAACCATACTTTTGATTGCGCAGTTCTGAACACTCTTTCTGTAGAAAATGCAAGTGGACATTCGGAGCGCTAAGAGGGTAATAGTGGAAAAAGGAATATATTCAAATATAAACTGCACAGTAGCATTCTGTGAAAATTCTTTCTGTTCTGTGCATTCAACTAACAGAGTTGAACCTTACTTTTGATTGAGCCGTTCTGAAACACTCTTTCTGTAGAAACTGCAATTGGTCATGCTAAGCGCTAAGAGGCCTATAATGGGGAAAAGAATATCTTCAAATAAAAACTACACAGATGCATTCTGTGAAACTTATTTCTGATCAGTAAATTCAGTTAACAGAGATAAAACATATTTTTGATTGAGCAGTTATGAAACACTCTTTTTGTAGAAAATGCAAGTGGAGATTCGGAGCGCTAAGAGGGTAATAGTGGAAAAAGGAATGTCTTCAAATATAAACTACACAGAATCATTCGGTGAAACTTCTTTCTGATCTGTGCATTCAGCTAACAGAGTTAAACCATACTTTTGATTGAGCAGATCTGAACACTCTTTCTGTAGAAAATGCAACTGGACATTTGGAGCGCTAAGAGCGTAGTAGTGGAAAAAGGAATATATTCAAATATAAACTACACAGAAGCATTCTGTGAAACTTCTTTCTGATCTGAGCATTCAGCTAACAGAGTTAAACCATACTTTTGATTGAGCAGTTTTGAAACACTCTCTCTGTAGAAAATGCAACTGGACATTCGTAGCGCTAAGTGGGTAATAGTGGAAAAAAGAATTTGTTCAAATATAAACTACACAGAAGCATTGTATGAAACTTCTTTCTGTTCTGTGCATTCAACTAACAGAGTTGAACCTTACTTTTGATTGAGCCGTTCTGAAACACTCTTTCTGTAGAAACTGCAATTGGACATTCTGAGCGCAAAGAGGCCTATATTGGGAAAAAGAATGTCTACAAATAAAAACTACACAGAAGAATTGTGTGAAACTACTTTCTGTTCTGTTTGTTCAACTAAAAGAGTTGAACCTTAGTTTTGATTGAGCCGTTCTGAAACACTCTTTCTGTAGAAAATGCAAGTGGAGATTCGGAGCGCTAAGAGGGTAATAGTGGAAAAAGGAATGTCTCCAAATATAAACTACACAGAATCATTCTGTGAAACTTCTTTCTGATCTGTGCATTCAGCTAACAGAGTTAAACCATACTTTTGATTGAGCAGATCTGAACACTCTTTCTGTAGAAAATGCAACTGGACATTTGGAGCGCTAAGAGTGTAGTAGTGGAAAAAGGAATATATTCAAATATAAACTACACAGAAGCATTGTGTGAAACTTCTTTCTGATCTGAGCATTCAGCTAACAGAGTTAAACCATACTTTTGATTGAGTAGTTTTGAAACACTCTGTCTGTAGAAAATGCAACTGGACATTCGTAGCGCTAAGTGGGTAATAGTGGAAAAAAGAATATGTTCATATATAAACTACACAGAAGCATTGTATGAAACTTCTTTCTGTTCTGTGCATTCAACTAACAGAGTTGAACCTTACATTTGATTGAGCCTTTCTGAAACACTCTTTCTGTAGAAACTGCAATTGGACATTCTGAGCGCTAAGAGGCCTCTATTGGGAAAAATAATATCTTCAAATAAAAACTACACAGAAGCATTGTGTGAAACTTATTTCTGATATGTTCATTAAGCTAACAGAGTTAAACCATACTTTTGATTGCGCAGTTCTGAACACTCTTTCTGTAGAAAATGCAAGTGGACATTCGGAGCGCTAAGAGGGTAATAGTGGAAAAAGTAATATATTCAAATATAAACTGCACAGTAGCATTCTGTGAAAATTCTTTCTGTTCTGTGCATTCAACTAACAGAGTTGAACCTTACTTTTGATTGAGCCGTTCTGAAACACTCTTTCTGTAGAAACTGCTATTGGACATGCTAAGCGCTAAGAGGCGTACATTGGGGAAAAGAATATCTTCAAATAAAAACTACACAGATGCATTCTGTGAAACTTATTTCTGACCTGTAAATTCAGTTAACAGAGATAAAACATATTTTTGATTGAGCAGTTATGAAAAACTCTTTTTGTAGAAAATGCAAGTGGAGATTCGGAGCGCTAAGAGGGTAATAGTGGAAAAAGGAATGTCTTCAAATATAAACTACACAGAATCATTCGGTGAAACTTCTTTCTGATCTGTGCATTCAGCTAACAGAGTTAAACCATACTTTTGATTGAGAAGATCTGAACACTCTTTCTGTAGAAAATGCAACTGGACATTTGGAGTGCTAAGAGCGTAGTAGTGGAAAAAGGAATATATTCAAATATAAACTACACAGAAGCATTCTGTGAAACTTCTTTCTGATCTGAGCATTCAGCTAACAGAGTTAAACCATACTTTTGACTGAGCAGTTTTGAAACACTCTGTCTGTAGAAAATGCAACTGGACATTCGTAGCGCTAAGTGGGTAATAGTGGAAAAAAGAATATATTCAAATATAAACTACACAGAAGCATTGTATGAAACTTCTTTCTGTTCTGTGCATTCAACTAACAGAGTTGAACCTTACTTTTGATTGAGCCGTTCTGAAACACTCTTTCTGTAGAAACTGCAATTGGACATTCTGAGCGCAAAGAGGCCTATATTGGGAAAAAGAATGTCTACAAATAAAAACTACACAGAAGAATTGTGTGAAACTTCTTTCTGTTCTGTTTGTTCAACTAAAAGAGTTGAACCTTAGTTTTGATTGAGCCGTTCTGAAACACTCTTTCTGTAGAAAATGCAAGTGGAGATTCGGAGCGCTAAGAGGGTAATAGTGGAAAAAGGAATGTCTCCAAATATAAACTACACAGAATCATTCTGTGAAACTTCTTTCTGATCTGTGCATTCAGCTAACAGAGTTAAACCATACTTTTGATTGAGCAGATCTGAACACTCTTTCTGTAGAAAATGCAACTGGACATTTGGAGCGCTAAGAGAGTAGTAGTGGAAAAAGGAATATATTCAAATATAAACTACAGGGAAGCATTCTGTGAAACTTTTTTCTGATCTGAGCATTCAGCTAACAGAGTTAAACCATACTTTTGATTGAGCAGTTTTGATACACTCTGTCTGTAGAAAATGCAACTGGACATTCGTAGCGCTAAGTGAGTAATAGTGGAAAAAAGAATATGTTCAAATATAAACTACACAGAATCATTGTATGAAACTTCTTTCTGTTCTGTGCATTCAACTAACAGAGTTGAACCTTACTTTTTATTGAGCCGTTCTGAAACACTCTTTCTGTAGAAACTGCAATTGGACATTCTGAGCGCAAAGAGGCCTATATTGGGAAAAAGAATGTCTACAAATAAAAACTACACAGAAGAATTGTGTGAAACTTCTTTCTGTTCTGTTTGTTCAACTAAAATAGTTGAACCTTAGTTTTGATTGAGCCGTTCTGAAACACTCTTTCTGTAGAAAATGCAAGTGGAGATTCGGAGCGCTAAGAGGGTAATAGTGGAAAAAGGAATGTCTCCAAATATAAACTACACAGAATAATTCTGTGAAACTTCTTTCTGATCTGTGCATTCAGCTAAGAGAGTTAAACCATACTTTTGATTGAGCAGATCTGAACACTCTTTCTGTAGATAATGCAACTGGACATTTGGAGCGCTAAGAGTATAGTAGTGGAAAAAGGAATATATTCAAATATAAACTACACAGAAGCATTCTGTGAAACTTCTTTCTGATCTGAGCATTCAGCTAACAGAGTTAAACCACACTTTTGATTGAGCAGTTTTGAAACACTCTGTCTGTAGAAAATGCAACTGGACATTCGTAGCGCTAAGTGGGTAATAGTGGAAAAAAGAATATGTTCAAATATAAACTACACAGAAGCATTGTATGAAACTTCTTTCTGTTCTGTGCATTCAACTAACAGAGTTGAACCTTACTTTTTATTGAGCCTTTCTGAAACACTCTTTCTGTAGAAACTGCAATTGGACATTCTGAGCGCTAAGAGGCCTCTATTGGGAAAAATAATATCTTCAAATAAAAACTACACAGAAGCATTGTGTGAAACTTATTTCTGATATGTTCATTAAGCTAACAGAGTTAAACCATACTTTTGATTGCGCAGTTCTGAACACTCTTTCTGTAGAAAATGCAAGTGGACATTCGGAGCGCTAAGAGGGTAATAGTGGAAAAAGGAATATATTCAAATATAAACTGCACAGTAGCATTCTGTGAAAATTCTTTCTGTTCTGTGCATTCAACTAACAGATTTGAACCTTACTTTTGATTGAGCCGTTCTGAAACACTCTTTCTGTAGAAACTGCAATTGGACATGCTAAGCGCTAAGAGGCCTATAATGGGGAAAAGAATATCTTCAAATAAAAACTACACAGATGCATTCTGTGAAACTTATTTCTGATCAGTAAATTCAGTTAACAGAGATAAAACATATTTTTGATTGAGCAGTTATGAAACACACTTTTTGTAGAAAATGCAAGTGGAGATTCGGAGCGCTAAGAGGGTAATAGTGGAAAAAGGAATGTCTTCAAATATAAACTACACAGAATCATTCGGTGAAACTTCTTTCTGATCTGTGCATTCAGCTAACAGAGTTAAATCATACTTTTGATTGAGCAGATCTGAACACTCTTTCTGTAGAAAATGCAACTGGACATTTGGAGCGCTAAGAGCGTAGTAGTGGAAAAAGGAATATATTCAAATATAAACTACACAGAAGCATTCTGTGAAACTTCTTTCTGATCTGAGCATTCAGCTAACAGACTTAAACCATACTTTTGATTGAGCAGTTTTGAAACACTCTGTCTGTAGAAAATGCAACTGGACATTCGTAGCGCTAAGTGGGTAATAGTGGAAAAAAGAATTTGTTCAAATATAAACTACACAGAAGCATTGTATGAAACTTCTTTCTGTTCTGTGCATTCAACTAACAGAGTTGAACCTTACTTTTGATTGAGCCGTTCTGAAACACTCTTTCTGTAGAAACTGCAATTGGACATTCTCAGCGCGAAGAGGCCTATATTGGGAAAAAGAATGTCTACAAATAAAAACTACACAGAAGAATTGTGTGAAACTTCTTTCTGTTCTGTTTGTTCAACTAAAAGAGTTGAACCTTAGTTTTGATTGAGCCGTTCTGAAACACTCTTTCTGTAGAAAATGCAAGTGGAGATTCGGAGCGCTAAGAGGGTAATAGTGGAAAAAGGAATGTCTCCAAATATAAACTACACAGAATCATTCTGTGAAACTTCTTTCTGATCTGTGCATTCAGCTAACAGAGTTAAACCATACTTTTGATTGAGCAGATCTGAACACTCTTTCTGTAGAAAATGCAACTGGACATTTGGAGCGCTAAGAGAGTAGTAGTGGAAAAAGGAATATATTCCAATATAAACTACACAGAAGCATTCTGTGAAACTTCTTTCTGCTCTGAGCATTCAGCTAACAGAGTTAAACCATACTTTTGATTGAGCAGTTTTGAAACACTCTGTCTGTAGAAAATGCAACTGGACATTCGTAGCGCTAAGTGGGTAATAGTGGAAAATAGAATATGTTCAAATATAAACTACACAGAAGCATTGTATGAAACTTCTTTCTGTTCTGTGCATTCAACTAACAGAGTTGAACCTTACTTTTTATTGAGCCGTTCTGAAACACTCTTTCTGTAGAAACTGCAATTGGACATTCTGAGCGCAAAGAGGCCTATATTGGGAAAAAGAATGTCTACAAATAAAAACTACACAGAAGAATTGTGTGAAACTTCTTTCTGTTCTGTTTGTTCAACTAAAAGAGTTGAACCTTAGTTTTGATTGAGCCGTTCTGAAACACTCTTTCTGTAGAAAATGCAAGTGGAGATTCGAAGCGCTAAGAGGGTAATAGTGGAAAAAGGAATGTCTCCAAATATAAACTACACAGAATCATTCTGTGAAACTTCTTTCTGATCTGTGCATTCAGCTAACAGAGTTAAACCATACTTTTGATTGAGCAGATCTGAACACTCTTTCTGTAGAAAATGCAACTGGACATTTGGAGCGCTAAGAGTGTAGTAGTGGAAAAAGGAATATATTCAAATATAAACTACACAGAAGCATTGTGTGAAACTTCTTTCTGATCTGAGCATTCAGCTAACAGAGTTAAACCATACTTTTGATTGAGTAGTTTTGAAACACTCTGTCTGTAGAAAATGCAACTGGACATTCGTAGCGCTAAGTGGGTAATAGTGGAAAAAAGAATATGTTCATATATAAACTACACAGAAGCATTGTATGAAACTTCTTTCTGTTCTGTGCATTCAACTAACAGAGTTGAACCTTACATTTGATTGAGCCTTTCTGAAACACTCTTTCTGTAGAAACTGCAATTGGACATTCTGAGCGCTAAGAGGCCTCTATTGGGAAAAATAATATCTTCAAATAAAAACTACACAGAAGCATTGTGTGAAACTTATTTCTGATATGTTCATTAAGCTAACAGAGTTAAACCATACTTTTGATTGCGCAGTTCTGAACACTCTTTCTGTAGAAAATGCAAGTGGACATTCGGAGCGCTAAGAGGGTAATAGTGGAAAAAGTAATATATTCAAATATAAACTGCACAGTAGCATTCTGTGAAAATTCTTTCTGTTCTGTGCATTCAACTAACAGAGTTGAACCTTACTTTTGATTGAGCCGTTCTGAAACACTCTTTCTGTAGAAACTGCAATTGGACATGCTAAGCGCTAAGAGGCGTACATTGGGGAAAAGAATATCTTCAAATAAAAACTACACAGATGCATTCTGTGAAACTTATTTCTGACCTGTAAATTCAGTTAACAGAGATAAAACATATTTTTGATTGAGCAGTTATGAAAAACTCTTTTTGTAGAAAATGCAAGTGGAGATTCGGAGCGCTAAGAGGGTAATAGTGGAAAAAGGAATGTCTTCAAATATAAACTACACAGAATCATTCGGTGAAACTTCTTTCTGATCTGTGCATTCAGCTAACAGAGTTAAACCATACTTTTGATTGAGAAGATCTGAACACTCTTTCTGTAGAAAATGCAACTGGACATTTGGAGTGCTAAGAGCGTAGTAGTGGAAAAAGGAATATATTCAAATATAAACTACACAGAAGCATTCTGTGAAACTTCTTTCTGATCTGAGCATTCAGCTAACAGAGTTAAACCATACTTTTGACTGAGCAGTTTTGAAACACTCTGTCTGTAGAAAATGCAACTGGACATTCGTAGCGCTAAGTGGGTAATAGTGGAAAAAAGAATATATTCAAATATAAACTACACAGAAGCATTGTATGAAACTTCTTTCTGTTCTGTGCATTCAACTAACAGAGTTGAACCTTACTTTTGATTGAGCCGTTCTGAAACACTCTTTCTGTAGAAACTGCAATTGGACATTCTGAGCGCAAAGAGGCCTATATTGGGAAAAAGAATGTCTACAAATAAAAACTACACAGAAGAATTGTGTGAAACTTCTTTCTGTTCTGTTTGTTCAACTAAAAGAGTTGAACCTTAGTTTTGATTGAGCCGTTCTGAAACACTCTTTCTGTAGATAATGCAAGTGGAGATTCGGAGCGCTAAGAGGGTAATAGTGGAAAAAGGAATGTCTCCAAATATAAACTACACAGAATCATTCTGTGAAACTTCTTTCTGATCTGTGCATTCAGCTAACAGAGTTAAACCATACTTTTGATTGAGCAGATCTGAACACTCTTTCTGTAGAAAATGCAACTGGACATTTGGAGCGCTAAGAGAGTAGTAGTGGAAAAAGGAATATATTCAAATATAAACTACAGGGAAGCATTCTGTGAAACTTTTTTCTGATCTGAGCATTCAGCTAACAGAGTTAAACCATACTTTTGATTGAGCAGTTTTGATACACTCTGTCTGTAGAAAATGCAACTGGACATTCGTAGCGCTAAGTGAGTAATAGTGGAAAAAAGAATATGTTCAAATATAAACTACACAGAATCATTGTATGAAACTTCTTTCTGTTCTGTGCATTCAACTAACAGAGTTGAACCTTACTTTTTATTGAGCCGTTCTGAAACACTCTTTCTGTAGAAACTGCAATTGGACATTCTGAGCGCAAAGAGGCCTATATTGGGAAAAAGAATGTCTACAAATAAAAACTACACAGAAGAATTGTGTGAAACTTCTTTCTGTTCTGTTTGTTCAACTAAAATAGTTGAACCTTAGTTTTGATTGAGCCGTTCTGAAACACTCTTTCTGTAGAAAATGCAAGTGGAGATTCGGAGCGCTAAGAGGGTAATAGTGGAAAAAGGAATGTCTCCAAATATAAACTACACAGAATAATTCTGTGAAACTTCTTTCTGATCTGTGCATTCAGCTAAGAGAGTTAAACCATACTTTTGATTGAGCAGATCTGAACACTCTTTCTGTAGATAATGCAACTGGACATTTGGAGCGCTAAGAGTATAGTAGTGGAAAAAGGAATATATTCAAATATAAACTACACAGAAGCATTCTGTGAAACTTCTTTCTGATCTGAGCATTCAGCTAACAGAGTTAAACCACACTTTTTATTGAGCAGTTTTGAAACACTCTGTCTGTAGAAAATGCAACTGGACATTCGTAGCGCTAAGTGGGTAATAGTGGAAAAAAGAATATGTTCAAATATAAACTACACAGAAGCATTGTATGAAACTTCTTTCTGTTCTGTGCATTCAACTAACAGAGTTGAACCTTACTTTTTATTGAGCCTTTCTGAAACACTCTTTCTGTAGAAACTGCAATTGGACATTCTGAGCGCTAAGAGGCCTCTATTGGGAAAAATAATATCTTCAAATAAAAACTACACAGAAGCATTGTGTGAAACTTATTTCTGATATGTTCATTAAGCTAACAGAGTTAAACCATACTTTTGATTGCGCAGTTCTGAACACTCTTTCTGTAGAAAATGCAAGTGGACATTCGGAGCGCTAAGAGGGTAATAGTGGAAAAAGGAATATATTCAAATATAAACTGCACAGTAGCATTCTGTGAAAATTCTTTCTGTTCTGTGCATTCAACTAACAGAGTTGAACCTTACTTTTGATTGAGCCGTTCTGAAACACTCTTTCTGTAGAAACTGCAATTGGACATGCTAAGCGCTAAGAGGCCTATAATGGGGAAAAGAATATCTTCAAATAAAAACTACACAGATGCATTCTGTGAAACTTATTTCTGATCAGTAAATTCAGTTAACAGAGATAAAACATATTTTTGATTGAGCAGTTATGAAACACACTTTTTGTAGAAAATGCAAGTGGAGATTCGGAGCGCTAAGAGGGTAATAGTGGAAAAAGGAATGTCTTCAAATATAAACTACACAGAATCATTCTGTGAAACTTCTTTCTGATCTGTGCATTCAGCTAACAGAGTTAAATCATACTTTTGATTGAGCAGATCTGAACACTCTTTCTGTAGAAAATGCAACTGGACATTTGGAGCGCTAAGAGCGTAGTAGTGGAAAAAGGAATATATTCAAATATAAACTACACAGAAGCATTCTGTGAAACTTCTTTCTGATCTGAGCATTCAGCTAACAGACTTAAACCATACTTTTGATTGAGCAGTTTTGAAACACTCTGTCTGTAGAAAATGCAACTGGACATTCGTAGCGCTAAGTGGGTAATAGTGGAAAAAAGAATTTGTTCAAATATAAACTACACAGAAGCATTGTATGAAACTTCTTTCTGTTCTGTGCATTCAACTAACAGAGTTGAACCTTACTTTTGATTGAGCCGTTCTGAAACACTCTTTCTGTAGAAACTGCAATTGGACATTCTCAGCGCGAAGAGGCCTATATTGGGAAAAAGAATGTCTACAAATAAAAACTACACAGAAGAATTGTGTGAAACTTCTTTCTGTTCTGTTTGTTCAACTAAAAGAGTTGAACCTTAGTTTTGATTGAGCCGTTCTGAAACACTCTTTCTGTAGAAAATGCAAGTGGAGATTCGGAGCGCTAAGAGGGTAATAGTGGAAAAAGGAATGTCTCCAAATATAAACTACACAGAATCATTCTGTGAAACTTCTTTCTGATCTGTGCATTCAGCTAACAGAGTTAAACCATACTTTTGATTGAGCAGATCTGAACACTCTTTCTGTAGAAAATGCAACTGGACATTTGGAGCGCTAAGAGAGTAGTAGTGGAAAAAGGAATATATTCCAATATAAACTACACAGAAGCATTCTGTGAAACTTCTTTCTGCTCTGAGCATTCAGCTAACAGAGTTAAACCATACTTTTGATTGAGCAGTTTTGAAACACTCTGTCTGTAGAAAATGCAACTGGACATTCGTAGCGCTAAGTGGGTAATAGTGGAAAATAGAATATGTTCAAATATAAACTACACAGAAGCATTGTATGAAACTTCTTTCTGTTCTGTGCATTCAACTAACAGAGTTGAACCTTACTTTTGATTGAGCCGTTCTGAAACACTCTTTCTGTAGAAACTGCAATTGGACATTCTGAGCGCAAAGAGGCCTATATTGGGAAAAAGAATGTCTACAAATAAAAACTACACAGAAGAATTGTGTGAAACTTCTTTCTGTTCTGTTTGTTCAACTAAAAGAGTTGAACCTTAGTTTTGATTGAGCCGTTCTGAAACACTCTTTCTGTAGAAAATGCAAGTGGAGATTCGGAGCGCTAAGAGGGTAATAGTGGAAAAAGGAATGTCTCCAAATATAAACTACACAGAATCATTCTGTGAAACTTTTTTCTGATCTGTGCATTCAGCTAAGAGAGTTAAACCATACTTTTGATTGAGCAGATCTGAACACTCTTTCTGTAGAAAATGCAACTGGACATTTGGAGCGCTAAGAGAGTAGTAGTGGAAAAAGGAATATATTCCAATATAAACTACACAGAAGCATTCTGTGAAACTTCTTTCTGCTCTGAGCATTCAGCTAACAGAGTTAAACCATACTTTTGATTGAGCAGCATTGAAACACTCTGTCTGTAGAAAATGCAACTGGACATTCGTAGCGCTAAGTGGGTAATAGTGGAAAATAGAATATGTTCAAATATAAACTACACAGAAGCATTGTATGAAACTTCTTTCTGTTCTGTGCATTCAACTAACAGAGTTGAACCTTACTTTTGATTGAGCCGTTCTGAAACACTCTTTCTGTAGAAACTGCAATTGGACATTCTCAGCGCAAAGAGGCCTATATTGGGAAAAAGAATGTCTACAAATAAAAACTACACAGAAGAATTGTGTGAAACTTCTTTCTGTTCTGTTTGTTCAACTAAAAGAGTTGAACCTTAGTTTTGATTGAGCCGTTCTGAAACACTCTTTCTGTAGAAAATGCAAGTGGAGATTCGGAGCGCTAAGAGGGTAATAGTGGAAAAAGGAATGTCTCCAAATATAAACTACACAGAATCATTCTGTTAAACTTCTTTCTGATCTGTGCATTCAGCTAACAGATTTAAACCATACTTTTGATTGAGCAGATCTGAACACTCTTTCTGTAGAAAATGCAACTGGACATTTGGAGCGCTAAGAGAGTAGTAGTGGAAAAAGGAATATATTCCAATATAAACTACACAGAAGCATTCTGTGAAAATTCTTTCTGCTCTGAGCATTCAGCTAACAGAGTTAAACCATACTTTGATTGAGTAGTTTTGAAACACTCTGTCTGTAGAAAATGCAACTGGACATTCGTAGCGCTAAGTGGGTAATAGTGGAAAAAAGAATATGTTCAAATATAAACTACACAGAAGCATTGTATGAAACTTCTTTCTGTTCTGTGCATTCAACTAACAGAGTTGAACCTTACTTTTTATTGAGCCGTTCTGAAACACTCTTTCTGTAGAAACTGCAATTGGACATTCTGAGCGCAAAGAGGCCTATATTGGGAAAAAGAATGTCTACAAATAAAAACTACACAGAAGAATTGTGTGAAACTTCTTTCTGTTCTGTTTGTTCAACTAAAAGAGTTGAACCTTAGTTTTGATTGAGCCGTTCTGAAACACACTTTCTGTAGAAAATGCAAGTGGAGATTCGGAGCGCTAAGAGGGTAATAGTGGAAAAAGGAATGTCTCCAAATATAAACTACACAGAATCATTCTGTGAAACTTTTTTCTGATCTGTGCATTCAGCTAAGAGAGTTAAACCATACTTTTGATTGAGCAGATCTGAACACTCTTTCTGTAGAAAATGCAACTGGACATTTGGAGCGCTAAGAGAGTAGTAGTGGAAAAAGGAATATATTCCAATATAAACTACACAGAAGCATTCTGTGAAACTTCTTTCTGCTCTGAGCATTCAGCTAACAGAGTTAAACCATACTTTTGATTGAGCAGCATTGAAACACTCTGTCTGTAGAAAATGCAACTGGACATTCGTAGCGCTAAGTGGGTAATAGTGGAAAATAGAATATGTTCAAATATAAACTACACAGAAGCATTGTATGAAACTTCTTTCTGTTCTGTGCATTCAACTAACAGAGTTGAACCTTACTTTTGATTGAGCCGTTCTGAAACACTCTTTCTGTAGAAACTGCAATTGGACATTCTGAGCGCAAAGAGGCCTATATTGGGAAAAAGAATGTCTACAAATAAAAACTACACAGAAGAATTGTGTGAAACTTCTTTCTGTTCTGTTTGTTCAACTAAAAGAGTTGAACCTTAGTTTTGATTGAGCCGTTCTGAAACACTCTTTCTGTAGAAAATGCAAGTGGAGATACGGAGCGCTAAGAGGGTAATAGTGGAAAAAGGAATGTCTCCAAATATAAACTACACACAATCATTGTGTGAAACTTCTTTCTGATCTGTGCATTCAGCTAAGAGAGTTAAACCATACGTTTGATTGAGTAGATCTGAACACTCTTTCTGTAGAAAATGCAACTGGACATTTGGAGCGCTAAGAGAATAGTAGTGGAAAAAGGAATATATTCAAATATAAACTACACAGAAGAATTCTGTGAAACTTTTTTCTGATCTGAGCATTCAGCTAACAGAGTTAAACCATACTTTTGATTGAGCAGTTTTGAAATACTCTGTCTGTAGAAAATGCAACTGGACATTCGTAGCGCTAAGTGGGTAATAGTGGAAAAAAGAATATGTTCAAATATAAACTACACAGAAGCATTGTATGAAACTTCTTTCTGTTCTGTGCATTCAACTAACAGAGTTGAACCTTACTTTTGATTGAGCCTTTCTGAAACACTCTTTCTGTAGAAACTGCAATTGGACATTCTGAGCGCTAAGAGGCCTCTATTGGGAAAAATAATATCTTCAAATAAAAACTACACAGAAGCATTGTGTGAAACTTATTTCTGATATGTTCATTAAGCTAACAGAGTTAAACCATACTTTTGATTGCGCAGTTCTGAACACTCTTTCTGTAGAAAATGCAAGTGGACATTCGGAGCGCTAAGAGGGTAATAGTGGAAAAAGGAATATATTCAAATATAAACTGCACAGTAGCATTCTGTGAAAATTCTTTCTGTTCTGTGCATTCAACTAACAGAGTTGAACCTTACTTTTGATTGAGCCGTTCTGAAACACTCTTTCTGTAGAAACTGCAATTGGACATGCTAAGCGCTAAGAGGCCTACATTGGGGAAAAGAATATCTTCAAATAAAAACTACACAGATGCATTCTGTGAAACTTATTTCTGATCTGTAAATTCAGTTAACAGAGATAAAACATATTTTTGATTGAGCAGTTATGAAACACTCTTTTTGTAGAAAATGCAAGTGGAGATTCGGAGCGCTAAGAGGGTAATAGTGGAAAAAGGAATGTCTTCAAATATAAACTACACAGAATCATTCGGTGAAACTTCTTCCTGATCTGTGCATTCAGCTAACAGAGTTAAACCATACTTTTGATGGAGCAGATCTGAACACTCTTTCTGTAGAAAATGCAACTGGACATTTGGAGCGCTAAGAGCGTAGTAGTGGAAAAAGGAATATATTCAAATATAAACTACACAGAAGCATTCTGTGAAACTTCTTTCTGATCTGAGCATTCAGCTAACAGAGTTAAACCATACTTTTGATTGAGCAGTTTTGAAACACTCTGTCTGTAGAAAATGCAACTGGACATTCGTAGCGCTAAGTGGGTAATAGTGGAAAAAAGAATATGTTCAAATATAAACTACACAGAAGCATTGTATGAAACTTCTTTCTGTTCTGTGCATTCAACTAACAGAGTTGAACCTTACTTTTGATTGAGCCGTTCTGAAACACTCTTTCTGTAGAAACTGCAATTGGACATTCTGAGCGCAAAGAGGCCTATATTGGGAAAAAGAATGTCTACAAATAAAAACTACACAGAAGAATTGTGTGAAACTTCTTTCTGTTCTGTTTGTTCAACTAAAAGAGTTGAACCTTAGTTTTGATTGAGCCGTTCTGAAACACTCTTTCTGTAGAAAATGCAAGTGGAGATACGGAGCGCTAAGAGGGTAATAGTGGAAAAAGGAATGTCTCCAAATATAAACTACACAGAATCATTCTGTGAAACTTCTTTCTGATCTGTGCATTCAGCTAAGAGAGTTAAACCATACGTTTGATTGAGCAGATCTGAACACTCTTTCTGTAGAAAATGCAACTGGACATTTGGAGCGCTAAGAGAATAGTAGTGGAAAAAGGAATATATTCAAATATAAACTACACAGAAGAATTCTGTGAAACTTTTTTCTGATCTGAGCATTCAGCTAACAGAGTTAAACCATACTTTTGATTGAGCAGTTTTGAAACACTCTGTCTGTAGAAAATGCAACTGGACATTCGTAGCGCTAAGTGGGTAATAGTGGAAAAAAGAATATGTTCAAATATAAACTACACGGAAGCATTGTATGAAACTTCTTTCTGTTCTGTGCATTCAACTAACAGAGTTGAACCTTACTTTTGATTGAGCCTTTCTGAAACACTCTTTCTGTAGAAACTGCAATTGGACATTCTGAGCGCTAAGAGGCCTCTATTGGGAAAAATAATATCTTCAAATAAAAACTACACAGAAGCATTGTGTGAAACTTATTTCTGATATGTTCATTAAGCTAACAGAGTTAAACCATACTTTTGATTGCGCAGTTCTGAACACTCTTTCTGTAGAAAATGCAAGTGGACATTCGGAGCGCTAAGAGGGTAATAGTGGAAAAAGGAATATATTCAAATATAAACTGCACAGTAGCATTCTTTGAAAATTCTTTCTGTTCTGTGCATTCAACTAACAGAGTTGAACCTTACTTTTGATTGAGCCGTTCTGAAACACTCTTTCTGTAGAAACTGCAATTGGACATGCTAAGCGCTAAGAGGCCTACATTGGGGAAAAAATATCTTCAAATAAAAACTACACAGATGCATTCTGTGAAACTTATTTCTGATCTGTAAATTCAGTTAACAGAGATAAAACATATTTTTGATTGAGCAGTTATGAAACACTCTTTTTGTAGAAAATGCAAGTGGAGATTCGGAGCGCTAAGAGGGTAATAGTGGAAAAAGGAATGTCTTCAAATATAAACTACACAGAATCATTCGGTGAAACTTCTTCCTGATCTGTGCATTCAGCTAACAGAGTTAAACCATACTTTTGATGGAGCAGATCTGAACACTCTTTCTGTAGAAAATGCAAATGGACATTTGGAGCGCTAAGAGCGTAGTAGTGGAAAAAGGAATATATTCAAATATAAACTACACAGAAGCATTCTGTGAAACTTCTTTCTGATCTGAGCATTCAGCTAACAGAGTTAAACCATACTTTTGATTGAGCAGTTTTGAAACACTCTGTCTGTAGAAAATGCAACTGGACATTCGTAGCGCTAAGTGGGTAATAGTGGAAAAAAGAATATGTTCAAATATAAACTACACAGAAGCATTGTATGAAACTTCTTTCTGTTCTGTGCATTCAACTAACAGAGTTGAACCTTACTTTTTATTGAGCCGTTCTGAAACACTCTTTCTGTAGAAACTGCAATTGGACATTCTGAGCGCAAAGAGGCCTATATTGGGAAAAAGAATGTCTACAAATAAAAACTACACAGAAGAATTGTGTGAAACTTCTTTCTGTTCTGTTTGTTCAACTAAAAGAGTTGAACCTTAGTTTTGATTGAGCCGTTCTGAAACACTCTTTCTGTAGAAAATGCAAGTGGAGATACGGAGCGCTAAGAGGGTAATAGTGGAAAAAGGAATGTCTCCAAATATAAACTACACAGAATCATTCTGTGAAACTTCTTTCTGATCTGTGCATTCAGCTAAGAGAGTTAAACCATACGTTTGATTGAGCAGATCTGAACACTCTTTCTGTAGAAAATGCAACTGGACATTTGGAGCGCTAAGAGAATAGTAGTGGAAAAAGGAATATATTCAAATATAAACTACACAGAAGAATTCTGTGAAATTTTTTCTGATCTGAGCATTCAGCTAACAGAGTTAAACCATACTTTTCATTGAGCAGTTTTGAAACACTCTGTCTGTAGAAAATGCAACTGGACATTCGTAGCGCTAAGTGGGTAATAGTGGAAAAAAGAATATGTTCAAATATAAACTACACAGAAGCATTGTATGAAACTTCTTTCTGTTCTGTGCATTCAACTAACAGAGTTGAACCTTACTTTTGATTGAGCCTTTCTGAAACACTCTTTCTGTAGAAACTGCAATTGGACATTCTGAGCGCTAAGAGGCCTCTATTGGGAAAAATAATATCTTCAAATAAAAACTACACAGAAGCATTGTGTGAAACTTATTTCTGATATGTTCATTAAGCTAACAGAGTTAAACCATACCTTTGATTGCGCAGTTCTGAACACTCTTTCTGTAGAAAATGCAAGTGGACATTCGGAGCGCTAAGAGGGTAATAGTGGAAAAAGGAATATATTCAAATATAAACTGCACAGTAGCATTCTGTGAAAATTCTTTCTGTTCTGTGCATTCAACTAACAGAGTTGAACCTTACTTTTGATTGAGCCGTTCTGAAACACTCTTTCTGTAGAAACTGCAATTGGACATGCTAAGCGCTAAGAGGCCTACATTGGGGAAAAGAATATCTTCAAATAAAAACTACACAGATGCATTCTGTGAAACTTATTTCTGATCTGTAAATTCAGTTAACAGAGATAAAACATATTTTTGATTGAGCAGTTATGAAACACTCTTTTTGTAGAAAATGCAAGTGGAGATTCGGAGCGCTAAGAGGGTAATAGTGGAAAAAGGAATGTCTTCAAATATAAACTACACAGAATCATTCGGTGAAACTTCTTCCTGATCTGTGCATTCAGCTAACAGAGTTAAACCATACTTTTGATGGAGCAGATCTGAACACTCTTTCTGTAGAAAATGCAACTGGACATTTGGAGCGCTAAGAGCGTAGTAGTGGAAAAAGGAATATATTCAAATATAAACTACACAGAAGCATTCTGTGAAACTTCTTTCTGATCTGAGCATTCAGCTAACAGAGTTAAACCATACTTTTGATTGAGCAGTTTTGAAACACTCTGTCTGTAGAAAATGCAACTGGACATTCGTAGCGCTAAGTGGGTAATAGTGGAAAAAAGAATATGTTCAAATATAAACTACACAGAAGCATTGTATGAAACTTCTTTCTGTTCTGTGCATTCAACTAACAGAGTTGAACCTTACTTTTGATTGAGCCGTTCTGAAACACTCTTTCTGTAGAAACTGCAATTGTACATTCTGAGCGCAAAGAGGCCTATATTGGGAAAAAGAATGTCTACAAATAAAAACTACACAGAAGAATTGTGTGAAACTTCTTTCTGTTCTGTTTGTTCAACTAAAAGAGTTGAACCTTAGTTTTGATTGAGCCGTTCTGAAACACTCCTTCTGTAGAAAATGCAAGTGGAGATTCAGAGCGCTAAGAGGGTAATAGTGGAAAAAGGAATGTCTCCAAATATAAACTACACAGAATCATTCTGTGAAACTTCTTTCTGATCTGTGCATTCAGCTAAGAGAGTTAAAACATACTTTTGATTGAGCAGATCTGAACACTCTTTCTGTAGAAAATGCAACTGGACATTTGGAGCGCTAAGAGAGTAGTAGTGGAAAAAGGAATATATTCAAATATAAACTACACAGAATCATTCTGTGAAACTTTTTTCTGATCTGAGCATTCAGCTAACAGAGTTAAACCATACTTTTGATTGAGCAGTTTTGAAACACTCTGTCTGTAGAAAATGCAACTGGACATTCGTAGCGCTAAGTGGGTAATAGTGGAAAAAAGAATATGTTCAAATATAAACTACACAGAAGCATTGTATGAAACTTCTTTCTGTTCTGTGCATTCAACTAACAGATTTGAACCTTACTTTTGATTGAGCCGTTCTGAAACACTCTTTCTGTAGAAACTGCAATTGGACATTCTGAGCGCAAAGAGGCCTATATTGGGAAAAAGAATGTCTACAAATAAAAACTACACAGAAGAATTGTGTGAAACTTCTTTCTGTTCTGTTTGTTCAACTAAAAGAGTTGAACCTTAGTTTTGATTGAGCCGTTCTGAAACACTCTATCTGTAGAAAATGCAAGTGGAGATTCGGAGCGCTAAGAGGGTAATATTGGAAAAAGGAATGTCTCCAAATATAAACTACACAGAATCATTCTGTGAAACTTCTTTCTGATCTGTGCATTCAGCTAAGAGAGTTAAACCATACGTTTGATTGAGCAGATCTGAACACTCTTTCTGTAGAAAATGCAACTGGACATTTGGAGCGCTAAGAGAATAGTAGTGGAAAAAGGAATATATTCAAATATAAACTACACAGAAGCATTCTGTGAAACTTCTTTCTGATCTGAGCATTCAGCTAACAGAGTTAAACCTTACTTTTGATTGAGCAGTTTTGAAACACTCTGTCTGTAGAAAATGCAACTGGACATTCGTAGCGCTAAGTGGGTAATAGTGGAAAAAAGAATATGTTCAAATATAAACTACACAGAAGCATTGTATGAAACTTCTTTCTGTTCTGTGCATTCAACTAACAGAGTTGAACCTTACATTTGATTGAGCCTTTCTGAAACACTCTTTCTGTAGAAACTGCAATTGGACATTCTGAGCGCTAAGAGGCCTCTATTGGGAAAAATAATATCTTCAAATAAAAACTACACAGAAGCATTGTGTGAAACTTATTTCTGATATGTTCATTAAGCTAACAGAGTTAAACCATACTTTTGATTGCGCAGTTCTGAACACTCTTTCTGTAGAAAATGCAAGTGGACATTCGGAGCGCTAAGAGGGTAATAGTGGAAAAAGGAATATATTCAAATATAAACTGAACAGTAGCATTCTGTGAAAATTGTTTCTGTTCTGTGCATTCAACTAACAGAGTTGAACCTTACTTTTGATTGAGCCGTTCTGAAACACTCTTTCTGTAGAAACTGCAATTGGACATGCTAAGCGCTAAGAGGCCTACATTGGGGAAAAGAATATCTTCAAAAAAAACTACACAGATGCATTCTGTGAAACTTATTTCTGATCTGTAAATTCAGTTAACAGAGATAAAACATATTTTTGATTGAACAGTTATGAAACACTCTTTTTGTAGAAAATGCAAGTGGAGATTCGGAGCGCTAAGAGGGTAATAGTGGAAAAAGGAATGTCTTCAAATATAAACTACACAGAATCATTCGGTGAAACTTCTTTCTGATCTGTGCATTCAGCTAACAGAGTTAAACCATACTTTTGATGGAGCAGATCTGAACACTCTTTCTGTAGAAAATGCAACTGGACATTTGGAGCGCTAAGAGCGTAGTAGTGGAAAAAGGAATATATTCAAATATAAACTACACAGAAGCATTCTGTGAAACTTCTTTCTGATCTGAGCATTCAGCTAACAGAGTTAAACCATACTTTTGATTGAGCAGTTTTGAAACACTCTGCCTGTAGAAAATGCAACTGGACATTCGTAGCGCTAAGTGGGTAATAGTGGAAAAAAGAATATGTTCAAATATAAACTACACAGAAGCATTGTATGAAACTTCTTTCTGTTCTGTGCATTCAACTAACAGAGTTGAACCTTACTTTTGATTGAGCCGTTCTGAAACACTCTTTCTGTAGAAACTGCAATTGGACATTCTGAGCGCAAAGAGGCCTATATTGGGAAAAAGAATGTCTACAAATAAAAACTACACAGAAGAATTGTGTGAAACTTCTTTCTGTTCTGTTTGTTCAACTAAAAGAGTTGAACCTTAGTTTTGATTGAGCCGTTCTGAAACACTCTTTCTGTAGAAAATGCAAGTGGAGATTCGGAGCGCTAAGAGGGTAATAGTGGAAAAAGGAATGTCTCCAAATATAAACTACACAGAATCATTCTGTGAAACTTCTTTCTGATCTGTGCATTCAGCTAACAGAGTTAAACCATACTTTTGATTGAGCAGATCTGAACACTCTTTCTGTAGAAAATGCAACTGGACATTTGGAGCGCTAAGAGAGTAGTAGTGGAAAAAGGAATATATTCAAATATAAACTACACAGAAGCATTCTGTGAAACTTTTTTCTGATCTGAGCATTCAGCTAACAGAGTTAAACCATACTTTTGATTGAGCAGTTTTGAAACACTCTGTCTGTAGAAAATGCAACTGGACATTCGTAGCGCTAAGTGGGTAATAGTGGAAAAAAGAATATGTTCAAATATAAACTACACAGAAGCATTGTATGAAACTTCTTTCTGTTCTGTGCATTCAACTAACAGAGTTGAACCTTACTTTTTATTGAGCCGTTCTGAAACACTCTTTCTGTAGAAACTGCAATTGGACATTCTGAGCGCAAAGAGGCCTATATTGGGAAAAAAATGTCTACAAATAAAAACTACACAGAAGAATTGTGTGAAACTTCTTTCTGTTCTGTTTGTTCAACTAAAAGAGTTGAACCTTAGTCTTGATTGAGCCATTCTGAAACACTCTATCTGTAGAAAATGTAAGTGGAGATTCGGAGCGCTAAGAGGGTAATAGTGGAAAAAGGAATGTCTCCAAATATAAACTACACAGAATCATTCTGTGAAACTTCTTTCTGATCTGTGCATTCAGCTAACAGAGTTAAAACATACTTTTGATTGAGCAGATCTGAACACTCTTTCTGTAGAAAATGCAACTGGACATTTTGAGCGCTAAGAGAGTAGTAGTGGAAAAAGGAATATATTCAAATATAAACTACACAGAAGCATTCTGTGAAACTTTTTTCTGATCTGAGTATTCAGCTAACAGAGTTAAACCATACTTTTGATTGAGCAGTTTTGAAACACTCTGTCTGTAGAAAATGCAACTGGACATTCATAGCGCTAAGTGGGTAATAGTGGAAAAAAGAATATGTTCAAATATAAACTACACAGAAGCATTGTATGAAACTTCTTTCTGTTCTGTGCATTCAACTAACAGAGTTGAACCTTATTTTTTATTGAGCCGTTCTGAAACACTCTTTCTGTAGAAATTGCAATTGGACATTCTGAGCGCAAAGAGGCCTATATTGGGAAAAAGAATGTCTACAAATAAAAACTACACAGAAGAATTGTGTGAAACTTCTTTCTGTTCTGTTTGTTCAACTAAAAGAGTTGAACCTTAGTTTTGATTGAGCCGTTCTGAAACTCTCTTTCTGTAGAAAATGCAAGTGGAGATTCGGAGCGCTAAGAGGGTAATATTGGAAAAAGGAATGTCTCCAAATATAAACTACACAGAATCATTCTGTGAAACTTCTTTCTGATCTGTGCATTCAGCTAAGAGAGTTAAACCATACGTTTGATTGAGCAGATCTGAACACTCTTTCTGTAGAAAATGCAACTGGACATTTGGAGCGCTAAGAAGATAGTAGTGGAAAAAGGAATATATTCAAATATAAACTACACAGAAGCATTCTGTGAAACTTCTTTCTGATCTGAGCATTCAGCTAACAGAGTTAAACCATACTTTTGATTGAGCAGTTTTGAAACACTCTGTCTGTAGAGAATGCAACTGGACATTCGTAGCGCTAAGTGGGTAATAGTGGAAAAAAGAATATGTTCAAATATAAACTACACAGAAGCATTGTATGAAACTTCTTTCTGTTCTGTGCATTCAACTAACAGAGTTGAACCTTACTTTTGATTGAGCCTTTCTGAAACACTCTTTCTGTAGAAACTGCAATTGGACATTCTGAGCGCTAAGAGGCCTCTATTGGGAAAAATAATATCTTCAAATAAAAACTACACAGAAGCATTGTGTGAAACTTATTTCTGATATGTTCATTAAGCTAACAGAGTTAAACCATACTTTTGATTGCACAGTTCTGAACACTCTTTCTGTAGAAAATGCAAGTGGACATTCGGAGCACTAAGAGGGTAATAGTGGAAAAAGGAATATATTCAAATATAAACTGCACAGTAGCATTCTGTGAAAATTCTTTCTGTTCTGTGCATTCAACTAACAGAGTTGAACCTTACTTTTGATTGAGCCGTTCTGAAACACTCTTTCTGTAGAAACTGCAATTGGACATGCTAAGCGCTAAGAAGCCTACATTGGGAAAAAAAATATCTTCAAATAAAAACTACACAGATGCATTCTGTGAAACTAATTTCTGATCTGTAAATTCAGTTAACAGAGATAAAACATATTTTTGATTGAGCAGTTATGAAACACTCTTTTTGTAGAAAATGCAAGTGTAGATTCGGAGCGCTAAGTGGGTAATAGTAGAAAAAGGAATATATTCAAATATAAACTACACAGTAGCATTCTGTGAAAATTCTTTCTGTTCTGTGCATTCAACTAACAGAGTTGAACCTTACTTTTCATTGAGCCGTTCTGAAACTCTCTTTCTGTAGAAACTGCAATTGGACATGCTAAGCGCTAAGAGGCCTACATTGGGAAAAAGAATATCTTCAAATAAAAACTACACAGATGCATTCTGTGAAACTTATTTCTGATCTGTAAATTCAGTTAACAGAGATAAAACATATTTTTGATTGAGCAGTTATGAAACACTCTTTTTGTAGAAAATGCAAGTGGAGATTCGGAGCGCTAAGAGGGTAATAGTGGAAAAAGGAATGTCTTCAAATATAAACTACACAGAATCATTCGGTGAAACTTTTTTCTGATCTGTGCATTCAGCTAACAGAGTTAAACCATACTTTTGATTGAGCAGATCTGAACAATATTTCTGTAGAAAATGCAGCTGGACATTTGGAGCGCTAAGAGCGTATTAGTGGAAAAAGGAATATATTCAAATATAAACTACACAGAAGCATTCTGTGAAACTTCTTTCTGATCTGAGCATTCAGCTAACAGAGTTAAACCATACTTTTGATTGAGCAGTTTTGAAACACTCTGCCTGTAGAAAATGCAACTGGACATTCGTAGCGCTAAGTGGGTAATAGTGGAAAAAAGAATATGTTCAAATATAAACTACACAGAAGCATTGTATGAAACTTCTTTCTGTTCTGTGCATTCAACTAACAGAGTTGAACCTTACTTTTGATTGAGCCGTTCTGAAACACTCTTTCTGTAGAAACTGCAATTGGACATTCTGAGCGCAAAGAGGCCTATATTGGGAAAAAGAATGTCTACAAATAAAAACTACACAGAAGAATTGTGTGAAACTTCTTTCTGTTCTGTTTGTTCAACTAAAAGAGTTGAACCTTAGTTTTGATTGAGCCGTTCTGAAACACTCTTTCTGTAGAAAATGCAAGTGGAGATTCGGAGCGCTAAGAGGGTAATAGTGGAAAAAGGAATGTCTCCAAATATAAACTACACAGAATCATTCTGTGAAACTTCTTTCTGATCTGTGCATTCAGCTAACAGAGTTAAACCATACTTTTGATTGAGCAGATCTGAACACTCTTTCTGTAGAAAATGCAACTGGACATTTGGAGCGCTAAGAGAGTAGTAGTGGAAAAAGGAATATATTCAAATATAAACTACACAGAAGCATTCTGTGAAACTTTTTTCTGATCTGAGCATTCAGCTAACAGAGTTAAACCATACTTTTGATTGAGCAGTTTTGAAACACTCTGTCTGTAGAAAATGCAACTGGACATTCGTAGCGCTAAGTGGGTAATAGTGGAAAAAAGAATATGTTCAAATATAAACTACACAGAAGCATTGTATGAAACTTCTTTCTGTTCTGTGCATTCAACTAACAGAGTTGAACCTTACTTTTTATTGAGCCGTTCTGAAACACTCTTTCTGTAGAAACTGCAATTGGACATTCTGAGCGCAAAGAGGCCTATATTGGGAAAAAAATGTCTACAAATAAAAACTACACAGAAGAATTGTGTGAAACTTCTTTCTGTTCTGTTTGTTCAACTAAAAGAGTTGAACCTTAGTCTTGATTGAGCCATTCTGAAACACTCTATCTGTAGAAAATGTAAGTGGAGATTCGGAGCGCTAAGAGGGTAATAGTGGAAAAAGGAATGTCTCCAAATATAAACTACACAGAATCATTCTGTGAAACTTCTTTCTGATCTGTGCATTCAGCTAACAGAGTTAAAACATACTTTTGATTGAGCAGATCTGAACACTCTTTCTGTAGAAAATGCAACTGGACATTTTGAGCGCTAAGAGAGTAGTAGTGGAAAAAGGAATATATTCAAATATAAACTACACAGAAGCATTCTGTGAAACTTTTTTCTGATCTGAGTATTCAGCTAACAGAGTTAAACCATACTTTTGATTGAGCAGTTTTGAAACACTCTGTCTGTAGAAAATGCAACTGGACATTCATAGCGCTAAGTGGGTAATAGTGGAAAAAAGAATATGTTCAAATATAAACTACACAGAAGCATTGTATGAAACTTCTTTCTGTTCTGTGCATTCAACTAACAGAGTTGAACCTTATTTTTTATTGAGCCGTTCTGAAACACTCTTTCTGTAGAAATTGCAATTGGACATTCTGAGCGCAAAGAGGCCTATATTGGGAAAAAGAATGTCTACAAATAAAAACTACACAGAAGAATTGTGTGAAACTTCTTTCTGTTCTGTTTGTTCAACTAAAAGAGTTGAAACTTAGTTTTGATTGAGCCGTTCTGAAACTCTCTTTCTGTAGAAAATGCAAGTGGAGATTCGGAGCGCTAAGAGGGTAATATTGGAAAAAGGAATGTCTCCAAATATAAACTACACAGAATCATTCTGTGAAACTTCTTTCTGATCTGTGCATTCAGCTAAGAGAGTTAAACCATACGTTTGATTGAGCAGATCTGAACACTCTTTCTGTAGAAAATGCAACTGGACATTTGGAGCGCTAAGAAAATAGTAGTGGAAAAAGGAATATATTCAAATATAAACTACACAGAAGCATTCTGTGAAACTTCTTTCTGATCTGAGCATTCAGCTAACAGAGTTAAACCATACTTTTGATTGAGCAGTTTTGAAACACTCTGTCTGTAGAGAATGCAACTGGACATTCGTAGCGCTAAGTGGGTAATAGTGGAAAAAAGAATATGTTCAAATATAAACTACACAGAAGCATTGTATGAAACTTCTTTCTGTTCTGTGCATTCAACTAACAGAGTTGAACCTTACTTTTGATTGAGCCTTTCTGAAACACTCTTTCTGTAGAAACTGCAATTGGACATTCTGAGCGCTAAGAGGCCTCTATTGGGAAAAATAATATCTTCAAATAAAAACTACACAGAAGCATTGTGTGAAACTTATTTCTGATATGTTCATTAAGCTAACAGAGTTAAACCATACTTTTGATTGCGCAGTTCTGAACACTCTTTCTGTAGAAAATGCAAGTGGACATTCGGAGCACTAAGAGGGTAATAGTGGAAAAAGGAATATATTCAAATATAAACTGCACAGTAGCATTCTGTGAAAATTCTTTCTGTTCTGTGCATTCAACTAACAGAGTTGAACCTTACTTTTGATTGAGCCGTTCTGAAACACTCTTTCTGTAGAAACTGCAATTGGACATGCTAAGCGCTAAGAAGCCTACATTGGGAAAAAAAATATCTTCAAATAAAAACTACACAGATGCATTCTGTGAAACTAATTTCTGATCTGTAAATTCAGTTAACAGAGATAAAACATATTTTTGATTGAGCAGTTATGAAACACTCTTTTTGTAGAAAATGCAAGTGTAGATTCGGAGCGCTAAGTGGGTAATAGTAGAAAAAGGAATATATTCAAATATAAACTACACAGTAGCATTCTGTGAAAATTCTTTCTGTTCTGTGCATTCAACTAACAGAGTTGAACCTTACTTTTCATTGAGCCGTTCTGAAACTCTCTTTCTGTAGAAACTGCAATTGGACATGCTAAGCGCTAAGAGGCCTACATTGGGAAAAAGAATATCTTCAAATAAAAACTACACAGATGCATTCTGTGAAACTTATTTCTGATCTGTAAATTCAGTTAACAGAGATAAAACATATTTTTGATTGAGCAGTTATGAAACACTCTTTTTGTAGAAAATGCAAGTGGAGATTCGGAGCGCTAAGAGGGTAATAGTGGAAAAAGGAATGTCTTCAAATATAAACTACACAGAATCATTCGGTGAAACTTTTTTCTGATCTGTGCATTCAGCTAACAGAGTTAAACCATACTTTTGATTGAGCAGATCTGAACAATATTTCTGTAGAAAATGCAGCTGGACATTTGGAGCGCTAAGAGCGTATTAGTGGAAAAAGGAATATATTCAAATATAAACTACACAGAAGCATTCTGTGAAACTTCTTTCTGATCTGAGCATTCAGCTAACAGAGTTAAACCATACTTTTGATTGAGCAGTTTTGAAACTCTCTGTCTGTAGAAAATGCAACTGGACATTCGTAGCGCAAAGTGGTTAATAGTGGAAAAAAGAATATGTTCAAATATAAATTACACAGAAGCATTGTATGAAACTTCTTTCTGTTCTGTGCATTCAACTAACAGAGTTGAACCTTACTTTTGATTGAGCCTTTCTGAAACAGTCTTTCTGTAGAAACTGCAATTGGACATTCTGAGCGCTAAGAGGCCAATATTGGGAAAAATAATATCTTCAAATAAAAACTACACAGAAGCATTGTGTGAAACTTATTTCTGATATGTTCATTAAGCTAACAGAGTTAAACCATACTTTTGATTGCGCAGTTCTGAACACTCTTTCTGTAGAAAATGCAAGTGGACATTCGGAGCGCTAAGAGGGTAATAATGGAAAAAGGAATATATGCAAATATAAACTACACAGTAGCATTCTGTGAAAATTCTTTCTGTTCTGTGCATTCAACTAACAGAGTTGAACCTTACTTTTGATTAAGCCGTTCTGAAACACTCTTTCTGTAGAAACTGCAATTGGACATGCTAAGCGCTAAGAGGCCTACATTGGGAAAAAGAATATCTTCAAATAAAAACTACACAGATGCATTCTGTGAAACTTATTTCTGATCTGTAAATTCAGTTAACAGAGATAAAACATATTTTTGATTGAGCAGTTATGAAACACTCTTTTTGTAGAAAATGCAAGTGGAGATTCGGAGCGCTAAGTGGGTAATAGTGGAAAAAGGAATGTCTTCAAATATAAACTACACAGAATCATTTGGTGAAACTTCTTTCTGATCTGTGCATTCAGCTAACAGAGTTAAACCATACTTTTGATTGAGCAGATCTGAACACTCTTTCTGTAGGAAATTCAACTGGACATTTGGAGCGCTAAGAGCGTAGTAGTGGAAAAAGGAATATATTCAAATATAAACTACACAGAAGCATTCTGTGAAACTTTTTTCTGATCTGAGTATTCAGCTAACAGAGTTAAACCATACTTTTGATTGAGCAGTTTTGAAACACTCTGTCTGTAGAAAATGCAACTGGACATTCATAGCGCTAAGTGGGTAATAGTGGAAAAAAGAATATGTTCAAATATAAACTACACAGAAGCATTGTATGAAACTTCTTTCTGTTCTGTGCATTCAACTAACAGAGTTGAACCTTATTTTTTATTGAGCCGTTCTGAAACACTCTTTCTGTAGAAATTGCAATTGGACATTCTGAGCGCAAAGAGGCCTATATTGGGAAAAAGAATGTCTACAAATAAAAACTACACAGAAGAATTGTGTGAAACTTCTTTCTGTTCTGTTTGTTCAACTAAAAGAGTTGAAACTTAGTTTTGATTGAGCCGTTCTGAAACTCTCTTTCTGTAGAAAATGCAAGTGGAGATTCGGAGCGCTAAGAGGGTAATATTGGAAAAAGGAATGTCTCCAAATATAAACTACACAGAATCATTCTGTGAAACTTCTTTCTGATCTGTGCATTCAGCTAAGAGAGTTAAACCATACGTTTGATTGAGCAGATCTGAACACTCTTTCTGTAGAAAATGCAACTGGACATTTGGAGCGCTAAGAAAATAGTAGTGGAAAAAGGAATATATTCAAATATAAACTACACAGAAGCATTCTGTGAAACTTCTTTCTGATCTGAGCATTCAGCTAACAGAGTTAAACCATACTTTTGATTGAGCAGTTTTGAAACACTCTGTCTGTAGAGAATGCAACTGGACATTCGTAGCGCTAAGTGGGTAATAGTGGAAAAAAGAATATGTTCAAATATAAACTACACAGAAGCATTGTATGAAACTTCTTTCTGTTCTGTGCATTCAACTAACAGAGTTGAACCTTACTTTTGATTGAGCCTTTCTGAAACACTCTTTCTGTAGAAACTGCAATTGGACATTCTGAGCGCTAAGAGGCCTCTATTGGGAAAAATAATATCTTCAAATAAAAACTACACAGAAGCATTGTGTGAAACTTATTTCTGATATGTTCATTAAGCTAACAGAGTTAAACCATACTTTTGATTGCGCAGTTCTGAACACTCTTTCTGTAGAAAATGCAAGTGGACATTCGGAGCACTAAGAGGGTAATAGTGGAAAAAGGAATATATTCAAATATAAACTGCACAGTAGCATTCTGTGAAAATTCTTTCTGTTCTGTGCATTCAACTAACAGAGTTGAACCTTACTTTTGATTGAGCCGTTCTGAAACACTCTTTCTGTAGAAACTGCAATTGGACATGCTAAGCGCTAAGAAGCCTACATTGGGAAAAAAAATATCTTCAAATAAAAACTACACAGATGCATTCTGTGAAACTAATTTCTGATCTGTAAATTCAGTTAACAGAGATAAAACATATTTTTGATTGAGCAGTTATGAAACACTCTTTTTGTAGAAAATGCAAGTGTAGATTCGGAGCGCTAAGTGGGTAATAGTAGAAAAAGGAATATATTCAAATATAAACTACACAGTAGCATTCTGTGAAAATTCTTTCTGTTCTGTGCATTCAACTAACAGAGTTGAACCTTACTTTTCATTGAGCCGTTCTGAAACTCTCTTTCTGTAGAAACTGCAATTGGACATGCTAAGCGCTAAGAGGCCTACATTGGGAAAAAGAATATCTTCAAATAAAAACTACACAGATGCATTCTGTGAAACTTATTTCTGATCTGTAAATTCAGTTAACAGAGATAAAACATATTTTTGATTGAGCAGTTATGAAACACTCTTTTTGTAGAAAATGCAAGTGGAGATTCGGAGCGCTAAGAGGGTAATAGTGGAAAAAGGAATGTCTTCAAATATAAACTACACAGAATCATTCGGTGAAACTTTTTTCTGATCTGTGCATTCAGCTAACAGAGTTAAACCATACTTTTGATTGAGCAGATCTGAACAATATTTCTGTAGAAAATGCAGCTGGACATTTGGAGCGCTAAGAGCGTATTAGTGGAAAAAGGAATATATTCAAATATAAACTACACAGAAGCATTCTGTGAAACTTCTTTCTGATCTGAGCATTCAGCTAACAGAGTTAAACCATACTTTTGATTGAGCAGTTTTGAAACTCTCTGTCTGTAGAAAATGCAACTGGACATTCGTAGCGCAAAGTGGTTAATAGTGGAAAAAAGAATATGTTCAAATATAAATTACACAGAAGCATTGTATGAAACTTCTTTCTGTTCTGTGCATTCAACTAACAGAGTTGAACCTTACTTTTGATTGAGCCTTTCTGAAACAGTCTTTCTGTAGAAACTGCAATTGGACATTCTGAGCGCTAAGAGGCCAATATTGGGAAAAATAATATCTTCAAATAAAAACTACACAGAAGCATTGTGTGAAACTTATTTCTGATATGTTCATTAAGCTAACAGAGTTAAACCATACTTTTGATTGCGCAGTTCTGAACACTCTTTCTGTAGAAAATGCAAGTGGACATTCGGAGCGCTAAGAGGGTAATAATGGAAAAAGGAATATATGCAAATATAAACTACACAGTAGCATTCTGTGAAAATTCTTTCTGTTCTGTGCATTCAACTAACAGAGTTGAACCTTACTTTTGATTAAGCCGTTCTGAAACACTCTTTCTGTAGAAACTGCAATTGGACATGCTAAGCGCTAAGAGGCCTACATTGGGAAAAAGAATATCTTCAAATAAAAACTACACAGATGCATTCTGTGAAACTTATTTCTGATCTGTAAATTCAGTTAACAGAGATAAAACATATTTTTGATTGAGCAGTTATGAAACACTCTTTTTGTAGAAAATGCAAGTGGAGATTCGGAGCGCTAAGTGGGTAATAGTGGAAAAAGGAATGTCTTCAAATATAAACTACACAGAATCATTTGGTGAAACTTCTTTCTGATCTGTGCATTCAGCTAACAGAGTTAAACCATACTTTTGATTGAGCAGATCTGAACACTCTTTCTGTAGGAAATTCAACTGGACATTTGGAGCGCTAAGAGCGTAGTAGTGGAAAAAGGAATATATTCAAATATAAACTACACAGAAGCATTCTGTGAAACTTCTTTCTGATCTGAGCATTCAGCTAACAGAGTTAAACCATACTTTTGATTGAGCAGTTTTGAAACACTCTGTCTGTAGAAAATGCAACTGGACATTCGTAGCGCTAAGTGGGTAATAGTGGAAAAAAGAATATGTTCAAATACAAACTACACAGAAGCATTGTATGAAACTTCTTTCTGTTCTGTGCATTCAACTAACAGAGTTGAACCTTACTTTTGATTGAGCCGTTCTGAAACACTCTTTCTGTAGAAACTGCAATTGGACATTCTTAGCGCTAAGAGGCCTATATTGGGAAAAAGAATGTCTACAAATAAAAACTACACAGAAGAATTGTGTGAAATTTCTTTCTGTTCTGTTTGTTCAACTAAAAGAGTTGAACCTTAGTTTTGATTGAGCCGTTCTGAAACACTCTTTCTGTAGAAAATGCAAGTGGAGATTCGGAGCGCTAAGAGGGTAATAGTGGAAAAAGGAATGTCTCCAAATATAAACTACACAGAATCATTCTGTGAAACTGCTTTCTGATCTGTGCATTCAGCTAACAGAGTTAAACCATACTTTTGATTGAGCAGATCTGAGCACTCTTTCTCTAGAAAATGCAACTGGACATTTGGAGCGCTAAGAGAGTAGTAGTGGAAAAGGGAATATATTCAAATATAAACTACACAGAAGCATTCTGTGAAACTTCTTTCTGATCTGAGCATTCAGCTAACAGTGTTAAACCATACTTTTGATTGAGCAGTTTGAAACACTCTGTCTGTAGAAAATGCAACTGGACATTCGTAGCGCTAAGTGGGTAATAGTGGAAAAAAGAATATGTTCAAATATAAACTACACAGAAGCATTGTATGAAACTTCTTCTGTTCTGTGCATTTAACTAACAGAGTTGAACCTTACTTTTGATTGTGCCTTTCTGAAACACTCTTTCTGTAGAAACTGCAATTGGACATTCTGAGCGCTAAGAGGCCTCTATTGGGAAAAATAATATCTTCAAATAAAAACTACACAGAAGCATTGTGTGAAACTTATTTCTGATATGTTCATTAAGCTAACAGAGTTAAACCATACTTTTGATTGCGCAGTTCTGAACACTCTTTCTGTAGAAAATGCAAGTGGACATTCGGAGCGCTAAGAGGGTAATAGTGGAAAAAGGAATATATGCAAATATAAACTACACAGTAGCATTCTGTGAAAATTCTTTCTGTTCTGTGCATTCAACTAACAGATTTGAACCTTACTTTTGATTGAGCCGTTCTGAAACACTCTTTCTGTAGAAACTGCAATTGGCCATGCTAAGCGCTAAGAGGCCTACATTGGGAAAAAGAATATCTTCAAATAAAAACTACACAGATGCATTCTGTGAAACTTATTTCTGATCTGTCAATTCAGTTAACAGAGATAAAACATATTTTTGATTGAGCAGTTAGGAAACACTCTTTTTGTAGAAAATGCAAGTGGAGATTCGGAGCGCTAAGTGGGTAATAGTGGAAAAAGGAATGTCTTCAAATATAAACTACAAAGAATCATTTGGAGAAACTTCTTTCTGATCTGTGCATTCAGCTAACAGAGTTAAACCATACTTTTGATGGATCAGATCTGAACACTCTTTCTGTAGGAAATTCAACTGGACATTTGGAGCGCTAAGAGCATAGTAGTGGAAAAAGGAATATATTCAAATATAAACTACACAGAAGCATTCTGTGAAACTTCTTTCTGATCTGAGCATTCAGCTAACAGAGTTAAACCATACTTTTGATTGAGCAGTTTTGAAACACTCTGTCTGTAGAAAATGCAACTGGACATTCGTAGCGCTAAGTGGGTAATAGTGGAAAAAAGAATATGTTCAAATACAAACTACACAGAAGCATTGTATGAAACTTCTTTCTGTTCTGTGCATTCAACTAACAGAGTTGAACCTTACGTTTGATTGAGCCGTTCTGAAACACTCTTTCTGTAGAAACTGCAATTGGACATTCTGAGCGCTAAGAGGCCTATATTGGGAAAAAGAATGTCTACAAATAAAAACTACACAGAAGAATTTTGTGAAACTTCTTTCTGTTCTGTTTGTTCAACTAACAGAGTTGAACCTTAGTTTTGATTGAGCCGTTCTGAAACACTCTTTCTGTAGAAAATGCAAGTGGAGATTCGGAGCGCTAAGAGGGTAATAGTGGAAAAAGGAATGTCTCCAAATATAAACTACACAGAATCATTCTGTGAAACTTCTTTCTGATCTGTGCATTCAGCTAACAGAGTTAAACCATACTTTTGATTGAGCAGATCTGAACACTCTTTCTGTAGAGAATGCAACTGGACATTTGGAGCGCTAAGAGAGTAGTAGTGGAAAAAGGAATATATTCAAATATAAACTACACAGAAGCATTCTGTGAAACTTCTTTTGATCTGAGCATTCAGCTAACAGAGTCAATCCATACTTTTGATTGAGCAGTTTTGAAACACTCTGTCTGTAGAAAATGCAACTGGACATTCGTAGCGCTAAGTGGGTAATAGTGGAAAAAAGAATATGTTCAAATATAAACTACACAGAAGCATTGTATGAAACTTCTTTCTGTTCTGTGCATTCAACTAACAGAGTTGAACCTTACTTTTGATTGAGCCTTTCTGAAACAGTCTTTCTGTAGAAACTGCAATTGGACACTCTGAGCGCTAAGAGGCCAATATTGGGAAAAATAATATCTTCAAATAAAAACTACACAGAAGCATTGTGTGAAACTTATTTCTGATATGTTCATTAAGCTAACAGAGTTAAACCATACTTTTGATTGCGCAGTTCTGAACACTCTTTCTGTAGAAAATGCAAGTGGACATTCGGAGCGCTAACAGGGTAATAGTGGAAAAAGGAATATATGCATATATAAACTACACAGTAGCATTCTGTGAAAATTCTTTCTGTTCTGTGCATTCAACTAAGAGAGTTGAACCTTACTTTTGATTAAGCCGTTCTGAAACACTCTTTCTGTAGAAACTGCAATTGGACATGCTAAGCGCTAAGAGGCCTACATTGGGAAAAAGAATATCTTCAAATAAAAACTACACAGATGCATTCTGTGAAACTTATTTCTGATCTGTAAATTCAGTTAACAGAGATAAAACATATTTTTGATTGAGCAGTTATGAAACACTCTTTTTGTAGAAAATGCAAGTGGAGATTCGGAGCGCTAAGTGGGTAATAGTGGAAAAAGGAATGTCTTCAAATATAAACTACACAGAATCATTTGGTGAAACTTCTTTCTGATCTGTGCATTCAGCTAACAGAGTTAAACCATACTTTTGATTGAGCAGATCTGAACACTCTTTCTGTAGGAAATTCAACTGGACATTTGGAGCGCTAAGAGCGTAGTAGTGGAAAAAGGAATATATTCAAATATAAACTACACAGAAGCATTCTGTGAAACTTCTTCTGATCTGAGCATTCAGCTAACAGAGTTAAACCATACTTTTGATTGAGCAGTTTTGAAACACTCTGTCTGTAGAAAATGCAACTGGACATTCGTAGCGCTAAGTGGGTAATAGTGGAAAAAAGAATATGTTCAAATACAAACTACACAGAAGCATTGTATGAAACTTCTTTCTGTTCTGTGCATTCAACTAACAGAGTTGAACCTTACTTTTGATTGAGCCGTTCTGAAACACTCTTTCTGTAGAAACTGCAATTGGACATTCTGAGCGCTAAGAGGCCTATATTGGGAAAAAGAATGTCTACAAATAAAAACTACACAGAAGAATTGTGTGAAATTTCTTTCTGTTCTGTTTGTTCAACTAAAAGAGTTGAACCTTAGTTTTGATTGAGCCGTTCTGAAACACTCTTTCTGTAGAAAATGCAAGTGGAGATTCGGAGCGCTAAGAGGGTAATAGTGGAAAAAGGAATGTCTCCAAATATAAACTACACAGAATCATTCTGTGAAACTGCTTTCTGATCTGTGCATTCAGCTAACAGAGTTAAAACATACTTTTGATTGAGCAGATCTGAGCACTCTTTCTCTAGAAAATGCAACTGGACATTTGGAGCGCTAAGAGAGTAGTAGTGGAAAAAGGAATATATTCAAATATAAACTACACAGAAGCATTCTGTGAAACTTCTTTCTGATCTGAGCATTCAGCTAACAGTGTTAAACCATACTTTTGATTGAGCAGTTTGAAACACTCTGTCTGTAGAAAATGCAACTGGACATTCGTAGCGCTAAGTGGGTAATAGTGGAAAAAAGAATATGTTCAAATATAAACTACACAGAAGCATTGTATGAAACTTCTTCTGTTCTGTGCATTTAACTAACAGAGTTGAACCTTACTTTTGATTGTGCCTTTCTGAAACACTCTTTCTGTAGAAACTGCAATTGGACATTCTGAGCGCTAAGAGGCCTCTATTGGGAAAAATAATATCTTCAAATAAAAACTACACAGAAGCATTGTGTGAAACTTATTTCTGATATGTTCATTAAGCTAACAGAGTTAAACCATACTTTTGATTGCGCAGTTCTGAACACTCTTTCTGTAGAAAATGCAAGTGGACATTCGGAGCGCTAAGAGGGTAATAGTGGAAAAAGGAATATATGCAAATATAAACTACACAGTAGCATTCTGTGAAAATTCTTTCTGTTCTGTGCATTCAACTAACAGATTTGAACCTTACTTTTGATTGAGCCGTTCTGAAACACTCTTTCTGTAGAAACTGCAATTGGCCATGCTAAGCGCTAAGAGGCCTACATTGGGAAAAAGAATATCTTCAAATAAAAACTACACAGATGCATTCTGTGAAACTTATTTCTGATCTGTCAATTCAGTTAACAGAGATAAAACATATTTTTGATTGAGCAGTTAGGAAACACTCTTTTTGTAGAAAATGCAAGTGGAGATTCGGAGCGCTAAGTGGGTAATAGTGGAAAAAGGAATGTCTTCAAATATAAACTACAAAGAATCATTTGGAGAAACTTCTTTCTGATCTGTGCATTCAGCTAACAGAGTTAAACCATACTTTTGATGGATCAGATCTGAACACTCTTTCTGTAGGAAATTCAACTGGACATTTGGAGCGCTAAGAGCATAGTAGTGGAAAAAGGAATATATTCAAATATAAACTACACAGAAGCATTCTGTGAAACTTCTTTCTGATCTGAGCATTCAGCTAACAGAGTTAAACCATACTTTTGATTGAGCAGTTTTGAAACACTCTGTCTGTAGAAAATGCAACTGGACATTCGTAGCGCTAAGTGGGTAATAGTGGAAAAAAGAATATGTTCAAATACAAACTACACAGAAGCATTGTATGAAACTTCTTTCTGTTCTGTGCATTCAACTAACAGAGTTGAACCTTACGTTTGATTGAGCCGTTCTGAAACACTCTTTCTGTAGAAACTGCAATTGGACATTCTGAGCGCTAAGAGGCCTATATTGGGAAAAAGAATGTCTACAAATAAAAACTACACAGAAGAATTTTGTGAAACTTCTTTCTGTTCTGTTTGTTCAACTAACAGAGTTGAACCTTAGTTTTGATTGAGCCGTTCTGAAACACTCTTTCTGTAGAAAATGCAAGTGGAGATTCGGAGCGCTAAGAGGGTAATAGTGGAAAAAGGAATGTCTCCAAATATAAACTACACAGAATCATTCTGTGAAACTTCTTTCTGATCTGTGCATTCAGCTAACAGAGTTAAACCATACTTTTGATTGAGCAGATCTGAACACTCTTTCTGTAGAAAATGCAACTGGACATTTGGAGCGCTAAGAGAGTAGTAGTGGAAAAAGGAATATATTCAAATATAAACTACACAGAAGCATTCTGTGAAACTTCTTTTGATCTGAGCATTCAGCTAACAGAGTCAATCCATACTTTTGATTGAGCAGTTTTGAAACACTCTGTCTGTAGAAAATGCAACTGGACATTCGTAGCGCTAAGTGGGTAATAGTGGAAAAAAGAATATGTTCAAATATAAACTACACAGAAGCATTGTATGAAACTTCTTTCTGTTCTGTGCATTCAACTAACAGAGTTGAACCTTACTTTTGATTGAGCCTTTCTGAAACAGTCTTTCTGTAGAAACTGCAATTGGACACTCTGAGCGCTAAGAGGCCAATATTGGGAAAAATAATATCTTCAAATAAAAACTACACAGAAGCATTGTGTGAAACTTATTTCTGATATGTTCATTAAGCTAACAGAGTTAAACCATACTTTTGATTGCGCAGTTCTGAACACTCTTTCTGTAGAAAATGCAAGTGGACATTCGGAGCGCTAAGAGGGTAATAGTGGAAAAAGGAATATATGCATATATAAACTACACAGTAGCATTCTGTGAAAATTCTTTCTGTTCTTTGCATTCAACTAAGAGAGTTGAACCTTACTTTTGATTAAGCCGTTCTGAAACACTCTTTCTGTAGAAACTGCAATTGGACATGCTAAGCGCTAAGAGGCCTACATTGGGAAAAAGAATATCTTCAAATAAAAACTACACAGATGCATTCTGTGAAACTTATTTCTGATCTGTAAATTCAGTTAACAGAGATAAAACATATTTTTGATTGAGCAGTTATGAAACACTCTTTTTGTAGAAAATGCAAGTGGAGATTCGGAGCGCTAAGTGGGTAATAGTGGAAAAAGGAATGTCTTCAAATATAAACTACACAGAATCATTTGGTGAAACTTCTTTCTGATCTGTGCATTCAGCTAACAGAGTTAAACCATACTTTTGATTGAGCAGATCTGAACACTCTTTCTGTAGGAAATTCAACTGGACATTTGGAGCGCTAAGAGCGTAGTAGTGGAAAAAGGAATATATTCAAATATAAACTACACAGAAGCATTCTGTGAAACTTCTTCTGATCTGAGCATTCAGCTAACAGAGTTAAACCATACTTTTGATTGAGCAGTTTTGAAACACTCTGTCTGTAGAAAATGCAACTGGACATTCGTAGCGCTAAGTGGGTAATAGTGGAAAAAAGAATATGTTCAAATACAAACTACACAGAAGCATTGTATGAAACTTCTTTCTGTTCTGTGCATTCAACTAACAGAGTTGAACCTTACTTTTGATTGAGCCGTTCTGAAACACTCTTTCTGTAGAAACTGCAATTGGACATTCTGAGCGCTAAGAGGCCTATATGGGGAAAAAGAATGTCTACAAATACAAACTACACAGAAGAATTGTGTGAAACTTCTTTCTGTTCTGTTTTTTCAACTAAAAGAGTTGAACCTTAGTTTTGATTGAGCCGTTCTGAAACACTCTTTCTGTAGAAAATGCAAGTGGAGATTCGGAGCGCTAAGAGGGTAATAGTGGAAAAAGGAATGTCTTCAAATATAAACTACACAGAATCATTCGGTGAAACTTCTTTCTGATCTGTGCATTCAGCTAACAGAGTTAAACCATACTTTTGATTGAGGAGATCTGAACAATATTTCTGTAGAAAATGCAGCTGGACATTTGGAGCGCTAAGAGCGTAGTAGTGGAAAAAGGAATATATTCAAATATAAACTACACAGAAGCATTCTGTGAAACTTCTTTCTGATCTGAGCATTCAGCTAACAGAGTTAAACCATACTTTTGATTGAGCAGTTTTGAAACACTCTGTCTGTAGAAAATGCAACTGGACATTCGTAGCGCTAAGTGGGTAATAGTGGAAAAAAGAATATGTTCAAATATAAACTACACAGAAGCATTGTATGAAACTTCTTTCTGTTCTGTGCATTCAACTAACAGAGTTGAACCTTACTTTTGATTGAGCCTTTCTGAAACAGTCTTTCTGTAGAAACTGCAATTGGACATTCTGAGCGCTAAGAGGCCAATATTGGGAAAAATAATATCTTCAAATAAAAACTACACAGAAGCATTGTGTGAAACTTATTTCTGATATGTTCATTAAGCTAACAGAGTTAAACCATACTTTTGATTGCGCAGTTCTGAACACTCTTTCTGTAGAAAATGCAAGTGGACATTCGGAGCGCTAAGAGGGTAATAGTGGAAAAAGGAATATATGCAAATATAAACTACACAGTAGCATTCTGTGAAAATTCTTTCTGTTCTGTGCATTCAACTAACAGAGTTGAACCTTACTTTTGATTAAGCCGTTCTGAAACACTCTTTCTGTAGAAACTGCAATTGGACATGCTAAGCGCTAAGAGGCCTACATTGGGAAAAAGAATATCTTCAAATAAAAACTACACAGATGTTTTCTGTGAAACTTATTTCTGATCTGTAAATTCAGTTAACAGAGATAAAACATATTTTTGATTGAACAGTTATGAAACACTCTTTTTGTAGAAAATGCAAGTGGAGATTCGGAGCGCTAAGAGGGTAATAGTGGAAAAAGGAATGTCTTCAAATATAAACTACACAGAATCATTCGGTGAAACTTCTTTCTGATCTGTGCTTTCAGCTAACAGAGTTAAACCATACTTTTGATTGAGCAGATCTGAACACACTTTCTGTAGAAAATGCAACTGGACATTTGGAGCGCTAAGAGCGTAGTAGTGGAAAAAGGAATATATTCAAATATAAACTACACAGAAGCATTCTGTGAAACTTCTTTCAGATCTGAGCATTCAGCTAACAGAGTTAAATCATAATTTTGATTGAGCAGTTTTGAAACACTCTGTCTGTAGAAAATGCAACTGGACATTCGTAGCGCTAAGTGGGTAATAGTGGAAAAAAGAATATGTTCAAATATAAACTACACAGAAGCATTGTATGAAACTTCTTTCTGTTCTGTGCATTCAACTAACAGAGTTGAACCTTACTTTTGATTGAGCCGTTCTGAAACACTCTTTCTGTAGAAACTGCAATTGGACATTCTGAGCGCTAAGAGGCCTATATTGGGAAAAAGAATGTCTACAAATAAAAACTACACAGAAGAATTGTGTGAAACTTCTTTCTGTTCTGTTTGTTCAACTAAAAGAGTAGAACCTTAGTTTTGATTGAGCCATTCTGAAACACTCTTTCTGTAGAAAATGCAAGTGGAGATTCGGAGCGCTAAGAGGGTAATAGTGGAAAAAGCAATGTCTCCAAATATAAACTACACAGAATCATTCTGTGAAACTTCTTTCTGATCTGTGCATTCAGCTAACAGAGTTAAAACATACTTTTGATTGAGCAGATCTGAACACTCTTTCTGTAGAAAATGCAACTGGACATTTGGAGCGCTAAGAGAGTAGTAGTGGAAAAAGGAATATATTCAAATATAAACTACACAGAAGCATTCTGTGAAACTTCTTTCTGATTTGAGCATTCAGCTAACAGATTTAAACCATACTTTTGATTGAGCAGTTTTGAAACACTCTGTCTGTAGAAAATGCAACTGGACATTCGTAGCGCTAAGTGGGTAATAGTGGAAAAAAGAATATGTTCAAATACAAACTACACAGAAGCATTGTATGAAACTTCTTTCTGTTCTGTGCATTCAACTAACAGAGTTGAACCTTACTTTTGATTGAGCCTTTCTGAAACACTCTTTCTGAAGAAACTGCAATTGGACATTCTGAGCGCTAAGAGGCCTATATTGGGAAAAATAATATCTTCAAATAAAAACTACACAGAAGCATTGTGTGAAACTTATTTCTGATATGTTCATTAAGCTAACAGAGTTAAACCATACTTTTGATTGAGCAGTTCTGAACACTCTTTCTATAGAAAATGCAAGTGGACATTCGGAGGGCTAAGAGGGTAATAGTGGAAAAAGGAATATATTCAAATATAAACTACACAGTAGCATTCTGTGAAACTTCTTTCTGTTCTGTGCATTCAACTAACAGAGTTGAACCTTACTTTTGATTGAGCCGTTCTGAAACACTCTTTCTGTAGAAACTGCAATTGGACATGCTAAGCGCTAAGAGGCCTACATTGGGAAAAAGAATATCTTCAAATAAAAACTACACAGATGCATTCTGTGAAACTTATTTCTGATCTGTAAATTCAGTTAACAGAGATAAAGCATATTTTTGATTGAGCAGTTATGAAACACTCTTTTTGTAGAAAATGCAAGTGGAGATTCGGAGCGCTAAGAGGGTAATAGTGGAATAAGGAATGTCTTCAGATATAAACTACACAGAATCATTCGGTGAAACTTCTTTCTGATCTGTGCATTCAGCTAACAGAGTTAAACCATACTTTTGATTGAGCAGATCTGAACACTCTTTCTGTAGAAAATGCAACTGGACATTTGGAAAGCTAAGAGCGTAGTAGTGGAAAAAGGAATATATTCAGATATAAACTACACAGAAGCATTCTGTGAAACTTCTTTCTGATCTGAGCATTCAGCTAACACAGTTAAACCATACTTTTGATTGAGCAGTTTTGAAACACTCTGTCTGTAGAAAATGCAACTGGACATTCGTAGCGCTAAGTTGGTAATAGTGGAAAAAAGAATATGTTCAAATATAAACTACACAGAAGCATTGTATGAAACTTCTTTCTGTTCTGTGCATTCAACTAACAGAGTTGAACCTTACTTTTGATTGAGCCGTTCTGAAACACTCTTTCTGTAGAAACTGCAATTGGACATTCTGAGCCCTAAGAGGCCTATATTGGGAAAAAGAATGTCTACAAATAAAAACTACACAGAAGAATTTTGTGAAACTTCTTTCTGTTCTGTTTGTTCAACTAAAAGAGTTGAACCTTAGTTTTGATTGAGCCGTTCTGAAACACTCTTTCTGTAGAAAATGCAAGTGGAGATTCGGAGTGCTAAGAGGGTAATCGTGGAAAAAGGAATGTTTCCAAATATAAACTACACAGAATCATTCTGTGAAACTTCTTTCTGATCTGTGCATTCAGCTAACAGAGTTAAACCATACTTTTGATTGAGCAGATCTGAACACTCTTTCTGTAGAAAATGCAACTGGACATTTGGAGCGCTAAGAGAGTAGTAGTGGAAAAAGGAATATATTCAAATATAAACTACACTGAAGCATTCTGTGAAACTTCTTTCTGATCTGAGCATTCAGCTAACAGAGTTAAACCATACTTTTGATTGAGCAGTTTTGAAACACTCTGTCTGTAGAAAATGCAACTGGACATTCGTAGCGCTAAGTGGGTAATAGTGGAAAAAAGAATATGTTCAAATATAAACTACACAGATGCATTGTATGAAACATCTTTCTATTCTGTGCATTCAACTAACAGAGTTGAACCTTACTTTTGATTGAGCCTTTCTGAAACACTCTTTCTGTAGAAACTGCAATTGGACATTCTGAGCGCTAAGAGGCCTCTATTGGGAAAAATAATATCTTTAAATAAAAACTACACAGAAGCATTGTGTGAAACTTATTTCTGATATGTTCATTAAGCTAACAGAGTTAAACCATACTTTTGATTGCGCAGTTCTGAACACTCTTTCTGTAGAAAATGCAAGTGGACATTCGGAGCGCTAGGAGGGTAATAGTGGAAAAAGGAATATATTCAAATATAAACTACACAGTAGCATTCTGTGAAACTTCTTACTGTTCTGTGCATTCAACTAACAGGGTTGAACCTTACTTTTGATTGAGCCGTTCTGAAACACTCTTTCTGTAGAAACTGCAATTGGACATGCTAAGCGCTAAGAGGCCTACATTGGGAAAAAGAATATCTTCAAATAAAAACTACACAGATGCATTCTGTGAAACTTATTTCTGATCTGTAAATTCAGTTAACAGAGATAAAACATATTTTTGATTGAGCAGTTATGAAACACTCTTTTTGTAGAAAATGCAAGTGGAGATTCGGAGCGCTAAGAGGGTAATAGTGGAAAAAGGAATGTCTTCAAATATAAACTACACAGAATCATTCGGTGAAACTTCTTTCTGATCTGTGCATTCAGCTAAGAGAGTTAAACCATACTTTTGATTGAGCAGATCTGAACTCTCTTTCTGTAGAAAATGCAACTGGACATTTGGAGCGCTAAGAGCGTAGTAGTGGAAAAAGGAATATATTCAAATATAAACTACATAGAAGCGTTCTGTGAAACTTCTTTCTGATCTGAGCATTCAGCTAACAGAGTTAAACCATACTTTTGATTGAGCAGTTTTGAAACACTCTGTCTGTAGAAAATGCAACTGGACATTCGTAGCGCTAAGTGGGTAACAGTGGAAAAAAGAATATGTTCAAATATAAACTACACAGAAGCATTGTATGAAACTTCTTTCTGTTCTGTGCATTCAACTAACAGAGTTGAACCTTACTTTTGATTGAGCCTTTCTGAAACACTCTTTCTGAAGAAACTGCAATTGGACATTCTGAGCGCTAAGAGGCCTATATTGGGAAAAATAATATCTTCAAATAAAAACTACACAGAAGCATTGTGTGAAACTTATTTCTGATATGTTCATTAAGCTAACAGAGTTAAACCATACTTTTGATTGAGCAGTTCTGAACACTCTTTCTATAGAAAATGCAAGTGGACATTCGGAGGGCTAAGAGGGTAATAGTGGAAAAAGGAATATATTCAAATATAAACTACACAGTAGCATTCTGTGAAACTTCTTTCTGTTCTGTGCATTCAACTAACAGAGTTGAACCTTACTTTTGATTGAGCCGTTCTGAAACACTCTTTCTGTAGAAACTGCAATTGGACATGCTAAGCGCTAAGAGGCCTACATTGGGAAAAAGAATATCTTCAAATAAAAACTACACAGATGCATTCTGTGAAACTTATTTCTGATCTGTAAATTCAGTTAACAGAGATAAAGCATATTTTTGATTGAGCAGTTATGAAACACTCTTTTTGTAGAAAATGCAAGTGGAGATTCGGAGCGCTAAGAGGGTAATAGTGGAATAAGGAATGTCTTCAGATATAAACTACACAGAATCATTCGGTGAAACTTCTTTCTGATCTGTGCATTCAGCTAACAGAGTTAAACCATACTTTTGATTGAGCAGATCTGAACACTCTTTCTGTAGAAAATGCAACTGGACATTTGGAAAGCTAAGAGCGTAGTAGTGGAAAAAGGAATATATTCAGATATAAACTACACAGAAGCATTCTGTGAAACTTCTTTCTGATCTGAGCATTCAGCTAACACAGTTAAACCATACTTTTGATTGAGCAGTTTTGAAACACTCTGTCTGTAGAAAATGCAACTGGACATTCGTAGCGCTAAGTTGGTAATAGTGGAAAAAAGAATATGTTCAAATATAAACTACACAGAAGCATTGTATGAAACTTCTTTCTGTTCTGTGCATTCAACTAACAGAGTTGAACCTTACTTTTGATTGAGCCGTTCTGAAACACTCTTTCTGTAGAAACTGCAATTGGACATTCTGAGCCCTAAGAGGCCTATATTGGGAAAAAGAATGTCTACAAATAAAAACTACACAGAATAATTTTGTGAAACTTCTTTCTGTTCTGTTTGTTCAACTAAAAGAGTTGAACCTTAGTTTTGATTGAGCCGTTCTGAAACACTCTTTCTGTAGAAAATGCAAGTGGAGATTCGGAGTGCTAAGAGGGTAATCGTGGAAAAAGGAATGTTTCCAAATATAAACTACACAGAATCATTCTGTGAAACTTCTTTCTGATCTGTGCATTCAGCTAACAGAGTTAAACCATACTTTTGATTGAGCAGATCTGAACACTCTTTCTGTAGAAAATGCAACTGGACATTTGGAGCGCTAAGAGAGTAGTAGTGGAAAAAGGAATATATTCAAATATAAACTACACAGAAGCATTCTGTGAAACTTCTTTCTGATCTGAGCATTCAGCTAACAGAGTTAAACCATACTTTTGATTGAGCAGTTTTGAAACACTCTGTCTGTAGAAAATGCAACTGGACATTCGTAGCGCTAAGTGGGTAATAGTGGAAAAAAGAATATGTTCAAATATAAACTACACAGAAGCATTGTATGAAACATCTTTCTATTCTGTGCATTCAACTAACAGAGTTGAACCTTACTTTTGATTGAGCCTTTCTGAAACACTCTTTCTGTAGAAACTGCAATTGGACATTCTGAGCGCTAAGAGGCCTCTATTGGGAAAAATAATATCTTTAAATAAAAACTACACAGAAGCATTGTGTGAAACTTATTTCTGATATGTTCATTAAGCTAACAGAGTTAAACCATACTTTTGATTGCGCAGTTCTGAACACTCTTTCTGTAGAAAATGCAAGTGGACATTCGGAGCGCTAGGAGGGTAATAGTGGAAAAAGGAATATATTCAAATATAAACTACACAGTAGCATTCTGTGAAACTTCTTACTGTTCTGTGCATTCAACTAACAGGGTTGAACCTTACTTTTGATTGAGCCGTTCTGAAACACTCTTTCTGTAGAAACTGCAATTGGACATGCTAAGCGCTAAGAGGCCTACATTGGGAAAAAGAATATCTTCAAATAAAAACTACACAGATGCATTCTGTGAAACTTATTTCTGATCTGTAAATTCACTTAACAGAGATAAAACATATTTTTGATTGAGCAGTTATGAAACACTCTTTTTGTAGAAAATGCAAGTGGAGATTCGGAGCGCTAAGAGGGTAATAGTGGAAAAAGGAATGTCTTCAAATATAAACTACACAGAATCATTCGGTGAAACTTCTTTCTGATCTGTGCATTCAGCTAAGAGAGTTAAACCATACTTTTGATTGAGCAGATCTGAACTCTCTTTCTGTAGAAAATGCAACTGGACATTTGGAGCGCTAAGAGCGTAGTAGTGGAAAAAGGAATATATTCAAATATAAACTACACAGAAGCGTTCTGTGAAACTTCTTTCTGATCTGAGCATTCAGCTAACAGAGTTAAACCATACTTTTGATTGAGCAGTTTTGAAACACTCTGTCTGTAGAAAATGCAACTGGACATTCGTAGCGCTAAGTGGGTAACAGTGGAAAAAAGAATATGTTCAAATATAAACTACACAGAAGCATTGTATGAAACTTCTTTCTGTTCTGTGCATTCAACTAACAGAGTTGAACCTTACTTTTGATTGAGCCGTTCTGAAACACTCTTTCTGTAGAAAATGCAATTGGACATTCTGAGCGCTAAGAGGCCTATATTTGGAAAAAGAATGTCTACAAATAAAAACTACACAGAAGAATTGTGTGAAACTTCTTTCTGTTCTGTTTGTTCAAATAAAAGAGTTGAACCTTAGTTTTGATTGAGCCGTTCTAAAACACTCTTTCTGTAGAAAATGCAAGTGGAGATTCGGAACGCTAAGAGGGTAATAGTGGAAAAAGGAATGTCTCCAAATATAAACTACACAGAATCATTCTGTGAAACTTCTTTCTGATCTGTGCATTCAGCTAACAGAGTTAAACCATACTTTTGATTGAGCAGATCTGAACCCTCTTTCTGTAGAAAATGCAACTGGACATTTGGAGCGCTAAGAGAGTAGTAGTGGAAAAAGGAATATATTCAAATATAAACTACACAGAAGCATTCTGTGAAACTTCTTTCTGATCTGAGCATTCAGCTAACAGAGTTAAACCATACTTTTGATTGAGCAGTTTTGAAACACTCTGTCTGTAGAAAATGCAACTGGACATTCGTAGCGCTAAGTGGGTAATAGTGGAAAAAAGAATATGTTCAAATATAAACTACACAGAAGCATTGTATGAAACCTCTTTCTGTTCTGTGCATTCAACTAACAGAGTTGAACCGCACTTTTGATTGAGCGTTTCTGAAACACTCTTTCTGTAGAAACTGCAATTGGACATTCTGAGCGCTAAGAGGCCTATATTGGGAAAAATAATATCTTCAAATAAAAACTACACAGAAGCATTGTGTGAAACTTATTTCTGATATGTTCATTAAGCTAACAGAGTTAAACCATACTTTTGATTGCGCAGTTCTGAACACTCTGTCTGTAGAAAATGCAAGTGGACATTCGGAGCGCTAGGAGTGTAATAGTGGAAAAAGGAATATATTCAAATATAAACTACACAGTAGCATTCTGTGAAACTTCTTACTGTTCTGTGCATTCAACTAACAGGGTTGAACCTTACTTTTGATTGAGCCGTTCTGAAACACTTTTTCTGTAGAAACTGCAATTGGACATGCTAAGCGCTAAGAGGCCTACATTGGGAAAAAGAATATCTTCAAATAAAAACTACACAGATGCATTCTGTGAAACTTATTTCTGATCTGTAAATTAAGTTAACAGAGATAAAACATATTTTTGATTGAGCAGTTATGAAACACTCTTTTTGTAGAAAATGCAAGTGGAGATTCGGAGCGCTAAGAGGGTCATAGTGGAAAAAGGAATGTCTTCAAATATAAACTAAACAGAATCATTCGGTGAAACTTCTTTCTGATCTGTGCATTCAGCTAACAGAGTTAAACCATACTTTTGATTGAGCAGATCTGAACACTCTTTCTGTAGAAAATGCAACTGGACATTTGGAGCGCTCAGAGCGTAGTAGTGGAAAAAGGAATATATTCAAATATAAACTACACAGAAGCATTCTGTGAAACTTCTTTCTGATCTGAGCATTCAGCTAACAGAATTAAACCATACTTTTGATTGAGCAGTTTTGAAACACTCTGTCTGTAGAAAATGCAACTGGACATTCTTAGCGCTAAGTGTGTAATAGTGGAAAAAAGAATATGTTCAAATATAAACTACACAGAAGCATTGTATGAAACTTCTTTCTGTTCTGTGCATTCAACTAACAGAGTTGAACCTTACTTTTGATTGAGCCGTTCTGAAACACTCTTTCTGTAGAAACTGCAATTGGACATTCTGAGCGCTAAGAGGCCTATATTGGGAAAAAGAATGTCTACAAATAAAAACTGCACAGAAGAATTGTGTGAAACTTCTTTCTGTTCTGTTTGTTCAACTAAAAGAGTTGAACCTTAGTTTTGATTGAGCCGTTCTGAAACAAACTTTCTGTAGAAAATGCAAGTGGAGATTCGGAGCGCTAAGAGGGTAATAGTGGAAAAAGGAATGTCTCCAAATATAAACTACACAGAATCATTCTGTGAAACTTCTTTCTGATCTGTGCATTCAGCTAACAGAGTTAAACCATACTTTTGATTGAGCAGATCTGAACACTCTTTCTGTAGAAAATGCAACTGGACATTTGGAGCGCTAAGAGTGTAGTAGTGGAAAAAGGAATATATTCAAATATAAACTACACAGAAGCATTCTGTGACACTTCTTTCTGATCTGAGCATTCTGCTAACAGAGTTAAACCTTACTTTTGATTGAGCAGTTTTGAAACACTCTGTCTGTAGAAAATGCAACTGGACATTCGTAGCGCTAAGTGGGTAATAGTGGAAAAAAGAATATGTTCAAATATAAACTACACAGAAGCATTGTATGAAACTTCTTTCTGTTCTGTGCATTCAACTAACAGAGTTGAACCTTACTTTTGATTGAGCCTTTCTGAAACACTCTTTCTGTAGAAACTGCAATTGGACATTGTGAGCGCTAAGAGGCCTATATTGGGAAAAATAATATCTTCAAATAAAAACTACACAGAAGCATTGTGTGAAACTTATTTCTGATATGTTCATTAAGCTAACAGAGTTAAACCATACTTTTGATTGCGCAGTTCTGAACACTCTTTCTGTAGAAAATGCAAGTGGACATTCGGAGCGCTAAGAGGGTAATAGTGGAAAAAGGAATATATTCAAATATAAACTACACAGTAGCATTCTGTGAAAATACTTTCTGTTCTGTGCATTCAACTAACAGAGTTGAACCTTACTTTTGATTGAGCCGTTCTGAAACACTCTTTCTGTAGAAACTGCAATTGGACATGCTAAGCGCTAAGAGGCCTACATTGGGAAAAAGAATATCTTCAAATAAAAACTACACAGATGCATTCTGTGAAACTTATTTCTGATCTGTAAATTCAGTTAACAGAGATAAAACATATTTTTGATTGAGCAGTTATGAAACACTCTTTTTGTAGAAAATGCAAGTGGAGATTCGGAGCGCTAAGAGGGTAATAGTGGAAAAAGGAATGTCTTCAAATATAAACTACACAGAATCATTCGGTGAAACTTCTTTCTGATCTGTGCATTCAGCTAACAGAGTTAAACCATACTTTTGATTGAGCAGATCTGAACACTCTTTCTGTAGAAAATGCAACTGGACATTTGGAGCGCTAAGAGCGTAGTAGTGGAAAAAGGAATATATTCAAATATAAACTACACAGAAGCATTCTGTGAAACTTCTTTCTGATCTGAGCATTCAGCTAACAGAATTAAACCATACTTTTGATTGAGCAGTTTTGAAACACTCTGTCTGTAGAAAATGCAACTGGACATTCGTAGCGCTAAGTGGGTAATAGTGGAAAAAAGAATATGTTCAAATATAAACTACACAGAAGCATTGTATGAAACTTCTTTCTGTTCTGTGCATTCAACTAACAGAGTTGAACCTTACTTTTGATTGAGCCGTTCTGAAACACTCTTTCTGTAGAAACTGCAATTGGACATTCTGAGCGCTAAGAGGCCTATATTGGGGAAAAGAATGTCTACAAATAAAAACTACACAGAAGAATTGTGTGAAACTTCTTTCTGTTCTGTTTGTTCAACTAAAAGAGTAGAACCTTAGTTTTGATTGAGCCGTTCTGAAACACTCTTTCTGTAGAAAATGCAAGTGGAGATTCGGAGCGCTAAGAGGGTAATAGTGGAAAAAGGAATGTCTCCAAATATAAACTACACAGAATCATTCTGTGAAACTTCTTTCTGATCTGTGCATTCAGCTAACAGAGTTAAACCATACTTTTGATTGAGCAGATCTGAACACTCTTTCTGTAGAAAATGCAACTGGACATTTGGAGCGCTAAGAGAGTAGTAGTGGAAAAAGGAATATATTCAAATATAAACTACACAGAAGCATTCTGTGAAACTTCTTTCTGATCTGAGCATTCAGCTAACAGATTTAAACCATACTTTTGATTGAGCAGTTTTGAAACACTCTGTCTGTAGAAAATGCAACTGGACATTCGTAGCGCTAAGTGGGTAATAGTGGAAAAAAGAATATGTTCAAATATAAACTACACAGAAGCATTGTATGAAACTTCTTTCTGTTCTGTGCATTCAACTAACAGAGTTGAACCTTACTTTTGATTGAGCCTTTCTGAAACACTCTTTCTGTAGAAACTGCAGTTGGACATTCTGAGCGCTAAGAGGCCTATATTGGGAAAAATAATATCTTCAAATAAAAACTACACAGAAGCATTGTGTGAAACTTATTTCTGATATGTTCATTAAGCTAACAGAGTTAAACCATACTTTTGATTGCGCAGTTCTGAACACTCTTTCTGTAGAAAATGCAAGTGGACATTCGGAGCGCTAAGAGGGTAATTGTGGAAAAAGGAATATATTCAAATATAAACTATACAGTAGCATTCTGTGAAACTTCTTTCTGTTCTGTGCATTCAACTAACAGAGTTGAGCCTTACTTTTGATTGAGCCGTTCTGAAACACTCTTTCTGTAGAAACTGCAATTGGACATGCTAAGCGCTAAGAGGCCTACATTGGGAAAAAGAATATCTTCAAATAAAAACTACACAGATGCATTCTGTGAAACTTATTTCTGATCTGTAAATTCAGTTAACAGAGATAAAGCATATTTTTGATTGAGCAGTTATGAAACACTCTTTTTGTAGAAAATGCAAGTGGAGATTCGGAGCGCTAAGAGGGTAATAGTGGAATAAGGAATGTCTTCAAATATAAACTACACAGAATCATTCGGTGAAACTTCTTTCTGATCTGTGCATTCAGCTAACAGAGTTAAACCATACTTTTGATTGAGCAGATCTGAACACTCTTTCTGTAGAAAATGCAACTGGACATTTGGAGCGCTAAGAGCGTAGTAGTGGAAAAAGGAATATATTCAGATATAAACTACACAGGAGCATTCTGTGAAACTTCTTTCTGATCTGAGCATTCAGCTAACAGAGTTAAACCATACTTTTGATTGAGCAGTTTTGAAACACTCTGTCTGTAGAAAATGCAACTGGACATTCGTAGCGCTAAGTGGGTAATAGTGGAAAAAAGAATATGTTCAAATATAAACTACACAGAAGCATTGTATGAAACTTCTTTCTGTTCTGTGCATTCAACTAACAGAGTTGAACCTTACTTTTGATTGAGCCGTTCTGAAACACTCTTTCTGTAGAAACTGCAATTGGACATTCTGAGCGCTAAGAGGCCTATATTGGGAAAAAGAATGTCTACAAATAAAAACTACACAGAAGAATTGTGTGAAACTCCTTTCTGTTCTGTTTGTTCAACTAAAAGAGTTGAACCTTAGTTTTGATTGAGCCGTTCTGAAACACTCTTTCTGTAGAAAATGCAAGTGGAGATTCGGAGCGCTAAGAGGGTAATAGTGGAAAAAGGAATGTCTCCAAATATAAACTACACAGAATCATTCTGTGAAACTTCTTTCTGATCTGTGCATTCAGCTAACAGAGTTAAACCATACTTTTGATTGAGCAGATCTGAACACTCTTTCTGTAGAAAATGCAACTGGACATTTGGAGCGCTAAGAGAGTAGTAGTGGAAAAAGGAATATATTCAAATATAAACTAAACAGAAGCATTCTGTGAAACTACTTTCTGATCTGAGCATTCAGCTAACAGACTTAAACCATACTTTTGATTGAGCAGTTTTGAAACACTCTGTCTGTAGAAAATGCAACTGGACATTCGTAGCGCTAAGTGGGTAATAGTGGAAAAAAGAATATGTTCAAATATAAACTACACAGAATCATTGTATGAAACTTCTTTCTGTTCTGTGCATTCAACTAACAGAGTTGAACCTTACTTTTGATTGAGCCTTTCTGAAACACTCTTTCTGTAGAAACTGCAATTGGACATTCTGAGCGCTAAGAGGCCTATATTGGGTAAAATAATATCTTCAAATAAAAACTACACAGAAGCATTGTGTGAAACTTATTTCTGATATGTTCATTAAGCTAACAGAGTTAAACCGTACTTTTGATTGCGCAGTTCTGAACACTCTTTCTGTAGAAAATGCAAGTGGACATTCGGAGCGCTAGGAGGGTAATAGTGGAAAAAGGAATATATTCAAATATAAACTACACAGTAGCATTCTGTGAAACTTCTTACTGTTCTGTGCATTCAACTAAGAGGGTTGAACCTTACTTTTGATTGAGCCGTTCTGAAACACTCTTTCTGTAGAAACTGCAATTGGACATGCTAAGCGCTAAGAGGCCTACATTGGGAAAAAGAATATCTTCAAATAAAAACTACACAGATGCATTCTGTGAAACTTATTTCTGATCTGTAAATTAAGTTAACAGAGATAAAACATATTTTTGATTGAGCAGTTATGAAACACTCTTTTTGTAGAAAATGCAAGTGGAGATTCTGAGCGCTAAGAGGGTAATAGTGGAAAAAGGAATGTCTTCAAATATAAACTACACAGAATCATTCGGTGAAACTTCTTTCTGATCTGTGCATTCAGCTAACAGAGTTAAACCATACTTTTGATTGAGCAGATCTGAACACTCTTTCTGTAGAAAATGCAACTGGACATTTGGAGCGCTAAGAGCGTAGTAGTGGAAAAAGGAATATATTCAATTATAAACTACACAGAAGCATTCTGTGAAACTTCTTTCTGATCTGAGCATTCAGCAAACAGAGTTAAACCATACTTTTGATTGAGCAGTTTTGAAACACTCTGTCTGTAGAAAATGCAACTGGACATTCGTAGCGCTAAGTGGGTAATAGTGGAAAAAAGAATATGTTCAAATATAAACTACACAGAAGCATTGTATGAAACTTCTTTCTGTTCTGTGCATTCAACTAACAGAGTTGAACCTTACTTTTGATTGAGCCGTTCTGAAACACTCTTTCTGTAGAAACTGCAATTGGACATTCTGAGCGCTAAGAGGCCTATATTTGGAAAAAGAATGTCTACTAATAAAAACTACACAGAAGAATTGTGTGAAACTTCTTTCTGTTCTGTTTGTTCAAATAAAAGAGTTGAACCTTAGTTTTGATTGAGCCGTTCTGAAACACTCTTTCTGTAGAAAATGCAAGTGGAGATTCGGAGCGCTAAGAGGGTAATAGTGGAAAAAGGAATGTCTCCAAATATAAACTACACAGAATCATTCTGTGAAACTTCTTTCTGATCTGTGCATTCAGCTAACAGAGTTAAACCATACTTTTGATTGAGCAGATCTGAACACTCTTTCTGTAGAAAATGCAACTGGACATTTGCAGCGCTAAGAGAGTAGTAGTGGAAAAAGGAATATATTCAAATATAAACTACACAGAAGCATTCTGTGAAACTTCTTTCTGATCTGAGCATTCAGCTAACAGAGTTAAACCATACTTTTGATTGAGCAGTTTTGAAACACTCTGTCTGTAGAAAATGCAACTGGACATTCGTAGCGCTAAGTGGGTAATAGTGGAAAAAAGAATATGTTCAAATACAAACTACACAGAAGCATTGTATGAAACTTCTTTCTGTTCTGTGCATTCAACTAACAGAGTTGAACCTTACTTTTGATTGAGCCTTTCTGAAACACTCTTTCTGTAGAAACTGCAATTGGACATTCTGAGCGCTAAGAGGTCTATATTGGGAAAAATAATATCTTCAAATAAAAACTACACAGAAGCATTGTGTGAAACTTATTTCTGATATGTTCATTAAGCTAACAGAGTTAAACCATACTTTTGATTGCGCAGTTCTGAACACTCTTTCTGTAGAAAATGCAAGTGGACATTCGGAGCGCTAAGAGGGTAATAGTGGAAAAAGGAATATATTCAAATATAAACTATACAGTAGCATTCTGTGAAACTTCTTTCTGTTCTGTGCATTCAACTAACAGAGTTGAGCCTTACTTTTGATTGAGCCGTTCTGAAACACTCTTTCTGTAGAAACTGCAATTGGACATGCTAAGCGCTAAGAGGCCTACATTGGGAAAAAGAATATCTTCAAATAAAAACTACACAGATGCATTCTGTGAAACTTATTTCTGATCTGTAAATTCAGTTAACAGAGATAAAGCATATTTTAGATTGAGCAGTTATGAAACACTCTTTTTGTAGAAAATGCAAGTGGAGATTCGGAGCGCTAAGAGGGTAATAGTGGAAAAAGGAATGTCTTCAGATATAAACTACACAGAATCATTCGGTGAAACTTCTTTCTGATCTGTGCATTCAGCTAACAGAGTTAAACCATACTTTTGATTGAGCAGATCTGAACACTCTTTCTGTAGAAAATGCAACTGGACATTTGGAGAGCTAAGAGCGTAGTAGTGGAAAAAGGAATATATTCAGATATAAACTACACAGAAGCATTCTGTGAAACTTCTTTCTGATCTGAGCATTCAGCTAACACAGTTAAACCATACTTTTGATTGAGCAGTTTTGAAACACTCTGTCTGTAGAAAATGCAACTGGACATTCGTAGCGCTAAGTTGGTAATAGTGGAAAAAAGAATATGTTCAAATATAAACTACACAGAAGCATTGTATGAAACTTCTTTCTGTTCTGTGCATTCAACTAACAGAGTTGAACCTTACTTTTGATTGAGCCGTTCTGAAACACTCTTTCTGTAGAAACTGCAATTGGACATTCTGAGCCCTAAGAGGCCTATATTGGGAAAAAGAATGTCTACAAATAAAAACTACACAGAAGAATTTTGTGAAACTTCTTTCTGTTCTGTTTGTTCAACTAAAAGAGTTGAACCTTAGTTTTGATTGAGCCGTTCTGAAACACTCTTTCTGTAGAAAATGCAAGTGGAGATTCGGAGTGCTAAGAGGGTAATCGTGGAAAAAGGAATGTTTCCAAATATAAACTACACAGAATCATTCTGTGAAACTTCTTTCTGATCTGTGCATTCAGCTAACAGAGTTAAACCATACTTTTGATTGAGCAGATCTGAACACTCTTTCTGTAGAAAATGCAACTGGACATTTGGAGCGCTAAGAGCGTAGTAGTGGAAAAAGGAATATATTCAAATATAAACTACACAGAAGCGTTCTGTGAAACTTCTTTCTGATCTGAGCATTCAGCTAACAGAGTTAAACCATACTTTTGATTGAGCAGTTTTGAAACACTCTGTCTGTAGAAAATGCAACTGGACATTCGTAGCGCTAAGTGGGTAACAGTGGAAAAAAGAATATGTTCAAATATAAACTACACAGAAGCATTGTATGAAACTTCTTTCTGTTCTGTGCATTCAACTAACAGAGTTGAACCTTACTTTTGATTGAGCCGTTCTGAAACACTCTTTCTGTAGAAAATGCAATTGGACATTCTGAGCGCTAAGAGGCCTATATTTGGAAAAAGAATGTCTACAAATAAAAACTACACAGAAGAATTGTGTGAAACTTCTTTCTGTTCTGTTTGTTCAAATAAAAGAGTTGAACCTTAGTTTTGATTGAGCCGTTCTAAAACACTCTTTCTGTAGAAAATGCAAGTGGAGATTCGGAACGCTAAGAGTGTAATAGTGGAAAAAGGAATGTCTCCAAATATAAACTACACAGAATCATTCTGTGAAACTTCTTTCTGATCTGTGCATTCAGCTAACAGAGTTAAACCATACTTTTGATTGAGCAGATCTGAACCCTCTTTCTGTAGAAAATGCAACTGGACATTTGGAGCGCTAAGAGAGTAGTAGTGGAAAAAGGAATATATTCAAATATAAACTACACAGAAGCATTCTGTGAAACTTCTTTCTGATCTGAGCATTCAGCTAACAGAGTTAAACCATACTTTTGATTGAGCAGTTTTGAAACACTCTGTCTGTAGAAAATGCAACTGGACATTCGTAGCGCTAAGTGGGTAATAGTGGAAAAAAGAATATGTTCAAATATAAACTACACAGAAGCATTGTATGAAACCTCTTTCTGTTCTGTGCATTCAACTAACAGAGTTGAACCGCACTTTTGATTGAGCGTTTCTGAAACACTCTTTCTGTAGAAACTGCAATTGGACATTCTGAGCGCTAAGAGGCCTATATTGGGAAAAATAATATCTTCAAATAAAAACTACACAGAAGCATTGTGTGAAACTTATTTCTGATATGTTCATTAAGCTAACAGAGTTAAACCATACTTTTGATTGCGCAGTTCTGAACACTCTGTCTGTAGAAAATGCAAGTGGACATTCGGAGCGCTAGGAGTGTAATAGTGGAAAAAGGAATATATTCAAATATAAACTACACAGTAGCATTCTGTGAAACTTCTTACTGTTCTGTGCATTCAACTAACAGGGTTGAACCTTACTTTTGATTGAGCCGTTCTGAAACACTTTTTCTGTAGAAACTGCAATTGGACATGCTAAGCGCTAAGAGGCCTACATTGGGAAAAAGAATATCTTCAAATAAAAACTACACAGATGCATTCTGTGAAACTTATTTCTGATCTGTAAATTAAGTTAACAGAGATAAAACATATTTTTGATTGAGCAGTTATGAAACACTCTTTTTGTAGAAAATGCAAGTGGAGATTCGGAGCGCTAAGAGGGTCATAGTGGAAAAAGGAATGTCTTCAAATATAAACTACACAGAATCATTCGGTGAAACTTCTTTCTGATCTGTGCATTCAGCTAACAGAGTTAAACCATAGTTTTGATTGAGCAGATCTGAACACTCTTTCTGTAGAAAATGCAACTGGACATTTGGAGCGCTCAGAGCGTAGTAGTGGAAAAAGGAATATATTCAAATATAAACTACACAGAAGCATTCTGTGAAACTTCTTTCTGATCTGAGCATTCAGCTAACAGAATTAAACCATACTTTTGATTGAGCAGTTTTGAAACACTCTGTCTGTAGAAAATGCAACTGGACATTCTTAGCGCTAAGTGTGTAATAGTGGAAAAAAGAATATGTTCAAATATAAACTACACAGAAGCATTGTATGAAACTTCTTTCTGTTCTGTGCATTCAACTAACAGAGTTGAACCTTACTTTTGATTGAGCCGTTCTGAAACACTCTTTCTGTAGAAACTGCAATTGGACATTCTGAGCGCTAAGAGGCCTATATTGGGAAAAAGAATGTCTACAAATAAAAACTGCACAGAAGAATTTTGTGAAACTTCTTTCTGTTCTGTTTGTTCAACTAAAAGAGTTGAACCTTAGTTTTGATTGAGCCGTTCTGAAACAAACTTTCTGTAGAAAATGCAAGTGGAGATTCGGAGCGCTAAGAGGGTAATAGTGGAAAAAGGAATGTCTCCAAATATAAACTACACAGAATCATTCTGTGAAACTTCTTTCTGATCTGTGCATTCAGCTAACAGAGTTAAACCATACTTTTGATTGAGCAGATCTGAACACTCTTTCTGTAGAAAATGCAACTGGACATTTGGAGCGCTAAGAGTGTAGTAGTGGAAAAAGGAATATATTCAAATATAAACTACACAGAAGCATTCTGTGACACTTCTTTCTGATCTGAGCATTCTGCTAACAGAGTTAAACCATACTTTTGATTGAGCAGTTTTGAAACACTCTGTCTGTAGAAAATGCAACTGGACATTCGTAGCGCTAAGTGGGTAATAGTGGAAAAAAGAATATGTTCAAATATAAACTACACAGAAGCATTGTATGAAACTTCTTTCTGTTCTGTGCATTCAACTAACAGAGTTGAACCTTACTTTTGATTGAGCCTTTCTGAAACACTCTTTCTGTAGAAACTGCAATTGGACATTCTGAGCGCTAAGAGGCCTATATTGGGAAAAATAATATCTTCAAATAAAAACTACACAGAAGCATTGTGTGAAACTTATTTCTGATATGTTCATTAAGCTAACAGAGTTAAACCATACTTTTGATTGCGCAGTTCTGAACACTCTTTCTGTAGAAAATGCAAGTGGACATTCGGAGCGCTAAGAGGGTAATAGTGGAAAAAGGAATATATTCAAATATAAACTACACAGTAGCATGCTGTGAAAATACTTTCTCTTCTGTGCATTCAACTAACAGAGTTGAACCTTACTTTTGATTGAGCCGTTCTGAAACACTCTTTCTGTAGAAACTGCAATTGGATATGCTAAGCGCTAAGAGGCCTACATTGGGAAAAAGAATATCTTCAAATAAAAACTACACAGATGCATTCTGTGAAACTTATTTCTGATCTGTAAATTCAGTTAACAGAGATAAAACATATTTTTGATTGAGCAGTTATGAAACACTCTTTTTGTAGAAAATGCAAGTGGAGATTCGGAGCGCTAAGAGGGTAATAGTGGAAAAAGGAATGTCTTCAAATATAAACTACACAGAATCATTCGGTGAAACTTCTTTCTGATCTGTGCATTCAGCTAACAGAGTTAAACCATACTTTTGATTGAGCAGATCTGAACACTCTTTCTGTAGAAAATGCAACTGGACATTTGGAGCGCTAAGAGCGTAGTAGTGGAAAAAGGAATATATTCAAATATAAACTACACAGAAGCATTCTGTGAAACTTCTTTCTAATCTGAGCATTCAGCTAACAGAGTTAAACCATACTTTTGATTGAGCAGTTTTGAAACACTCTGTCTGTAGAAAATGCAACTGGACATTCGTAGCGCTAAGTGGGTAATAGTGGAAAAAAGAATATGTTCAAATATAAACTACACAGAAGCATTGTATGAAACTTCTTTCTGTTCTGTGCATTCAACTAACAGAGTTGAACCTTACTTTTGATTGAGCCGTTCTGAAACACTCTTTCTGTAGAAACTGCAATTGGACATTCTGAGCGCTAAGAGGCCTATATTGGGGAAAAGAATGTCTACAAATAAAAACTACACAGAAGAATTGTGTGAAACTTCTTTCTGTTCTGTTTGTTCAACTAAAAGAGTAGAACCTTAGTTTTGATTGAGCCGTTCTGAAACACTCTTTCTGTAGAAAATGCAAGTGGAGATTCGGAGCGCTAAGAGGGTAATAGTGGAAAAAGGAATGTCTCCAAATATAAACTACACAGAATCATTCTGTGAAACTTCTTTCTGATCTGTGCATTCAGCTAACAGAGTTAAACCATACTTTTGATTGAGCAGATCTGAACACTCTTTCTGTAGAAAATGCAACTGGACATTTGGAGCGCTAAGAGAGTAGTAGTGGAAAAAGGAATATATTCAAATATAAACTACACAGAAGCATTCTGTGAAACTTCTTTCTGATCTGAGCATTCAGCTAACAGATTTAAACCATACTTTTGATTGAGCAGTTTTGAAACACTCTGTCTGTAGAAAATGCAACTGGACATTCGTAGCGCTAAGTGGGAAAGAGTGGAAAAAAGAATATGTTCAAATATAAACTACACAGAAGCATTGTATGAAACTTCTTTCTGTTCTGTGCATTCAACTAACAGAGTTGAACCTTACTTTTGATTGAGCCTTTCTGAAACACTCTTTCTGTAGAAACTGCAATTGGACATTCTGAGCGCTAAGAGGCCTATATTGGGAAAAATAATATCTTCAAATAAAAACTACACAGAAGCATTGTGTGAAACTTATTTCTGATATGTTCATTAAGCTAACAGAGTTAAACCATACTTTTGATTGCGCAGTTCTGAACACTCTGTCTGTAGAAAATGCAAGTGGACATTCGGAGCGCTAGGAGTGTAATAGTGGAAAAAGGAATATAATCAAATATAAACTACACAGTAGCATTCTGTGAAACTTCTTACTGTTCTGTGCATTCAACTAACAGGGTTGAACCTTACTTTTGATTGAGCCGTTCTGAAACACTTTTTCTGTAGAAACTGCAATTGGACATGCTAAGCGCTAAGAGGCCTACATTGGGAAAAAGAATATCTTCAAATGAAAACTACACAGATGCATTCTGTGAAACTTATTTCTGATCTGTAAATTAAGTTAACAGAGATAAAACATATTTTTGATTGAGCAGTTATGAAACACTCTTTTTGTAGAAAATGCAAGTGGAGATTCGGAGCGCTAAGAGGGTCATAGTGGAAAAAGGAATGTCTTCAAATATAAACTACACAGAATCATTCGGTGAAACTTCTTTCTGATCTGTGCATTCAGCTAACAGAGTTAAACCATAGTTTTGATTGAGCAGATCTGAACACTCTTTCTGTAGAAAATGCAACTGGACATTTGGAGCGCTCAGAGCGTAGTAGTGGAAAAAGGAATATATTCAAATATAAACTACACAGAAGCATTCTGTGAAACTTCTTTCTGATCTGAGCATTCAGCTAACAGAGTTAAACCATACTTTTGATTGAGCAGTTTTGAAACACTCTGTCTGTAGAAAATGCAAGTGGACATTCGTAGCGCTAAGTGGGTAATAGTGGAAAAAAGAATATGTTCAAATATAAACTACACAGAAGCATTGTATGAAACTTCTTTCTGTTCTGTGCATTCAACTAACAGAGTTGAACCTTACTTTTGATTGAGCCGTTCTGAAACACTCTTTCTGTAGAAACTGCAATTGGACATTCTGAGCGCTAAGAGGCCTATATTGGGGAAAAGAATGTCTACAAATAAAAACTACACAGAAGAATTGTGTGAAACTTCTTTCTGTTCTGTTTGTTCAACTAAAAGAGTAGAACCTTAGTTTTGATTGAGCCGTTCTGAAACACTCTTTCTGTAGAAAATGCAAGTGGAGATTCGGAGCGCTAAGAGGGTAATAGTGGAAAAAGGAATGTCTCCAAATATAAACTACACAGAATCATTCTGTGAAACTTCTTTCTGATCTGTGCATTCAGCTAACAGAGTTAAACCATACTTTTGATTGAGCAGATCTGAACACTCTTTCTGTAGAAAATGCAACTGGACATTTGGAGCGCTAAGAGAGTAGTAGTGGAAAAAGGAATATATTCAAATATAAACTACACAGAAGCATTCTGTGAAACTTCTTTCTGATCTGAGCATTCAGCTAACAGATTTAAACCATACTTTTGATTGAGCAGTTTTGAAACACTCTGTCTGTAGAAAATGCAACTGGACATTCGTAGCGCTAAGTGGGAAAGAGTGGAAAAAAGAATATGTTCAAATATAAACTACACAGAAGCATTGTATGAAACTTCTTTCTGTTCTGTGCATTCAACTAACAGAGTTGAACCTTACTTTTGATTGAGCCTTTCTGAAACACTCTTTCTGTAGAAACTGCAATTGGACATTCTGAGCGCTAAGAGGCCTATATTGGGAAAAATAATATCTTCAAATAAAAACTACACAGAAGCATTGTGTGAAACTTATTTCTGATATGTTCATTAAGCTAACAGAGTTAAACCATACTTTTGATTGCGCAGTTCTGAACACTCTGTCTGTAGAAAATGCAAGTGGACATTCGGAGCGCTAGGAGTGTAATAGTGGAAAAAGGAATATATTCAAATATAAACTACACAGTAGCATTCTGTGAAACTTCTTACTGTTCTGTGCATTCAACTAACAGGGTTGAACCTTACTTTTGATTGAGCCGTTCTGAAACACTTTTTCTGTAGAAACTGCAATTGGACATGCTAAGCGCTAAGAGGCCTACATTGGGAAAAAGAATATCTTCAAATGAAAACTACACAGATGCATTCTGTGAAACTTATTTCTGATCTGTAAATTAAGTTAACAGAGATAAAACATATTTTTGATTGAGCAGTTATGAAACACTCTTTTTGTAGAAAATGCAAGTGGAGATTCGGAGCGCTAAGAGGGTCATAGTGGAAAAAGGAATGTCTTCAAATATAAACTACACAGAATCATTCGGTGAAACTTCTTTCTGATCTGTGCATTCAGCTAACAGAGTTAAACCATAGTTTTGATTGAGCAGATCTGAACACTCTTTCTATAGAAAATGCAACTGGACATTTGGAGCGCTCAGTGCGTAGTAGTGGAAAAAGGAATATATTCAAATATAAACTACACAGAAGCATTCTGTGAAACTTCTTTCTGATCTGAGCATTCAGCTAACAGAATTAAACCATACTTTTGATTGAGCAGTTTTGAAACACTCTGTCTGTAGAAAATGCAACTGGACATTCTTAGCGCTAAGTGTGTAATAGTGGAAAAAAGAATATGTTCAAATATAAACTACACAGAAGCATTGTATGAAACTTCTTTCTGTTCTGTGCATTCAACTAACAGAGTTGAACCTTACTTTTGATTGAGCCGTTCTGAAACACTCTTTCTGTAGAAACTGCAATTGGACATTCTGAGCGCTAAGAGGCCTATATTGGGAAAAAGAATGTCTACAAATAAAAACTGCACAGAAGAATTGTGTGAAACTTCTTTCTGTTCTGTTTGTTCAACTAAAAGAGTTGAACCTTAGTTTTGATTGAGCCGTTCTGAAACAAACTTTCTGTAGAAAATGCAAGTGGAGATTCGGAGCGCTAAGAGGGTAATAGTGGAAAAAGGAATGTCTCCAAATATAAACTACACAGAATCATTCTGTGAAACTTCTTTCTGATCTGTGCATTCAGCTAACAGAGTTAAACCATACTTTTGATTGAGCAGATCTGAACACTCTTTCTGTAGAAAATGCAACTGGACATTTGGAGCGCTAAGAGTGTAGTAGTGGAAAAAGGAATATATTCAAATATAAACTACACAGAAGCATTCTGTGACACTTCTTTCTGATCTGAGCATTCTGCTAACAGAGTTAAACCATACTTTTGATTGAGCAGTTTTGAAACACTCTGTCTGTAGAAAATGCAACTGGACATTCGTAGCGCTAAGTGGGTAATAGTGGAAAAAAGAATATGTTCAAATATAAACTACACAGAAGCATTGTATGAAACTTCTTTCTGTTCTGTGCATTCAACTAACAGAGTTGAACCTTACTTTTGATTGAGCCTTTCTGAAACACTCTTTCTGTAGAAACTGCAATTGGACATTCTGAGCGCTAAGAGGCCTATATTGGGAAAAATAATATCTTCAAATAAAAACTACACAGAAGCATTGTGTGAAACTAATTTCTGATATGTTCATAAAGCTAACAGAGTTAAACCATACTTTTGATTGCGCAGTTCTGAACACTCTTTCTGTAGAAAATGCAAGTGGACATTCGGAGCGCTAAGAGGGTAATAGTGGAAAAAGGAATATATTTAAATATAAACTACACAGTAGCATTCTGTGAAAATACTTTCTGTTCTGTGCATTCAACTAACAGAGTTGAACCTTACTTTTGATTGAGCCGTTCTGAAACACTCTTTCTGTAGAAACTGCAATTGGACATGCTAAGCGCTAAGAGGCCTACATTGGGAAAAAGAATATCTTCAAATAAAAACTACACAGATGCATTCTGTGAAACTTATTTCTGATCTGTAAATTCAGTTAACAGAGATAAAACATATTTTTGATTGAGCAGTTATGAAACACTCTTTTTGTAGAAAATGCAAGTGGAGATTCGGAGCGCTAAGAGGGTAATAGTGGAAAAAGGAATGTCTTCAAATATAAACTACACAGAATCATTCGGTGAAACTTCTTTCTGATCTGTGCATTCAGCTAACAGAGTTAAACCATACTTTTGATTGAGCAGATCTGAACACTCTTTCTGTAGAAAATGCAACTGGACATTTGGAGCGCTAAGAGCGTAGTAGTGGAAAAAGGAATATATTCAAATATAAACTACACAGAAGCATTCTGTGAAACTTCTTTCTGATCTGAGCATTCAGCTAACAGAGTTAAACCATACTTTTGATTGAGCAGTTTTGAAACACTCTGTCTGTAGAAAATGCAACTGGACATTCGTAGCGCTAAGTGGGTAATAGTGGAAAAAAGAATATGTTCAAATATAAACTACACAGAAGCATTGTATGAAACTTCTTTCTGTTCTGTGCATTCAACTAACAGAGTTGAACCTTACTTTTGATTGAGCCGTTCTGAAACACTCTTTCTGTAGAAACTGCAATTGGACATTCTGAGCGCTAAGAGGCCTATATTGGGGAAAAGAATGTCTACAAATAAAAACTACACAGAAGAATTGTGTGAAACTTCTTTCTGTTCTGTTTGTTCAACTAAAAGAGTAGAACCTTAGTTTTGATTGAGCCGTTCTGAAACACTCTTTCTGTAGAAAATGCAAGTGGAGATTCGGAGCGCTAAGAGGGTAATAGTGGAAAAAGGAATGTCTCCAAATATAAACTACACAGAATCATTCTGTGAAACTTCTTTCTGATCTGTGCATTCAGCTAACAGAGTTAAACCATACTTTTGATTGAGCAGATCTGAACACTCTTTCTGTAGAAAATGCAACTGGACATTTGGAGCGCTAAGAGAGTAGTAGTGGAAAAAGGAATATATTCAAATATAAACTACACAGAAGCATTCTGTGAAACTTCTTTCTGATCTGAGCATTCAGCTAACAGATTTAAACCATACTTTTGATTGAGCAGTTTTGAAACACTCTGTCTGTAGAAAATGCAACTGGACATTCGTAGCGCTAAGTGGGTAATAGTGGAAAAAAGAATATGTTCAAATATAAACTACACAGAAGCATTGTATGAAACTTCTTTCTGTTCTGTGCATTCGACTAACAGAGTTGAACCTTACTTTTGATTGAGCCTTTCTGAAACACTCTTTCTGTAGAAACTGCAGTTGGACATTCTGAGCGCTAAGAGGCCTATATTGGGAAAAATAATATCTTCAAATAAAAACTACACAGAAGCATTGTGTGAAACTTATTTCTGATATGTTCATTAAGCTAACAGAGTTAAACCATACTTTTGATTGCGCAGTTCTGAACACTCTTTCTGTAGAAAATGCAAGTGGACATTCGGAGCGCTAAGAGGGTAATTGTGGAAAAAGGAATATATTCAAATATAAACTATACAGTAGCATTCTGTGAAACTTCTTTCTGTTCTGTGCATTCAACTAACAGAGTTGAGCCTTACTTTTGATTGAGCCGTTCTGAAACACTCTTTCTGTAGAAACTGCAATTGGACATGCTAAGCGCTAAGAGGCCTACATTGGGAAAAAGAATATCTTCAAATAAAAACTACACAGATGCATTCTGTGAAACTTATTTCTGATCTGTAAATTAAGTTAACAGAGATAAAACATATTTTTGATTGAGCAGTTATGAAACACTCTTTTTGTAGAAAATGCAAGTGGAGATTCGGAGCGCTAAGAGGGTAATAGTGGAATAAGGAATGTCTTCAAATATAAACTACACAGAATCATTCGGTGAAACTTCTTTCTGATCTGTGCATTCAGCTAACAGAGTTAAACCATACTTTTGATTGAGCAGATCTGAACACTCTTTCTGTAGAAAATGCAACTGGACATTTGGAGCGCTAAGAGCGTAGTAGTGGAAAAAGGAATATATTCAATTATAAACTACACAGAAGCGTTCTGTGAAACTTCTTTCTGATCTGAGCATTCAGCTAACAGAGTTAAACCATACTTTTGATTGAGCAGTTTTGCAACACTCTGTCTGTAGAAAATGCAACTGGACATTCGTAGCGCTAAGTGGGTAATAGTGGAAAAAAGAATATGTTCAAATATAAACTACACAGAAGCATTGTATGAAACTTCTTTCTGTTCTGTGCATTCAACTAACAGAGTTGAACCTTACTTTTGATTGAGCCGTTCTGAAACACTCTTTCTGTAGAAACTGCAATTGGACATTCTGAGCGCTAAGAGGCCTATATTTGGAAAAAGAATGTCTACTAATAAAAACTACACAGAAGAATTGTGTGAAACTTCTTTCTGTTCTGTTTGTTCAAATAAAAGAGTTGAACCTTAGTTTTGATTGAGCCGTTCTGAAACACTCTTTCTGTAGAAAATGCAAGTGGAGATTCGGAGCGCTAAGAGGGTAATAGTGGAAAAAGGAATGTCTCCAAATATAAACTACACAGAATCATTCTGTGAAACTTCTTTCTGATCTGTGCATTCAGCTAACAGAGTTAAACCATACTTTTGATTGAGCAGATCTGAACACTCTTTCTGTAGAAAATGCAACTGGACATTTGGAGCGCTAAGAGAGTAGTAGTGGAAAAAGGAATATATTCAAATATAAACTACACAGAAGCATTCTGTGAAACTTCTTTCTGATCTGAGCATTCAGCTAACAGAGTTAAACCATACTTTTGATTGAGCAGTTTTGAAACACTCTGTCTGTAGAAAATGCAACTGGACATTCGTAGCGCTAAGTGGGTAATAGTGGAAAAAAGAATATGTTCAAATACAAACTACACAGAAGCATTGTATGAAACTTCTTTCTGTTCTGTGCATTCAACTAACAGAGTTGAACCTTACTTTTGATTGAGCCTTTCTGAAACACTCTTTCTGTGGAAACTGCAATTGGACATTCTGAGCGCTAAGAGGTCTATATTGGGAAAAATAATATCTTCAAATAAAAACTACACAGAAGCATTGTGTGAAACTTATTTCTGATATGTTCATTAAGCTAACAGAGTTAAACCATACTTTTGATTGCGCAGTTCTGAACACTCTTTCTGTAGAAAATGCAAGTGGACATTCGGAGCGCTAAGAGGGTAATAGTGGAAAAAGGAATATATTCAAATATAAACTATACAGTAGCATTCTGTGAAACTTCTTTCTGTTCTGTGCATTCAACTAACAGAGTTGAGCCTTACTTTTGATTGAGCCGTTCTGAAACACTCTTTCTGTAGAAACTGCAATTGGACATGCTAAGCGCTAAGAGGCCTACATTGGGAAAAAGAATATCTTCAAATAAAAACTACACAGATGCATTCTGTGAAACTTATTTCTGATCTGTAAATTCAGTTAACAGAGATAAAGCATATTTTTGATTGAGCAGTTATGAAACACTCTTTTTGTAGAAAATGCAAGTGGAGATTCGGAGCGCTAAGAGGGTAATAGTGGAATAAGAAATGTCTTCAAATATAAACTACACAGAATCATTCGGTGAAACTTCTTTCTGATCTGTGCATTCAGCTAACAGAGTTAAACCATACTTTTGATTGAGCAGATCTGAACACTCTTTCTGTAGAAAATGCAACTGGACATTTGGAGCGCTAAGAGCGTAGTAGTGGAAAAAGGAATATATTCAAATATAAACTACACAGAAGCATTCTGTGAAACTTCTTTCTGATCTGAGCATTCAGCTAACAGAGTTAAACCATACTTTTGTTTGAGCAGTTTTTAAACACTCTGTCTGTAGAAAATGCAACTGGACATTCGTAGCGCTAAGTGGGTAATAGTGGAAAAAAGAATATGTTCAAATATAAACTACACAGAAGCATTGTATGAAACTTCTTTCTGTTCTGTGCATTCAACTAACAGAGTTGAACCTTACTTTTGATTGAGCCGTTCTGAAACACTCTTTCCGTAGAAACTGCAATTGGACATTCTGAGCGCTAAGAGGCCTATATTGGGAAAAAGAATGTCTACAAATAAAAACTACACAGAAGAATTGTGTGAAACTTCTTTCTGTTCTCTTTGTTCAACTAAAAGAGTTGAACCTTAGTTTTGATTGAGCCGTTCTTAAACACTCTTTCTGTAGAAAATGCAAGTGGAGATTCGGAGTGCAAAGAGGGTAATAGTGGAAAAAGGAATGTCTCCAAATATAAACTACACAGAATCATTCTGTGAAACTTCTTTCTGATCTGTGCATTCAGCTAACAGACTTAAACCATACTTTTGATTGAGCAGATCAGAACACTCTTTCTGTAGAAAATGCAACTGGACATTTGGAGCGCTAAGAGAGTAGTAGTGGAAAAAGGAATATATTCAAATATAAACTACACAGAAGCATTCTGTGAAACTTCTTTCTGATCTGAGCATTCAGCTAACTGAGTTAAACCATACTTTTGATTGAGCAGTTTTGAAACACTCTGTCTGTAGAAAATGCAACTGGACATTCGTAGCGCTAAGTGGGTAATAGTGGAAAAAAGAATATGTTCAAATATAAACTACACAGAAGCATTGTATGAAACTTCTTTCTGCTCTGTGCATTCAACTAACAGAGTTGAACCTTACTTTTGATTGAGCCTTTCTGAAACACTCCTTCTGTAGAAACTGCAATTGGACATTCTGAGCGCTAAGAGGCCTATATTGGGAAAAATAATATCTTCAAATAAAAACTACACAGAAGCATTGTGTGAAACTTATTTCTGATATGTTCATTAAGCTAACAGAGTTAAACCATACTTTTGATTGCGCAGTTCTGAACACTCTTTCTGTAGAAAATGCAAGTGGACATTCGGAGCGCTAAGAGGGTAATAGTGGAAAAAGGAATATATTCAAATATAAACTACACAGTAGCATTCTGTGAAAATTCTTTCTGTTCTGTGCATTCAACTAACAGATTTGAACCTTACTTTTGATTGAGCCGTTCTGAAACACTCTTTCTGTAGAAACTGCAATTGGACATGCTAAGCGCTAAGAGGCCTACATTGGGAAAAAGAATATCTTCAAATAAAAACTACACAGATACATTCTGTGAAACTTATTTCTGATCTGTAAATTCAGTTAACAGAGATAAAACATATTTTTGATTGAGCAGTTATGAAACACTCTTTTTGTAGGAAATGCAAGTGGAGATTCGGAGCGCTAAGAGGGTAATAGTGGAAAAAGGAATGTCTTCAAATATAAACTACACAGAATCATTCGGTGAAACTTCTTTCTGATCTGTGCATTCAGCTAACAGAGTTAAACCATACTTTTGATTGAGCAGATCTGAACACTCTTTCTGTAGAAAATGCAACTGGACATTTGGAGCGCTAAGTGGGTTATAGTGGAAAAAAGAATATGTTAAAATATAAACTACACAGAAGCATTGTATGAAACTTCTTTCTGTTCTGTGCATTCAACTAACAGAGTTGAACCTTACTTTTGATTGAGCCGTTCTGAAACACTCTTTCTGTAGAAACTGCAATTAGATATTCTGAGCGCTAGGAGGCCTATATTGGGAAAAAGAATGTCTATAAATAAAAACTACACAGAAGAATTGTGTGAAACTTCTTTCTGTTCTGTTTTTTCAACTAAAAGAGTTGAACCTTAGTTTTGATTGAGCCGTTCTGAAACACTCTTTCTGTAGAAAATGCAAGTGGAGATTCGGAGCGCTAAGAGGGTAATAGTGGAAAAAGGAATGTCTCCAAATATAAACTACACAGAATCATTCTGTGAAACTACTTTCTGATCTGTGCATTCAGCTAACAGAGTTAAACCATACTTCTGATTGAGCAGATCTGAACACTCTTTCTGTAGAAAATGCAACTGGACATTTGGAGCGCTAAGAGAGTAGTAGTGGAAAAAGGAATATATTCAAATATAAACTACACAGAAGCATTCTGTGAAACTTCTTTCTGATCTGAGCATTCAGCTAACAGAGTTAAACCATACTTTTGATTGAGAAGTTTTGAAACACTCTGTCTGTAGAAAATGCAACTGGACATTCGTAGCGCTAAGTGGGTAATAGTGGAAAAAAGAATATGTTCAAATATAAACTACACAGAAGCATTGTATGAAACTTATTTCTGTTCTGTGCATTCAACTAACAGAGTTGAACCTTACAATTGATTGAGCCTTTCTGAAACACTCTTTCTGTAGAAACTGCAATTGGACATTCTGAGCGCTAAGAGGCCTATATTGGGAAAAATAATATCTTCAAATAAAAACTACACAGAAGCATTGTGTGAAACTTATTTCTGATATGTTCATTAAGCTAACAGAGTTAAACCATACTTTTGATTGCGCAGTTCTGAACACTCTTTCTGTAGAAAATGCAAGTGGACATTCGGAGCGCTAAGAGGGTAATAGTGGAAAAAGGAATATATTCAAATATAAACTACACAGTAGCATTCTGTGAAAATTCTTTCTGTTCTGTGCATTCAACTAACAGAGTTGAACCTTACTATTGATTGAGCCGTTCTGAAACACTCTTTCTGTAGAAACTGCAATTGGACATGCTAAGCGCTAAGAGGCCTACATTGGGAAAAAGAATATCTTCAAATAAAAACTACGCAGATGCATTCTGTGAAACTTATTTCTGATCTGTCAATTCAGTTAACAGAGATAAAACATATTTTTGATTGAGCAGTTATGAAACACACTTTTTGTAGAAAATGCAAGTGGAGATTCGGAGCGCTAAGAGGGTAATAGTGGAAAAAGGAATGTCTTCAAATATAAACTACACAGAATCATTCGGTGAAACTTCTTCATGATCTGTGCATTCAGCTAACAGAGTTAAACCATACTTTTGATTGAGCAGATCTGAACACTCTTTCTGTAGAAAATGCAACTGGACATTTGGAGCGCTAAGAGCGTAGTAGTGGAAAAAGGAATATATTCAAATATGAACTACACAGAAGCATTCTGTGAAACTTCTTTCTGATCTGAGCATTCAGCTAACAGAGTTAAACCATACTTTTGATTGAGCAGTTTTGAAACACTCTGTCTGTAGAAAATGCAACTGGACATTCGTAGCGCTAAGTGTGTAATAGTGGAAAAAAGAATATGTTCAAATATAAACTACACAGAAGCATTGTATGAAACTTCTTTCTGTTCTGTGCATTCAACTAACAGAGTTGAACCTTACTTTTGATTGAGCCTTTCTGAAACACTCTTTCTGTAGAAACTGCAATTGGACATTCTGAGCGCTAAGAGGCCTCTATTGGGAAAAATAATATCTTCAAATAAAAACTACACAGAAGCATTGTGTGAAACTTATTTCTGATATGTTCATTAAGCTAACAGAGTTAAACCATACTTTTGATTGCGCAGTTCTGAACACTCTTTCTGTAGAAAATGCAAGTGGACATTCGGAGCGCTAAGAGGGTAATAGTGGAAAAAGGAATATATTCAAATATAAACTACACAGTAGCATTCTGTGAAAATTCTTTCTGTTCTGTGCATTCAACTAACAGAGTTGAACCTTACTTTTCATTGAGCCGTTCTGAAACACTCTTTCTGTAGAAACTGCAATTGGACATGCTAAGCGCTAAGAGGCCTACATTGGGAAAAAGAATATCTTCAAATAAAAACTACACAGATGCATTCTGTGAAACTTATTTCTGATCTGTCAATTCAGTTAACAGAGATAAAACATATTTTTGATTGAGCAGTTATGAAACACACTTTTTGTAGAAAATGCAAGTGGAGATTCGGAGCGCTAAGAGGGTAATAGTGGAAAAAGGAATTTCTTCAAATATAAACTACACAGAATCATTCGGTGAAACTTCTTCATGATCTGTGCATTCAGCTAACAGTGTTAAACCATACTTTTGATTGAGCAGATCTGAACACTCTTTCTGTAGAAAATGCAACTGGACATTTGGAGCGCTAAGAGCGTAGTAGTGGAAAAAGGAATATATTCAAATATGAACTACACAGAAGCATTCTGTGAAATTTCTTTCTGATCTGAGCATTCAGCTAACAGAGTTAAACCATACTTTTGATTGAGCAGTTTTGAAACACTCTGTCTGTAGAAAATGCAACTGGACATTAGTAGCGCTAAGTGGGTAATAGTGGAAAAAAGAATATGTTCAAATATAAACTACACAGAAGCATTGTATGAAACTTCTTTCTGTTCTGTGCATTCAACTAACAGAGTTGAACCTTACTTTTGATTGAGCCTTTCTGAAACACTCTTTCTGTAGAAACTGCAATTGGACATTCTGAACGCTAAGAGGCCTCTATTGGGAAAAATAATATCTTCAAATAAAAACTACACAGAAGCATTGTGTGAAACTTATTTCTGATATGTTCATTAAGCTAACAGAGTTAAACCATACTTTTGATTGCGCAGTTCTGAACACTCTTTCTGTAGAAAATGCAAGTGGACATTCGGAGCGCTAAGAGGGTAATAGTGGAAAAAGGAATATATTCAAATATAAACTACACAGTAGCATTCTGTGAAAATACTTTCTGTTCTGTGCATTCATCTAACAGAGTTGATCCTTACTTTTGATTGAGCCGTTCTGAAACACTCTTTCTCTAGAAACTGCAATTGGACATGCTAAGCGCTAAGAGGCCTACATTGGGAAAAAGAATATCTTCAAATAAAAACTACACAGATGCATTCTGTGAAACTTATTTCTGATCTGTAAATTCAGTTAACAGAGATAAAACATATTTTTGATTGAGCAGTTATGAAACACTCTTTTTGTAGAAAATGCAAGTGTAGATTCGGAGCGCTAAGTGGGTAATAGTGGAAAAAGGAATGTCTTCAAATATAAACTACACAGAATCATTTGGTGAAACTTCTTTCTGATCTGTGCATTCAGCTAACAGAGTTAAACCATACTTTTGATGGAGCAGATCTGAACACTCTTTCTGTAGGAAATTCAACTGGACCTTTGGAGCGCTAAGAGCGTAGTAGTGGAAAAAGGAATATATTCAAATATAAACTACACAGAAGCATTCTGTGAAACTTCTTTCTGATCTGAGCATTCAGCTAACAGAGTTAAACCATACTTTTGATTGAGCAGTTTTGAAAAACTCTGTCTGTAGAAAATGCAACTGGACATTCGTAGCGCTAAGTGGGTAATAGTGGAAAAAAGAATATGTTCAAATACAAACTACACAGAAGCATTGTATGAAACTTCTTTCTGTTCTGTGCATTCAACTAACAGAGTTGAACCTTACTTTTGATTGAGCCGTTCTGAAACTCTCTTTCTGTAGAAACTGCAATTGGACATTCTGAGCGCTAAGAGGCCTATATTGGGAAAAAGAATGTCTACAAATAAAAACTACACAGAAGAATTGTTTGAAACTTCTTTCTGTTCTGTTTGTTCAACTAAAAGTGTTGAACCTTAGTTTTGATTGAGCCGTTCTGAAACACTCTTTCTGTAGAAAATGCAAGTGGAGATTCGGAGCGCTAAGAGGGTAATAGTGGAAAAAGGAATATATTCAAATATAAACTACACAGTAGCATTATGTGAAAATACTTTCTGTTCTGTGCATTCATCTAACAGAGTTGAACCTTACTTTTGATTGAGCCGTTCTGAAACACTCCTTCTCTAGAAACTGCAATTGGACATGCTAAGCGCTAAGAGGCCTACATTGGGAAAAAGAATATCTTCAAATAAAAACTACACAGATGCATTCTGTGAAACTTATTTCTGATCTGTAAATTCAGTTAACAGAGATAAAACATATTTTTGATTGAGCAGTTATGAAACACTCTTTTTGTAGAAAATGCAAGTGTAGATTCGGAGCGCTAAGTGGGTAATAGTGGAAAAAGGAATGTCTTCAAATATAAACTACACAGAATCATTCGGTGAAACTTCTTCATGATCTGTGCATTCAGCTAACAGAGTTAAACCATACTTTTGATTGAGCAGATCTGAACACTCTTTCTGTAGAAAATGCAACTGGACATTTGGAGCGCTAAGAGCGTAGTAGTGGAAAAAGGAATATATTCAAATATGAACTACACAGAAGCATTCTGTGAAATTTCTTTCTGATCTGAGCATTCAGCTAACAGAGTTAAACCATACTTTTGATTGAGCAGTTTTGAAACACTCTGTCTGTAGAAAATGCAACTGGACATTCGTAGCGCTAAGTGGGTAATAGTGGAAAAAAGAATATGTTCAAATATAAACTACACAGAAGCATTGTATGAAACTTCTTTCTGTTCTGTGCATTCAACTAACAGAGTTGAACCTTACTTTTGATTGAGCCTTTCTGAAACACTCTTTCTGTAGAAACTGCAATTGGACATTCTGAACGCTAAGAGGCCTCTATTGGGAAAAATAATATCTTCAAATAAAAACTACACAGAAGCATTGTGTGTAACTTATTTCTGATATGTTCATTAAGCTAACAGAGTTAAACCATACTTTTGATTGCGCAGTTCTGAACACTCTTTCTGTAGAAAATGCAAGTGGACATTCGGAGCGCTAAGAGGGTAATAGTGGAAAAAGGAATATATTCAAATATAAACTACACAGTAGCATTCTGTGAAAATACTTTCTGTTCTGTGCATTCATCTAACAGAGTTGAACCTTACTTTTGATTGAGCCGTTCTGAAACACTCTTTCTCTAGAAACTGCAATTGGACATGCTAAGCGCTAAGAGGCCTACATTGGGAAAAAGAATATCTTCAAATAAAAACTACACAGATGCATTCTGTGAAACTTATTTCTGATCTGTAAATTCAGTTAACAGAGATAAAACATATTTTTGATTGAGCAGTTATGAAACACTCTTTTTGTAGAAAATGCAAGTGTAGATTCGGAGCGCTAAGTGGGTAATAGTGGAAAAAGGAATGTCTTCAAATATAAACTACACAGAATCATTTGGTGAAACTTCTTTCTGATCTGTGCATTCAGCTAACAGAGTTAAACCATACTTTTGATGGAGCAGATCTGAACACTCTTTCTGTAGGAAATTCAACTGGACATTTGGAGCGCTAAGAGCGTAGTAGTGGAAAAAGGAATATATTCAAATATAAACTACACAGAAGCATTCTGTGAAACTTCTTTCTGATCTGAGCATTCAGCTAACAGAGTTAAACCATACTTTTGATTGAGCAGTTTTGAAACACTCTGTCTGTAGAAAATGCAACTGGACATTCGTAGCGCTAAGTGGGTAATAGTGGAAAAAAGAATATGTTCAAATACAAACTACACAGAAGCATTGTATGAAACTTCTTTCTGTTCTGTGCATTCAACTAACAGAGTTGAACCTTACTTTTGATTGAGCCGTTCTGAAACACTCTTTCTGTAGAAACTGCAATTGGACATTCTGAGCGCTAAGAGGCCTATATTGGGAAAAAGAATGTCTACAAATAAAAACTACACAGAAGAATTGTTTGAAACTTCTTTCTGTTCTGTTTGTTCAACTAAAAGAGTTGAACCTTAGTTTTGATTGAGCCGTTCTGAAACACTCTTTCTGTAGAAAATGCAAGTGGAGATTCGGAGCGCTAAGAGGGTAATAGTGGAAAAAGGAATATATTCAAATATAAACTACACAGTAGCATTATGTGAAAATACTTTCTGTTCTGTGCATTCATCTAACAGAGTTGAACCTTACTTTTGATTGAGCCGTTCTGAAACACTGTTTCTCTAGAAACTGTAATTGGACATGCTAAGCGCTAAGAGGCCTACATTGGGAAAAAGAATATCTTCAAATAAAAACTACACAGATGCATTCTGTGAAACTTATTTCTGATCTGTAAATTCAGTTAACAGAGATAAAACATATTTTTGATTGAGCAGTTATGAAACACTCTTTTTGTAGAAAATGCAAGTGTAGATTCGGAGCGCTAAGTGGGTAATAGTGGAAAAAGGAATGTCTTCAAATATAAACTACACAGAATCATTCGGTGAAACTTCTTCATGATCTGTGCATTCAGCTAACAGAGTTAAACCATACTTTTGATTGAGCAGATCTGAACACTCTTTCTGTAGAAAATGCAACTGGACATTTGGAGCGCTAAGAGCGTAGTAGTGGAAAAAGGAATATATTCAAATATGAACTACACAGAAGCATTCTGTGAAATTTCTTTCTGATCTGAGCATTCAGCTAACAGAGTTAAACCATACTTTTGATTGAGCAGTTTTGAAACACTCTGTCTGTAGAAAATGCAACTGGACATTCGTAGCGCTAAGTGGGTAATAGTGGAAAAAAGAATATGTTCAAATATAAACTACACAGAAGCATTGTATGAAACTTCTTTCTGTTCTGTGCATTCAACTAACAGAGTTGAACCTTACTTTTGATTGAGCCTTTCTGAAACACTCTTTCTGTAGAAACTGCAATTGGACATTCTGAACGCTAAGAGGCCTCTATTGGGAAAAATAATATCTTCAAATAAAAACTACACAGAAGCATTGTGTGAAACTTATTTCTGATATGTTCATTAAGCTAACAGAGTTAAACCATACTTTTGATTGCGCAGTTCTGAACACTCTTTCTGTAGAAAATGCAAGTGGACATTCGGAGCGCTAAGAGGGTAATAGTGGAAAAAGGAATATATTCAAATATAAACTACACAGTAGCATTCTGTGAAAATACTTTCTGTTCTGTGCATTCATCTAACAGAGTTGAACCTTACTTTTGATTGAGCCGTTCTGAAACACTCTTTCTCTAGAAACTGCAATTGGACATGCTAAGCGCTAAGAGGCCTACATTGGGAAAAAGAATATCTTCAAATAAAAACTACACAGATGCATTCTGTGAAACTTATTTCTGATCTGTAAATTCAGTTAACAGACATAAAACATATTTTTGATTGAGCAGTTATGAAACACTCTTTTTGTAGAAAATGCAAGTGGAGATTCGGAGCGCTAAGTGGGTAATAGTGGAAAAAGGAATGTCTTCAAATATAAACTACACAGAATCATTTGGTGAAACTTCTTTCTGATCTGTGCATTCAGCTAACAGAGTTAAACCATACTTTTGATGGAGCAGATCTGAACACTCTTTCTGTAGGAAATTCAACTGGACATTTGGAGCGCTAAGAGCGTAGTAGTGGAAAAAGGAATATATTCAAATATAAACTACACAGAAGCATTCTGTGAAACTTCTTTCTGATCTGAGCATTCAGCTAACAGAGTTAAACCATACTTTTGATTGAGCAGTTTTGAAACACTCTGTCTGTAGAAAATGCAACTGGACATTCGTAGCGCTAAGTGGGTAATAGTGGAAAAAAGAATATGTTCAAATACAAACTACACAGAAGCATTGTATGAAACTTCTTTCTGTTCTGTGCATTCAACTAACAGAGTTGAACCTTACTTTTGATTGAGCCGTTCTGAAACACTCTTTCTGTAGAAACTGCAATTGGACATTCTGAGCGCTAAGAGGCCTATATTGGGAAAAAGAATGTCTACAAATAAAAACTACACAGAAGAATTGTTTGAAACTTCTTTCTGTTCTGTTTGTTCAACTAAAAGAGTTGAACCTTAGTTTTGATTGAGCCGTTCTGAAACACTCTTTCTGTAGAAAATGCAAGTGGAGATTCGGAGCGCTAAGAGGGTAATAGTGGAAAAAGGAATATATTCAAATATAAACTACACAGTAGAATTATGTGAAAATACTTTCTGTTCTGTGCATTCATCTAACAGAGTTGAACCTTACTTTTGATTGAGCCGTTCTGAAACACTCTTTCTCTAGAAACTGCAATTGGACATGCTAAGCGCTAAGAGGCCTACATTGGGAAAAAGAATATCTTCAAATAAAAACTACACAGATGCATTCTGTGAAACTTATTTCTGATCTGTAAATTCAGTTAACAGAGATAAAACATATTTTTGATTGAGCAGTTATGAAACACTCTTTTTGTAGAAAATGCAAGTGTAGATTCGGAGCGCTAAGTGGGTAATAGTGGAAAAAGGAATGTCTTCAAATATAAACTACACAGAATCATTTGGTGAAACTTCTTTCTGATCTGTGCATTCAGCTAACAGAGTTAAACCATACTTTTGATGGAGCAGATCTGAACACTCTTTCTGTAGGAAATTCAACTGGACATTTTGAGCGCTAAGAGCGTAGTAGTGGAAAAAGGAATATATTCAAATATAAACTACACAGAAGCATTCTGTGAAACTTCTTTCTGATCTGAGCATTCAGCTAACAGAGTTAAACCAAACTTTTGATTGAGCAGTTTTGAAACACTCTGTCTGTAGAAAATGCAACTGGACATTCGTAGCGCTAAGTGGGTAATAGTGGAAAAAAGAATATGTTCAAATACAAACTACACAGAAGCATTGTATGAAACTTCTTTCTGTTCTGTGCATTCAACTAACAGAGTTGAACCTTACTTTTGATTGAGCCGTTCTGAAACACTCTTTCTGTAGAAACTGCAATTGGACATTCTGAGCGCTAAGAGGCCTATATTGGGAAAAAGAATGTCTACAAATAAAAACTACACAGAAGAATTGTTTGAAACTTCTTTCTGTTCTGTTTGTTCAACTAAAAGAGTTGAACCTTAGTTTTGATTGAGCCGTTCTGAAACACTCTTTCTGTAGAAAATGCAAGTGGAGATTCGGAGCGCTAAGAGGGTAATAGTGGAAAAAGGAATGTCTCCAAATATAAACTACACAGAATCATTCTGTGAAACTTCTTTCTGATCTGTGCATTCAGCTAACAGAGTTAAACCATACTTTTGATTGAGCAGTTTTGAAACACTCTGTCTGTAGAAAATGCAACTGGACTTTCGTAGCGCTAAGTGGGTAATAGTGGAAAAAAGAATATGTTCAAATATAAACTACACAGAAGCATTGTATGAAACTTATTTCTGTTCTGTGCATTTAACTAACAGAGTTGAACCTTACTTTTGATTGAGCCTTTCTGAAACACTCTTTCTGTAGAAACTGCAATTGGACATTCTGAGCGCTAAGAGGCCAATATTGGGAAAAATAATATCTTCAAATAAAAACTACACAGAAGCATTGTGTGAAACTTATTTCTGATATGTTCATTAAGCTAACAGAGTTAAACCATACTTTTGATTGCGCAGTTCTGAACACTCTTTCTGTAGAAAATGCAAGTGGACATTCGGAGCGCTAAGAGGGTAATAGTGGAAAAAGGAATATATGCAAATATAAACTACACAGTAGCATTCTGTGAAAATTCTTTCTGTTCTGTGCATTCAACTAACAGAGTTGAACCTTACTTATGATTGAGCCGTTCTGAAACACTCTTTCTGTAGAAACTGCAATTGGACATGTTAAGCGCTAAGAGGCCTACATTGGGAAAAAGAATATCTTCAAATAAAAACTACACAGATGCATTCTGTGAAACTTATTTCTGATCTGTAAATTCAGTTAACAGAGATAAAACATATTTTTGATTGAGCAGTTATGAAACACTCTTTTTGTAGAAAATGCAAGTGGAGATTCGGAGCGCTAAGTGGGTAATAGTGGAAAAAGGAATGTCTTCAAATATAAACTACACAGAATCATTTGGTGAAACTTCTTTCTGATCTGTGCATTCAGCTAACAGAGTTAAACCATACTTTTGATGGAGGAGATCTGAACACTCTTTCTGTAGGAAATTCAACTGGACATTTGGAGCGCTAAGAGCGTAGTAGTGGAAAAAGGAATATATTCAAATATAAACTACACAGAAGCATTCTGTGAAACTTCTTTCTGATCTGAGCATTCAGCTAACAGAGTTAAACCATACTTTTGATTGAGCAGTTTTGAAACACTCTGTCTGTAGAAAATGCAACTGGACATTCGTAGCGCTAAGTGGGTAATAGTGGAAAAAAGAATATGTTCAAATATAAACTACACAGAAGCATTGTATGAAACCCCTTTCTGTTCTGTGCATTCAACTAACAGAGTTGAACCTTACTTTTGATTGAGCCTTTCTGAAACACTCTTTCTGTAGAAACTGCAATTGGACATTCTGAGCGCTAAGAGGCCTATATTGGGAAAAATAATATCTTCAAATAAAAACTACACAGAAGCATTGTGTGAAACTTATTTCTGATATGTTCATTAAGCTAACAGAGTAAAACCATACTTTTGATTGCGCAGTTCTGAACACTGTTTCTGTAGAAAATGCAAGTGGTCATTCGGAGCGCTAAGAGGGTAATAGTGGAAAAAGGAATATATTCAAATATAAACTACACAGTAGCATTCTGTGAAAATTCTTTCTGTTCTGTGCATTCAACTAACAGAGTTGAACCTTACCTTTGATTGAGCCGTTCTGAAACACTCTTTCTGTAGAAAATGCAATTGGACATGCTAAGCGCTAAGAGGCCTACATTGGGAAAAAGAATATCTTCAAATAAAAACTACACAGATGCATTCTGTGAAACTTATTTCTGATCTGTAAATTCAGTTAACAGACATAAAACATATTTTTGATTGAGCAGTTATGAAACACTCTTTTTGTAGAAAATGCAAGTGGAGATTCGGAGCGCTAAGAAGGTAATAGTGGAAAAAGGAATGTCTTCAAATATAAACTACACAGAATCATTCGGTGAAACTTCTTTCTGATCTGTGCATTCAGCTAACAGAGTTAAACCATACTTTTGATTGAGCAGATCTGAACACTCTTTCTGTAGAAAATGCAACTGGACATTTGGAGCGCTAATAGCGTAGTAGTGGAAAAAGGAATATATTCAAATATAAACTACACAGAAGCATTCTGTGAAACTTCTTTCTGATCTGAGCATTCAGCTAACAGAGTTAAACCATACTTTTGATTGAGCAGTTTTGAAACACTCTGTCTGTAGAAAATGCAACTGGACATTCGTAGCGCTAAGTGGGTAATAGTGGAAAAAAAATATGTTCAAATATAAACTACACAGAAGCATTGTATGAAACTTCTTTCTGTTCTGTGCATTCAACTAACAGAGTTGAACCTTACTTTTGATTGAGCCGTTCTGAAACACTCTTTCTGTAGAAACTGCAATTGGACATTCTGAGCGCTAAGAGGCCTATATTGGGAAAAAGAATGTCTACAAATAAAAACTACACAGAAGAATTGTGTGAAACTTCTTTCTGTTCTGTTTGTTCAACTAAAAGAGTTGAACCTTAGTTTTGATTGAGCCGTTCTGAAACACTCTTTCTGTAGAAAATGCAAGTGGAGATTCGGAGCGCTAAGAGGGTAATAGTGGAAAAAGGAATGTCTCCAAATATAAACTACACAGAATCATTCTGTGAAACTTCTTTCTGATCTGTGCATTCAGCTAACAGAGTTAAACCATACTTTTGATTGAGCAGATCTGAACACTCTTTCTGTAGAAAATGCAATTGGACATTTGGAGCGCTAAGAGAGTAGTAGTGGAAAAAGGAATATATTCAAATATAAACTACGCAGAAGCATTCTGTGAAACTTCTTTCTCATCTGAGCATTCAGCTAACGGAGTTAAACCATACTTTTGATTGAGCAGTTTTGAAACACTCTGTCTGTAGAAAATGCAACTGGACATTCGTAGCGCTAAGTGGTTAATAGTGGAAAAAAGAATATGTTCAAATATAAACTACACAGAAGCATTGTATGAAACTTCTTTCTGTTCTGTGCATTCAACTAACAGAGTTGAACCTTACTTTTGATTGAGCCGTTCTGAAACACTCTTTCTGTAGAAACTGCAATTGGACATGCTAAGCGCTAAGAGGCCTACATTGGGAAAAAGAATATCTTCAAATAAAAACTACACAGATGCATTCTGTGAAACTTATTTCTGATCTGTAAATTCAGTTAACAGAGATAAAACATATTTTTGATTGAGTAGTTATGAAACCCTCTTTTTGTAGAAAATGCAAGTGTAGATTCGGAGCGCTAAGTGGGTAATAGTGGAAAAAGGAATGTCTTCAAATATAAACTACACAGAATCATTTGGTGAAACTTCTTTCTGATCTGTGCATTCAGCTAACAGAGTTAAACCATGCTTTTGATTGAGCAGATCTGAACACTCTTTCTGTAGGAAATGCAGCTGGACATTTGGAGCGCTAAGAGCGTATTAGTGGAAAAAGGAATATATTCAAATATAAACTACACAGAAGCATTCTGTGAAACTTCTTTCTGATCTGAGCATTCAGCTAACAGAGTTAAACCATACTTTTGATTGAGCAGTTTTGAAACACTCTGTCTGTAGAAAATGCAACTGGACATTCGTAGCGCTAAGTGGGTAATAGTGGAAAAAAGAATATGTTCAAATATAAACTACACAGAAGCATTGTATGAAACACCTTTCTGTTCTGTGCATTCAACTAACAGAGTTGAACCTTACTTTTGATTGAGCCGTTCTGAAACACTCTTTCTGTAGAAACTGCAATTGGACATTCTGAGCGCTAAGAGGCCTATATTGGGAAAAAGAATGTCTACAAATAAAAACTACACAGAAGAATTTTGTGAAACTTCTTTCTGTTCTGTTTGTTCAACTAAAAGAGTTGAACCTTAGTTTTGATTGAGCCGTTCTGAAACACTCTTTCTGTAGAAAATGCAAGTGGAGATTCGGAGCGCTAAGAGGGTAATAGTGGAAAAAGGAATGTCTCCAAATATAAACTACACAGAATCATTCTGTGAAATTTCTTTATGATCTGTGCATTCAGATAACAGAGTTAAAGCATACTTTTGATTGAGCAGATCTGAACACTGTTTCTGTAGAAAATGCAACTGGACATTTGGAGCGCTAAGAGAGTAGTAGTGGAAAAAGGAATATATTCAAATATAAACTACACAGAAGCATTCTGTGAAACTTCTTTCTGATCTGAGCATTCAGCTAACAGAGTTAAACCATACTTTTGATTGAGCAGTTTTGAAACACTCTGTCTGTAGAAAATGCAACTGGACATTCGTAGCGCTAAGTGGGAAATAGTGGAAAAAAGAATATGTTCAAATATAAACTACACAGAAGCATTGTATGAAACTTATTTCTGTTCTGTGCATTTAACTAACAGAGTTGAACCTTACTTTTGATTGAGCCTTTCTGAAACACTCTTTCTGTAGAAACTGCAATTGGACATTCTGAGCGCTAAGAGGCCAATATTGGGAAAAATAATATCTTCAAATAAAAACTACACAGAAGCATTGTGTGAAACTTATTTCTGATATGTTCATTAAGCTAACAGAGTTAAACCATACTTTTGATTGCGCAGTTCTGAACACTCTTTCTGTAGAAAATGCAAGTGGACATTCGGAGCGCTAAGAGGGTAATAGTGGAAAAAGGAATATATGCAAATATAAACTACACAGTAGCATTCTGTGAAAATTCTTTCTGTTCTGTGCATTCAACTAACAGAGTTGAACCTTACTTTTGATTGAGCCGTTCTGAAACACTCTTTCTGTAGAAACTGCAATTGGACATGCTAAGCGCTAAGAGGCCTACATTGGGAAAAAGAATATCTTCAAATAAAAACTACACAGATGCATTCTGTGAAACTTATTTCTGATCTGTAAATTCAGTTAACAGAGATAAAACATATTTTTGATTGAGCAGTTATGAAACACTCTTTTTGTAGAAAATGCAAGTGTAGATTCGGAGCGCTAAGTGGGTAATAGTGGAAAAAGGAATGTCTTCAAATATAAACTACACAGAATCATTTGGTGAAAATTCTTTCTGATCTGTGCATTCAGCTAACAGAGTTAAACCATACTTTTGATGGAGCAGATCTGAACACTCTTTCTGTAGGAAATTCAACTGGACACTGGAGCGCTAAGAGCGTAGTAGTGGAAAAAGGAATATATTCAAATATAAACTACACAGAAGCATTCTGTGAAACTTCTTTCTGATCTGAGCATTCAGCTAACAGAGTTAAACCATACTTTTGATTGAGCAGTTTTGAAACACTCTGTCTGTAGAAAATGCAACTGGACATTCGTAGCGCTAAGTGGTTAATAGTGGAAAAAAGAATATGTTCAAATACAAACTACACAGAAGCATTGTATGAAACTTCTTTCTGTTCTGTGCATTCAACTAACAGAGTTGAACCTTACTTTTGATTGAGCCGTTCTGAAACACTCTTTCTGTAGAAACTGCAATTGGACATTCTGAGCGCTAAGAGGCCTATATTGGGAAAAAGAATGTCTACAAATAAAAACTACACAGAAGAATTTTGTGAAACTTCTTTCTGTTCTGTTTGTTCAACTAAAAGAGTTGAACCTTAGTTTTGATTGAGCCGTTCTGAAACACTCTTTCTGTAGAAAATGCAAGTGGAGATTCGGAGCGCTAAGAGGGTAATAGTGGAAAAAGGAATGTCTCCAAATATAAACTACACAGAATCATTCTGTGAAACTTCTTTCTGATCTGTGCATTCAGCTAACAGAGTTAAACCATACTTTTGATTGAGCAGATCTGAACACTCTTTCTGTAGAAAATGCAACTGGACATTTGGAGCGCTAAGAGAGTAGTAGTGGAAAAAGGAATATATTCAAATATAAACTACACAGAAGCATTCTGTGAAACTTCTTTCTGATCTGAGCATTCAGCTAACAGAGTTAAACCATACTTTTGATTGAGCAGTTTTGAAACACTCTGTCTGTAGAAAATGCAACTGGACATTCGTAGCGCTAAGTGGGTAATAGTGGAAAAAAGAATATGTTCAAATATAAACTACACAGAAGCATTGTATGAAACTTCTTTCTGTTCTGTGCATTCAACTAACAGAGTTGAACCTTACTTTTGATTGAGCCTTTCTGAAACACTCTTTCTGTAGAAACTGCAATTGGACATTCTGAGCGCTAAGAGGCCTATATTGGGAAAAATAATGTCTTCAAATAAAAACTACACAGAAGCATTGTGTGAAACTTATTTCTGATATGTTCATTAAGCTAACAGAGTTAAACCATACTTTTGATTGCGCAGTTCTGAACACTCTTTCTGTAGAAAATGCAAGTGGACATTCGGAGCGCTAAGAGGGTAATAGTGGAAAAAGGAATATATTCAAATATAAACTACACAGTAGCATTCTGTGAAACTTCTTTCTGTTCTGTGCATTCAACTAACAGAGTTGAACCTTACTTTTGATTGAGCCGTTCTGAAACACTCTTTCTGTAGAAACTGCAATTGGACATGCTAAGCGCTAAGAGGTCGGCATTTCAGGCTTCCATCATCAAAGACTGACAATTTCAGGCGAGCTGGAGTGAAGGTTAGGTCTTCCCCAGCCGTGGTCTTCACAGAGTGGGGGATCAGACCAGCAGGATTAAGGGGATTTCGGTGACCTTGTTACTCATAGGTCAGTAGCTTGGGGTTGCGCTTTCTCCTTTTTTCAACCTGTAGTCGACACAGCAAAAAGGCCCAGAACTGGCGAAGGAACAAAGCACCAAAAATTGAGGCCCAATAAAAGCTTCAGGCTCAAGAAGACCCCTGAGAAACGAAAGGGAGAGACTATTCCAGGGGACAGTAGGTGAAAAGGAGATAACTAAAAGCGCAGTGGCAAAATGTTCTTACACGTAAGGGATGTTCGTTAATGGACAAATATTCATGGCACTATGATCTGTTAGGACAAATGTAGAATCATCTGTATGCTTTAAATACCGTGTGTGTAAGATTTTAACTGTTTATTAGAAGTCCGAGAACCCCGTTTAAGGTATCTGGATATTCCCTCCCCTTCCTTTCCAAGATTCAGACACTACTAAGTGTGTAGCAGGATGAGCCGCAGACAAAACCCCTCAGACGCCGAGTTGTAGAAGGAAGGGCTTTATTCAGTTGGGAGCATCAGCAGGCTACTGCCTCAAAACCCGAGCTCCCCAAGTGCACAATTTCTGTCCCTTTTAAGGGCTCACAACACTAAGGATTTCACAAGAAAGGGTCGTGATTGATTTGAGCAAGCAAGGGGTACGTGGCAGGGGCTGCATGCACCGGTGGTCAGAGTGAAACGGAACAGGGCAGGGAATTTCACAATGTTCTTCCATACAATGCCTGAAATCTATGGGTAACATCGGGTTCTAAGTCATGAGTTGATTTTTAGCTACTAGGTTTAGGCCAGGCAGGCCCAGGCCTGGTTTTGGGTCTGGCGCTGGGCTGCCTGTCTTTGATTTCACTTCCTTGTTTTTTTCTTAAAACAGGTACTGAGTATAAAACAGTATAAAACAATATGAGAGGGTCTCTCTCTTCCCTCAAGGGTAAAAATAAGATTGCGACAAATCTAAACTTTATGGAAGTCAAATAAAAAACACTTAAACCTATGTAAATAATTGCATACATAAAATATTGCATTAAAATGCCTCCTAAGTGTCACGTAGTCTTTAAACAAATACATTTTCAATGATGGCACAGCTTTTTGGTTCCATTTCTATTTTAATCTCTGATATTCGCACATACCTGTGCACACGTGGAAACATCTATTACTGTTTCAAAAAGACAACTATTAGCAAAGTTCTTACATACACCTGCATATCATGCATTAGAATCAAGTACTTTATTCATTTCATGTCTTCAAAATTACGTTAATGTACTAATCAGGTATTCCATCCTTTCTACAGTATGGTCTTCCTAGAATAAGCTACCCAACTTTCTCAAAGGTGCAAAATGACCATATTTAAAGTTTGGATGAAATTTAATTCATCTTTAATTTGTTTCTGTCACTTTACTATGTTCTGGGGTGTTTTTTAATCTCTCTCTCTCTCGCTCTCTCTCTCCCTCTCTCACTGTCACACACACACAAACACACATGCCTGGTGCTGTCAGCTCTGAGATTTCTGATGATCAAGAGAAACAGGACATCTTTTAAACTTGAAGTACATTCATATGTCAATGAATGACAATGTGTTTGCACCATTACAGACAAAATCACAGCAGTCTTTATTTCCAAAAGCCAAAAATGTAGGGCTCAATCAACATAAAATGTCATAAGCAATAATTAAATAAATGCCAATAGAATGACCTTATAATTTTCAAACCCATGTCAGATAAAGCTATAAGAGATATCCAAATGCCAATACATATGATATTAATACCTGTGTTTTGTGGTATTAAGAACACGAAAAAATAGAAAATTCTATGAAGTTCAAAGTTCTTTAAAGTTAGATGGAAAAGGCATTCATTGGTATTCCCACGAAGTTTTACGGTTTAGTTGGAAAATACACATATGTTTCTTAAGAGCTAAAATAATGCATTCGACATACAGACAAATGACCAATGTAGGTGGGAGGGCAGAGTTCTGTGATTAGACAGGAGAATTAGAAAATCTGTTCCAAGTAACTCCAGGGAATGGGTGGTATAACTTCCTCCTTGAGGTCCGAGGGTCACCAACATAAAAGCTCTACATAAGTTTTTATTAGTAGCTCAGAAAAAAAAATAGAATCTAAAAAGATCAAAATCCTGGCAAAGGTTTCCGGTCATAATAAATCATAGTCGCGCAGGATGACATGATCTCCCACAGCATAAGATTTAGAATTAAGTGTTTGGTACTGTGAGTATCTTCAGTTACCAGATAGTCGTTGCTTTCATGATGTGTACACGTCTCCTTAGCATCGGCAGGGTTTCCAATTAAGCATAGAAATACTTTAAAAATTTGAAATCCTAGTAAAGATAGTTTGGCATTGGAAAGGATCCAATCTGTGTTGGAAATCTACATACGTGTAATGTTTAAGAGAACTTCGCTTATGAGAGAAAGCTTCGTTTTGTTTTTTGAGAGAGAGTCTCACTCTGTCGCCCAGGCTGGAGGGCAGTGGTGGGATCTCAGCTCACTGCAACCTCCCCTCCCAGTTCAAGCAATTCTCCTGCCTCAGCCTCCTGAGTAACTGGCACTACAGATGCACCCCACCACGCCCGGCTAATTTTTGTATTTTTAGTAGAGACAAGGTTTCTCCAGGTTGGCCAGGCTGGTCTTGAACTCCTGACCTCAGGTGATCTGCCCTCCTTTGCCTTCCAAAGTGCTGGGATTACAGGCATGAGCCCCCATGCCCAGCAGAGAGTGAGTTTTAAAGGTACAATATCTAATATGCAGTTGAGTACTTGAAACAGATATTTGATTTTAAATTTCTTACTAATATAAACAATATTGGAACATTTGGCAAAGCGTTTGGATTCACCATATTGATTGTTCTTACAAAAATAAAATTATCGGGGAAATTTTGTTTGTAGATGCAGACACTAAAGAACTTAAGTGAAATAAAATATATTACATTTGGAATTCCTAGTGAATTGGAATGATGGTTTCATAATTTCAAACTTAAAATATGTAATTATTTGCTTGATTTTGACATGGTATTTTAAATTGATATTTTAGTATTTATATATTATTTTGGAACAACTAGATGCATTTTAGGGTCACTATTTTTATTAATTAGATTTATAAAAGTTATTTAGATATGCAGAAAAAATTTACTGTCCTAAATTTGAAGCACTCAAAAAATAAGTTATAAAGGTTTATAAATAAATTTAAAAATATTTGAAAATGTCTTACATTTGTAAACAAGATTAAAAAAATTCATAAGCCCTTAAAATAATTGCTGCAATTTCCCATTTTAAAAATAAAATAATCTCAGTAATGAAAGAGACCTAGAGAAGAACTAGGCTTATAAATCTATAAATTGAATAGCAAATGTTAAAAATGAGCTTTAGAAGTTTTCTCTGCACAAAAAAGAAGACAAAAGAAGTCATTAAACCCTACATTCATTTTTAATTACAAGTCGGATATTATTTAAGAGAGCAATAATATGTCCCCTTTCATGTAATGTCCAGAATTCAAAGGAACCACAGGATGTCATGTCGTTTATTCTCCGAAGTGGAATGCCATCACTTCCGCAGATAATACTGATTAATTTGAGCCAGCCTTCCACCTACATCCCCTATGCAAATAAACTTTACAAAGCCTTTCATTACATTATATACAAATATTTCTTCTCTTCATCAGTCATATTCTAATTATAGAGGCTCAACCAGGTAAGTTTAGCCTGACAAATATCTATGCTTATTATTATAGATTCACAAAGAGCTCCTTCTTCCTTATTAGTCAGATAATGTTCTTTCCTTTTACCCTATAGACAAAGGATGCGATTCATTAGGAAGTATTCCCCAACAGAGAAAATGTTTATATAAGCTTATTGATGTGTTCTTTTCAAATGCAAGGTAATTTAAATTTTCTTTAAATGGTATTTTTCTTAAGAGAGTAAAAAAAAAGGGAAACAGATGTTTTCATCACAAACACCATTTACCAACCAACCCAAAATGCATGGCCATTTATATTAAACAAGAAAACAAGTAGAACATGTGATTGCCTACATTTGTGCCGTATAAATTCATTGTCATTACTCTCAACTGAACTCCTGATGCTGCCTAAAAAAAAAGAGACCACGTTTATTTTCTCAATTCAACCCATCACCCTTCAGAATGACTATTTTAATCTTTCACCACAAACACAACCTGTATTTCCCTCTGCTGTCCTTAATCTTTGTCTCTTTCTTCCCTGAAACAAACAAAAGCCAAGACAGGAAACTGTGCTGCATCCTCCTCTAGTCAACCTAACGCCAGTCTTTCCTATGGCCCCTCCGCCACCTGTGGAGGAACATTCCAAAGTCAATGTCATTTCTTCCACCTGAAACAAATTTTACATGTGTTACCACTGTCCTGATTTTGTGTTTCCTCCTAAGCTCTTCAGGAAGATTGTCAACATTACCCATCCTAAGTCTCCCTCTCTTATTCCTCTACACGGTCCAATTCCATTGCTGCTGGCATGACTTGACCAATTTAGCTGCATTCACTACTGAAACAAAAGGGCGAATCACTACTTTGTTCCTATTGCAGACATTATTTATTGACTGTGCAAGATTACTAGACACAATCTAGCACACTCTTTTAACACACACATACACACACACATAAACACACATACACACACATACACACACACATACATACACACACATACACACACATACACACACATACACACACATACATAAACACACATACACACACATACATACACATACACACACACATACATACACACACATACACACACAGATACACACACACACACACATACACACACACACACATGCAGTTTTCCATGTGCTACCAGTTGTGTTCCCAGGGAAGGAGAATGTCAGATGGATACTAACAAGAAGGATGTCTTTTATGGAATTCTCTTGGGATCAATACCTAGGAAAGTAGAGAGAAGCATGGTAGGACAAGGAGAGAAAGTGGGCTGGACGCAGCTTCAGCCTATGGGGACACTGGTAAAATAACACTTCAGAGTTGTATAAAGGCCAAGTTCTAGTTGGAACGGGTAGACTGTGCCTTCATATTCGTCTATTGATCAGTCATTGGTTGCAGGCAGTTGAGACCACCCTTAAAGAGGGCTATGATCACAGCACCCATCATACAATGTAACCTCATTCTGAGGATGTTCCTCACACCTCTATCATTCTTGCATCTTGATTGTTCCTTACCAGGTCCTACTTTTCTACTTAATTTTAAAGTGTTGAAGTTTCTCATAATTTCTTTTCCCCACTCTTCATGCAATATACACTCAATGCAATCTCACCTACTCCCATTCTTTCCTTTAATAATGATAGACTGAAGGGACCCAAATTTATATCTGTACCAGATATTTCTTCTAGCTCTACACATATATTTGCAAAACCTACTTGTAGAATTCTACTCACCATCTTCCCCCACTTCCTGTTCTTTCCCAAACAATCTTTCTTTTTTCTTGCTCCACAAACAGAAACTAGAATGATTTCTTTAAAAATACAAATGAGGTCAAGTTACCCTTCTGCTGAAACTTTTCGGTATCTTCCCAGTACCCTTCAGAAAAGGTAAGAACATTCTTAAAATGACTCTTTCAAAGCTCTGCACATTCTGATCTACGTTTCTTCCTTAAGTTCCTCTCTAGGTTAATTTTACTTATTCATACGTCCTCCTTGATCCCTGTCATTCGGTGAATCTTTCTTTATTTTTAAAGTATCTGTTTAAATGGCATTTCTTTAAAAACTCTTACTCATTGTCCAAAAGTAGTTAAGGATTTTGTTCTATAATATCACTCTATCTTTGTGTTTATTCAAATGACAAAATTATTTACTTTATTCTTTTGTTTCATATATTTTTCTTCTGTTTGACCGTGAGTTTCAAGGGGGCAGGGGAACAGATTATCCTATTTTGTTTGTTTTTAGTCTATCCCCAGTGCCTAGAATAAGGCTTGATGCACAGAAAACATTTTATGTATGTATACGCTGAGAAAAGCAGTATGATTGAAGAATGCGTAAATAGTGACTGGAAAATGAACATGTGAATCCCAGCACTTTGGGAGTCCGAGGAGGGCAGATCACGAGGTCAGGAGTTTGAGACCAGCCCAGCCCACAGGTGAAACCCCGTCTCTAGTAAAAATACAAAAATTAGCCAGGCATGGTGGTGGACACCTGTAATCCCAGCTACTTGGGAGGCTGAGGCAGCAGAATCGCTTGAAGCCAGGAGGCAGAGGTTGCAGTGAGCCAAGATCGTGCCAGTGCACTCCAGCCTGGGCAACAGAGTGATACTCTGTCTAAAAAAAAAAAGAAAAAAGAAAATGTACATGCATAATTTAGCATGTGTTTCTACCACTGAACACAGTGTGGGAAACATAGGAATATAAATCAGGATGATGCAGATGAGTAAATAATTCTGAATTATTTAATAGTCAGGATTTATAGCTAGGATTATTTTCAAAGGCCTATTGATATGCAATGGAGATGGATGAGCATGTACTACTTGAGGGCAGAAGAAAATCTCAATGAAAAATAGGGAGTAGAAATCTGAAGACAACAAAGAGGATGGCAAGATAATTGCTTTTCCAAAGTAATACAAATGAACACACTTAAAAACAGGCATGGGTAAGTTCACTATGGCAAAATGTCCAAATATATACTGGGAAGCAAATGGAAAGTTTTATCTTGACTTTCGAGGTGAACAGAGATCTACAGGGATAAATATTTTATAGCTGAGAAAACATGTGAAAAAGGGGAGAAATGGCTGGGCACGGTGGCTCATGCCTATAATCCCAGCACTTTGGGAGGCCGAGGCTGGCGGATCACCTGAGGGCGGGAGTCTGAGACCAGCCTCACCAACATGGAGAAACCCCGTCTCTACTAAAAACATGAAATTAGCTGGGCATGGTGGCGCATGCCTGTAATCCCAGCTACTAGGGAAGCTGAGGCAGGAGAGTCGCTTGACCCTGGGAGGCAGAGGTTGTGGTGAGCTGAGATTGCGCCATTGAACTCCAGCCTGGGCAACAAGAATGAAACTCTATTTCAAAAAAAAAAAGAAAAACAGGAGAAACTTGCCCCAAATCATTTGGTTAAAAAGTTGCATATTTAAAATGTGAACCAGCCAGGCGCGTTGGCTCACACCTGTAATCCCAGCACTTTGGGAGGCCGAGGCTGGCGGATCACCTGAGGGCGGGAGTCTGAGACCAGCCTCACCAACATGGAGAAACCCCGTCTCTACTAAAATCATGAAATTAGCTGGGCGTGGTGGCGCATGCCTGTAATCCCAGCTACTAGGGAAGCTGAGGCAGGAGAGTCGCTTGACCCTGGGAGGCAGAGGTTGTGGTGAGCTGAGATTGCGCCATTGAACTCCAGCCTGGGCAACAAGAATGAAACTCTATTTCAAAAAAAAAAAGAAAAACAGGAGAAACTTGCCCCAAATCATTTGGTTAAAAAGTTGCATATTTAAAATGTGAACCAGCCAGGCGCATTGGCTCACACCTGTAATACCAGCACTTTGGGAGGCCGAGGCAGGCAGATCACCTGAGGTCAGGAGTTTGAGACCAGCCTGGCCAACATGGTGAAACCCCATTTCTACTAAAAATACAAAAATTAACTGGGCGTGGTGGCGGGTGCCTGTAATCCCAGCTACTTGGGAGCCTGAGGCAGGAGAATCACTTGAACCCGGGAGGCGGTGGTTGCAGTGAGCCGGGATCGCACCACTGCACTCCACCCTGGGCAAGAGTGAGATCCTGCCTCAAAAAAAAAAGAAGTGAAACAGTTTCTTTCTAACCTCCAAATGCACAATATTCCACGACACCAACCCTACATCAAAGAAATGTGTAGAAGTTTATAAAAATGGTTATTAACTGATTTTTTTCAGCACCAGAATCAACTATCCTGACTCTAGCTTTAGAAACGTAAGTTAAAAAAAGAGGAAAATAACTTCGAAGGAAGTAATTCTTTGAAAGCCGTTAGGACAACACAATGATTTGAGGGTCTTGTGCTTTTCCATGAAAAGGTAGGGCTAAGTCTGTTTTAGAGGGTGAAGGAGACACAGGAGTTAAAAATGTGCCAACACCGTGGCCCTTGGAAATAACTTGTAAGATCAAATGAAAATCGCAATCGAGACTGTCACTTTTCGATCAGATTGTTTTCAATCGATAATGAGTGCAGGCCCGCAAATGTGTATGGGTGTTATGTGGCATATCAAGGTACATTTCTGCAGAACATACTCAGTGCAATATGGCTTGTGGGTACAACATTCCTTTATATAATTGCACTCAACTAATGTATGCCTTGGAAAGCAAGCACATCAAACATTATGTCTTAACAGACTTCTGAAAGAAAAACTGGAGTTCCTGGTGGCTCTTAAACGGTCTGCTGGTTATTTTATGGCATAGAGGAGAAAATTTACCCTGCAGAAATCTAGCCGAGCACATCCTCAGACTGATCACATTCACCTTCTCATCATGGTTCCAGTCTCAATTAAAAAAAAAAAAAACAACAAAGAATCATATTTGAGTAATCTGTTCTGAATCATACAGGGAAAGTCCATGCTGAGATAATACTTATGCATCTGTCTTAGAACATGTCTAGAATATTTACTAGGAAGACTCACTATCAAAAGGGATTTTGGCATATGTGCATTAATTCAGCAAGCCTCATTTCTTCAATACCAAACATGCGCCAGACATTGTCCTAGGAAGAGAGGATTTAGAAAAAAAAAAAATAAAGATATATTTACCGCAGTCCAGCCATAGAAAAAGATAAGTAAGTAATTAAATGCAGGAGTATACTATAGCTTCAAAGATAAAACTTATGAAGGTCTGGAAATTAGCACACATGGGATAAAACAGTCACTTCTACATAAGAGGAGGCGATTATAAAGAAGATTCACTGAAGATTCAGTATTGGCTAAGGTTAAAGAGAGAAGCATTGTTCTTGGACCAAGTTTTCTGGGAGGTGGGAGAGTAAAAGAAGTCCGGGACCAAAGGAAGCTACAACAGAGAGCACTGAACGAGCAGCCTTGCAGGTCTGACCCAGACTGCCATCTGAGAAAATTACAGGCAGTTTGATTGGCTGGGGCACAGGCCGTGAGGTGGGGCATGATGAGTGACAGCTGGAACCAGGCAAGGCTCATAAATGTCACACTAAGGAATTTTCACTGTTTTCTACCAGCCACTGGAAGAAACTGAAGAGCTTAAAGCAAGATAATGGCACATCACAAAACACATGGATTCGAGGTGGTAAGACAAAAAGAAGTTACTGTAGCAGAAGCATCAGGAAGTAGACTTGTATTAATTTAACTGCAAAATAATTACTTCTCCTACCCCCACAACAACATTCCAACACAGAGAACTAATGTGGGTTATTAATTATTTCCCACTGTTCCCTACTGAAACAACATACTTTCAACTTTATTCTTTCAGTTCTGAGCGTGCTTATCTGCAAAGATATATAACCTAGTCTCCACGTCTTATCATAGAAAATTAGTACAGGTGACTTGTCTATTTTCAAACAGGGAGAAAAATAGAAATAGATGCATTTAGTCCTTCTGAATTAACCAGCTAAGCTACTTGAGGAGGAAGAGATTATATCAAAATTGTAAACTTTTAAAACTAATTTAACATTATAACCACAAATGGATATATAAATTTTTTTCCTTCAGGGAATACTTGGGAGAAAAATTAGAATCCATGCTCCTGCCTTATTCAAAGCAAAATGATATTGGGTACAGCTGTTCATTTCAAAGGCCACTGCACATCTCCCATAAAAGCAGTGTGCTACAGTGATGAAAACTGCCCACCAATGGTCATGCCTATGCGCGTTTTCTAAGGTGTTTGCCACCCTCCTGTCAAGAGGTGAAGTCTGTTTCTTTAACTCCTGAATCTGGGTTGCCCACGTGGCTTGCTTTGATCAATGAAATGTCACAGAAGTTATGTTCTAGGACTTTTGAGCTCAGGTCTTCAGTTTCTACTTTCCCTTTCGGAACTCAGCTCCGAATAAAGAATTCCGGAATCTCCTATTAAGGAGGGTAACCACACAGAGAGACGGGAGAGTGACAGGCCACAGGCAGAAACACAATCTACATGGAAGAGACCCATGGCATTCCAGCCAACAGCAAGTACCAGGCCCCACGTGCAAATGAGGCCAATGGGTTCCACTATGTCCAGCTGAGCTGTCCCAGCCAAAACCATGTCAATCATGGACGAGTTCTCTCTTCTTCATCCTGCCCATATTGCTGTCTCATGGCATCATACCCAATAAAATGGCTGTGATTTGAAGTCATTAAGCTTTGCGGTGCTTTATTACATAGCAACATATAAATAATAATGAGTAGTAAAATGCTTATTGCTAACTTTTCAGTGTAAAATTCCAGTGGCAGACCATGATGCCATGTAGAAAATATCTGGCTCAATTCGTACAAAAATGGCACAGCGTGTGGGACTCAGAGGAAACACCACGGTAGCAGGCCCTATATGCACAGCAGGACACACAGGAAGCCAGTGTCCAAGGAGCTGAAGGTGACCCTGTGGCCTTTCAATATTCACACGAAGAAGCAAAAGCAATAGCACAGCATATCCTGGTCGGTGATGTGTGTGTATGTGTATGTGTCACAGCTGCATTAGACCAGACCACGTGGTAACATTGTCTAAAGAAAGAAATAGAAAATACATAGAAAGCTCTAAACTTGTTTTTCTTTAGAAGTTATGTCCCAACCATGATAAAAGTGTTATTTTTCCTCCTTGAGGAAACAAAGAAAAATCAACGATAACATTTCTACCCATTTTTTTTTTTTTTTTTGCTGTTATATCCATTTTATGATGCTTTGCAAGTACTATTTATTCTTACTTTTACAGCCAGTCAGAATGTGTTTGGGTTTCTCTTATTTCTGTCTTTTTAAAGCTTCAACATTAAAGTTCTTTAGTACATCACATATTGCAATATTAAAAGAAAACACTATCTTGCCTAAATAAGCAGTATCGTATAATATCCAGTCGAAACTAACTTCAATGTACGTGATATGAATATTGCTTTCTGAAAACTTTACGGTCTGTTTGGACCACTCAATATGTAATTTTTAAACTAGGATGCCATAGTGTTTAAACAGTTTTCACATCAGAAATGTAAGAAGTGCTTCTCCTCAGCAAATGTAAAAGAACACACATCACAACAAACTATCTCTCAGACCACAGTGCAATCAAATTAGAACTCAGGATTAAGAAACTCACTCAAAACTGCACAACTACATGGAAACTGAACAACCTGCTCCTGAATGACTACTGGGTACATAACGAAATGAAGGCAGAAATAAAGATGTTCTTTGAAACCAATGAGAAAAAAGACACAACATACCAGAATCTCTGGGACACATTCAAAGCAGTATGTAGAGGGAAATTTATAGCACTAAATGCCCACAAGAGAAAGCAGGAAAGATCTAAAATCAACACCCTAACATGACTATTAAAAGAACAAGAGAAGCAAGAGCAAACACATCCCAAAGCTAGCAGAAGTCAGGAAATAACTAAGATCAGAGCAGAACTGAAGGAAATAGAGACACAAAACACCCTTCAAAAAAACCAATGAATCCAGGAGCTGGTTTTTTTTAAAAGATCAACAAAATTGATAGACCGCTAGCAAGACAAATAAAGAAGAAAAGAGAGAAGAATCAAATAGACGCAATAAAAAATGATAAAGGGGATATCACCACCGATCCCACAGAAATACAAACTACCATCAGAGAATACTATAAATGCCTCTATGCAAATAAATTAGAAAATCTAGAAGAAATGGATAAATTCCTGGACACATACACCCTCCCAAGACTAAACCAGAAAGATGCTGAATCCCTGAATAGACCAACAACAGACTCTGAAATTGAGGCAATAATTAATAGCCTACCAACCAAAAAAAGTCCAGGATTCACAGCTGAATTCTACTAGAGGTACAAAGAGGAATTGGTACCATTCCTTCTGAAACTATTCCAAACAATAGGAAAAGAGGGAATCCTCCCTAACTCATTTTATGAGGCCAGCTTCATCCTGATACCAAAGCCTGTCAGAGACACAACAAAAAAAGAGAATTTGAGACCAATATCCCTGATGAACATCGCTGCGAAAATCCTCAGTAAAATACTGGCAAACCGAATCCAGCAGCACATCAAAAAGCTTATCCACCAAGATCAATTTGGCTTCATCCCTGGGATGCAATGCTGGTTTAACATACGCAAATCAATAGATATAATCCATCACATAAACAGAACCAAAGACAAAAACCACATGATTATCTCAATAGATTTAGAAAAGGCCCTTGACAAAATTCAACAGCGCTTCGTGCTAAACACTCTCAATTAATTTGGTATTGATGGGACGTATCTCAAAATAATAAGAGCTATTTATGACAAACGCACAGCCAATATCTTACTGAATGTGCAACAACTGGAATCATGCCCTTTGAAAACCGGCACAAGACAGGGATGGCCTCTCTCACCACTCCTATTCAACATAGTGCTGGAAGTTCTGGCCAGGGCAATCAGGCAAGTGAAAGAAATAAAGAAATAAAGAGAAATAAATATTCAATTAGGAAAAGAGAAAGTCAAATTGTCCCTGTTTGCAGACGACATGATTTATATTTAGAAAACCCCATCATCTCAGCCCAAAATCTCCTTAAGCTGATAAGTAACTTCAGCAAAGTCTCAGGATACAAAATCAATGTGCAAAAATCACAAGCATTCCTATACACCAGTAACAGACAGAGAGCTAAATCATGAGTGAACTCCCATTCACAATTGCTACAAAGAGAATAAAATACATAAGAATCCAATTCACAAGGGATGTGAAAGACCTCTTCAAGGAGAACTACAAACCACTGCTCAATGAAATAAAAGAGGATACAAACAAATGGAAGAACATTCCATGCTCATGGATAGGAAGAATCACTATTGTGAAAATGGCCATACTCCCCAAGGTAATTTATAGATTCAATGCCATCCCCATCAAGCTACCAATGACTTTCTTCACAGAATTGGAAAAAAACTACTTTAAAGTTCACATGGAACCAAAAAAGAGCCTGTATTGCCAAGCCAATCCTAAGCAAAAACAACAAAGCTGGAGGCATCATGCTACCTGACTTCCAACTATACTACAAGGCTACAGTAACCAAAACAGCATGGTACTGGTACCAAAACAGATACATAGATGAATGGAACAGAACAGAGGCCTCAGAAATACCACCACACATCTAAAACCATCTTATCTTTCACAAACCTGACTAAAACAAGAAATGGGGAAATGATTTCCTATTTAATAAATGGTGCTGGGAAAACTGGCTAGCCATATGTAGAAAGCTGAAACTGGATCCCTTCCTGACACCTTATACAAAAATTAATTCAAGATGGATTAAAGACTTAAATGTTATATGTAAAACCGTAAAAACCCAGAAGAAAACCTAGGCAATACCATTCAGGACATAGGCATGGGCAAGGACTTCATGACTAAAACACCAAAAGCAGTGGCAACAAAAGCCAAGATAGACAAATGGGATCTAATTAAACTAAAGAGCTTCTGCACAGCAAAAGAAACTACCATCAGAGTGAACAGGCAACCTACAGAATGGGAGGAAATTTTTGCAATCTACCCATCTGACAAAGGGCTAATATCCAGAATCAACGAAGACTTTAACAAATTTACAAGAAAAAATCGAACAGCCCCATCAAAACGTGGGCAAAGGATATGAACAGACACTTTTCAAAGGAAGACCTTTATTCAGCCAACACACACATGAAAAAAGGCTCATCATCACTGGTCATCAGAGAAATGCAAATCAAAACCACAATGAGAAACCATCTCACACCAGTTAGAATGGCCATCATTTAAAAAGTCAGGAAACAACAGGTGCTGGAGATGATGTGGAGTAATAGGAAGGATTCTACACTGTTGGTGGGACTGTAAAGTAGTTCAACCATTGTGGAAGACAGTGTGGTGATTCCTCAAGGATCTCAAACTAGAAATACCATTTGACCCAGCAATTCTATTACTGGGTATATACCCAAAGGATTATAAATCATGCTACTATAAAGACATGAACACATATGTTTATTGTGGCACTATTCACAATAGCAAAGACTTGCAACCAACCCAAGTGTCCATCAATGATAGATTAGATTAAGAAAATGTGGCACATATACACCATGGAATACTATGCAACTGTAAAAAAGGATGAGTTCATGTCCTTTGTAGGGACATGGATGAAGCTGGAAACCATCATTCTGAGCAAACTACCGCAAGGACAGAAGACCAAACACTGCATGTTCTCACTCACAGGTGGGAATTGAACAATGAGAACATTTGAACACTGGGTTGGGAATATCACACACCAGAGCCTGTCATGGGGTGGGGGGTTGGGGGAGGGATAGCATTAGGAGAAATACCTAACGTAAATGAGGAGTTAATGGGTGCAGCACACCAACATGGCACATGTATACAAACCTGCACATTGTGCACATGTACCCTAGAACTTAAAGTATAATAATAATAATAAAGAAATGTAAGAAGTGCTAAATTACAGATTTTCAAATATTTAGGAGACATTAATATAATGCCATGTTTTTTCTGAACACTTATTAAGCACAGTTAACAAAAACAAATAGAAATGATAAAGTTTTGTTAATATTTCATGTTAACTCCCATTTTTATTTTAATTAATTTCTGGCTTGAAACCATTGGAAATTTGTTTTTAACGAACAGAATTAAATACATTAGGTCCTTGATAGAATTCTTTTCCTCCAAAGAATATCACCATCCCCCACTTTTAGCTAACTGTCATAATATGTTCTTTTTTTCCAGATGCTTCTTGTTCCAGAACTGTATACACAAGTTGGACGACTAAACTGATATTTGCATAACAAGAAAAGTGGTCTTTAGACAATTTGGCAAATATGCTCATAGCAGCACTGCCAGGAACTAACCCCCAAAATAGGATCACAGCAGAGTTGGAACGCCAGTGATAGGGCTTTATTTCCAAGCACACAACCAGAGTTAGAGAACACATTCAAATAACCCAGGCCTTTTTTTATGTAAAAATTTTTAATAATCATGGCATTTCCAATGCAAATTTAAAATCTAGTCAGTAGCTTATTTTATTAAGAGACTTCATGGTTTTGACAGGTAATGATCTTTGCTAGAAAGGTCCCCCTCCTCCTCCTCCTCCTCTTCTTTCTCAGGTCTATTCTTGATTCTGAAATTCACACCACTGGAATTTTATACCACACCACAGTTAAACATTTTTTTCTGAATTTTACTATATTGCATTTTCCTGAGGATTTCTTTAATGCATGCCCTAGTTCTTTGGAGACTTTCAATGCCTGTTTAACAGCTTTCCTTATTCATTAGCAACTTCCTTTAGAATCTAACAAGTCTCTTATGATCCTGGAGTTCTGTCAATTGTAGTAATTTTTTATTGTTTTTATCACACGGTTGGGAATATTTCTGCTAATTTTTACCCTCACTTAGAAGCTTAATATAAGTACAAAAATGTTATATAACTCTTATTAATGTCTTCATCTTTTGTCATTATGAGTGGCCTAGCCCCTCCATAGACAATTTGAGCCTATGATTTTTCATGGAAGAGGGCATAGTTTAGCTTCATGTATTATTATCCTCTCTCATATTTGCTCTATCAGTATATATTGGAATATGGTTGAATTCTATAGCATGTATTTTATTGCTTTCACACGTTTTATTGCGCTTATGTTTGGATGTCTTCTCATCTGAGAAAGGATTGATTTTCTCATCTCAGTATATTTTTAATAAAATCATAGCTAAGAAAGAACATTTCATCCATCTAAAAGCTAACTTCCTTTCTTTTATTTTGTCCTGAAAAATACTACACCCACACATTTTTGCCAATAGCCTAAGACATTTAGCCATACTAATCTATCCTATTGGCTCCTTGGCTTTGATTGATGGACTAACAAAAATAGCTTGCTTGATGTTTCCAGAGAAAGTATCTTACCCTCATCTGTCTAAAGTATTCCTAACATAGGATTGTCAGATTTAGCAAATAAAAATATAGGATTTCTACTTATATTTCAATTTCATGTAAAAAACAAATAACTTTTTAGTATAAGAACATCTTAAATACTTAGAGGCTTATCTGAAGTTCACATTTAAATAGGTGCCCTGTAAGTTACCAGGCAATCCTGTCCTAAAGGAATAATATTCAAATCTCTCTTTAGCTTTTCCTCCAAATGTTGCTTAAAAATTTTCTGGGAAAATCATTAGTTTTATCTCCAGAAGCAAGACACTGTTGTCAGAAAAGGATGGGTTTCATTTTCTATTATTTTCATGTACTTGATTATTTATGATATTAGAACTGGGATCTCAGGAGTGGCCTTGTGTAGCAATCAATGGTGGCTGACCATTGGTTGCTCTTTAGGAAAAAGGGTCATAAGCCCCCTTTTGCTCACTTCCCTGCCCCTTGAAATTAACTTATTGATTTAAATTAAAAGCATTGCATGCCTACTCTACGATGAATATTGTGATGTCAAGAATCCCAAACAAGCAGCAAGATTCTGTCCACCAGAAATGTTAAGCATATGTAAACCGGAGGCGGGCGACTGGGAGGTACCAGAATATGCTCTTTGTATTGATTTTAGTACCTGAACTTATGTGCTTTAATTGAGTTATACTTACCTATAAATTGATGCTCCCATCATTGAAAACAGCTTATGCTGTTACAGAATACATTGCGTAAGTGTATGGATTCCTTTACAGTCAACCAAAGGGTAAAGGTGACATGAAGAAGAAAAAATACGCTAACTAAATGAAAATTGGGAGTCATAAAAACATTTTTATAGAACTATAGAAATGATCTAAATCTCTTTTGGTGGGCTTTCTTTGCATCAGTACTACAAATGTTGGATTGTCCCAGCTCTGTCCTCAGACATCTCTGTAATCAGTATCTTGTCAGAGATCCCTGAAGAGGGGTTCTGGAGAGCCCTGGAAGGTTCTTGAGACCTCTCGAGGCAATCCAAAATGTCTTCCCGAAATGCCTTGGCCCATCATTTCACTCAGATATCTATATAAAGTCTCCCCTTAGACAGATCTTCTCTGACAACCCATTAGAAAATAGCAGCCTCTGTTACTTCATCACCTTCCCTACTTCACATTTTGTATAGTTCTGTTGCAACCTGAAATAAAATAATTTAAACCGAAATATAAATAGCACATTTGTTTATATTGGGTTTCCCACACAAGCTCAAAGAATGTAAGGACATGTACTTTTGTTTATTACTTTATCCCCAACACATTCAATAGTACATACCATATTGCATGTCTACAGAAATCGTTTGTAATTTTTTTGTACAATGAATGTATTTTATCTGATAGTTTTTCTTGGCAGTGAAAATATGCTTTTCCCTTACAGCTGCTCTTATTGAAAGACATTACTCTTAAGTGAATTTCCTCACTCCAGTAATTCAAGAAGAAAAAGTGTATATAGAGAAAAAGCATTAATAGTGTTTTATAACTTATTCCTAAAAATGGGTTGATTAAATGTTTATCATTAGTGCAGCAATGAAGTTTCTTTTAAACTCTGAAAATGAGGGCACATTCAGTGACTTATATTTTCAATGCCTTGTGTAGACCAAAAATAGATAAAAACAAGAATCACTAGGAAAGTAATATTGTATAAGCCAATCTCTAACAGAGTCACAATAAAACAAATTAATGTTTGAAATTATCACCATTAGGTCAAATCTGTGTCTTGAGCTTCAAAATACTTCATTCATTCAATGGTTAATCGGTCACTGACTACTGTAGGCTGGGTACTGGGGAGCCAAAAGAGAAATTAATCACGGTCATCAATTTAAAAACCAAAAACTCTGTCAGCCAAGTGTATGCAACAGTTTTGCAGAATAAACACAGTGAGTTTGGTTTAAGACAGAGAAATTTAAGTTTCCAGAATATTGGGGAGAAAGTGTCTAATAGGATGGTGGAGTTCATGTAGAGATTCTGGACTGGAAAAATGATTTGGCCACCATTAGCATAGGACTAGATGCCACTGAAGTGGCAGAGATCACTTAGAATAAATGGCAAACAAAAAAGAGGCCTTACTTCCTTGAGATTCTTCTGACTAGGAGCCAGACACTACAGAGCATGGAAAATATTTTGTAAGGTAGAGTTACCGAAGACGGCCTTTTTCTCCGAGATATGCTGACATGCTTAATGTGGGCTTTCTTTACAACAATGTGATCATTCCAACAACTACTAGTTCCACGATGTTTTTAGAGTTTACAAATGTATTACTACAGTGAGTTTTATTGTATCTGAGCCTCGTGAGAGATTTACGATTATCCCTATTTTATGCAAAACTTCAGAAAGTTTAAATGAAAGGTCACAAATAGATGATTGATACCTAATCCACAGCTCTTGGATGACCTATAGCGTCAATGTTTTCAATGAAGAGAAGGTGATTTTCACCCCATCCTTCACTTCTAGTTTTTCCTAATTGTTCTATATGACTTTATTGAAAGCTTCACTTCAAAATCAATCTCTCCCCTTCTCAAACTATCTTTCTTAATAAGGATAATTGTTAGGAAGTTCCCACAGCTACCTAACACCCTCTAATTCCCAAGACCTTGTGAATGCTTCTGACTATGAATTTTGAAGGCATTCCAGAAATACAGTTTCAGTTTGATTATAAAGCAAATAACATCTTGGATATTATTATATTTAAATATTTAGAATTATTTAAAATTAATTTTTTGCAAAAAATTCTTGGAGGGAAATGAGAACAAGAGTTTATTTAAGAAGTAGAATTTTATTTCTTTTTCTACAGGTCGACTTACTAACACTGTGGTTCTCCATAGAAATAAATAAAATTCACATACATAAAAAACGGTAGAGAATACTAAATGTGCCAAATAACGAATTCCTTTAAGCATAGATATATATATACACATATATACACATATATATATACATATATACATACGCACACATATATATACATATATATACACACACACATACATATACATGTATATATACACACATACATACTTATATACACTTTTATACCTGCCAAGAAAGGTAAGTTTGTCACTGCTTAGAGATTGCTGAAAGCAAAATGAAAGAGTTCCATCAAGTGGTCATATCAAGACACAGCAGTTTGTATTTCACCAACAGAAAGAGGAAAACAATTTCTCTGAAATCTAGTTCAGACATAGATTTCTAACCGAGCTATTAAAATTTTATGCCATGCAACATTAAAAAACACAATTAAATGCATTTTAAACATTATTACTAATTCATTTTCCAATTCATTTTTAAACTGCAAAGAAAATAGAAACTATGTGATTTTTATTTTTTATCTTTTTCATAACGAATACTCTCTCCATATAGTTTGCAGTTGAAAATGCGTGGTTATAATCTTAATTTGCATGTTAGTCATTTTTTTAAATTAGCAGGTAAACCACAGGTAATACTAAACTAAGTATTTGGATTGCATCGAAAATTCAGAAACTAACTACTTGCAAATGACCTATACATCTTAAAATAGTACAAAATAAATACAAAGAAAACTCTACTCAAGGTTGTTTTAAAAAATAAAATAAGTTATAAAACATAAACATGAGTTAACTTGCTTCTTTTAACAATCTATAGTTTTTGCCTTGCCAAATTTCATCTCCTTCATAAAGACAGACAAAACAGGCATCTTTCTTTTTAAAGTATAATTGATTTAAGGGGTCATTTTCTCATTATTTTGGAAAAACCATCATGGCTTATTTTAATGTTATAAATGCTACTTCTAAATATATATTACAGATTAAGATTTGTTTCTTGCTTAATAAAGCAGTAGTTCATTTAAGCAACCATTGTTTAATTAAACTTTCTGAATATTATATATATATTACTAATGAGATGAGGTTAAACAATAGATTTTTATATAAAACCTATGAAATATATATTATCTAGACATAAAATTGGAAGCAATGTATTTAATGATTAAGATCATGGATTTTGGCATCAGAGAGATTTGATTTGAATCTAATCTCTTCCACTTTTTTTCTCTGTAACCTGGAGCAATGACAAGCGTACTTTGTTTCATTGCACTTTTCTTGTAGATGTTGTGTTTTTTACAAATTGAAGGTTTGTGGCCAGCCTGCCTTGAGCAATTCTATCCACACTATTTTTTCCAACAGTATGTGCTCACTTTTGGTTTCTGGGTCACAGTTCAATACTTCTCACAATATTTCAGATTTTATCATTGTCATTATATTACTTATGGTTATCTGTGATCAATGATCTTTTATGTCACTATTGTAATTGTGGGACACCATACACTCTGCACATATAAGATAGCAAACTTAATTAATATCATGTGTGTTCCCACTTCTTCAGCAGCTAGCTGTTCTTCCATCTCTCTTCTTCTCCTCAAGCCTCACTATTCCCTGAGACACAACAATATTAAAATTAGACCAAGTAATAACCCTGCAATGGCCTGTAAGTGTTCAAGTGAGAAGAAAAGCATCATACATCTCCCACTTTAAGTCAAAAGCTGGAAATGATTAAACTTAATGAAGAAGGCATGTTGAAAGCTGAGAGAGGCTAAAAGCTAGGTCTCTTATAACAAACAGCCGACTTATGAACACAAAGGAAAAGTTCTTGAAGGTAATTGACAGTGCTACTACAGTGAACAAATGAACGATGAAGAATGTAAAACAGGCTTGTTGCTGATATGGAGAACGTTTTATCAGTCTGGATAGAAAATCAAACCAACTACAACAAGGCCCAAATTATCTTCAATTCTCTTCAGGCTGAGAGAAATGAAGAAGAAAAGTTGGAAACTAGAAGAAGTTGGTTGATAATTTTTAAGGAAAGAAGCCATCCCAAAATAAAAGAAAAAGTGCAAGGTGAAGTAGTAGCATGTGCTGATGTAGAAGCTTTAGCACATAATCTGGAAAATCTAGCTAAGATAATAGATGAAGTTTGTTACACTAAACAAGAGATTTTCAGTGTAGATGAAACAGACTTATATTGAAAGAAGATGCTGTCTAGGACGTTCATGGCTAGAAAATAAGTCAATGCCTGGCTTTAAAGCTTCAGTGCACAGGGTGACACTCTTGGTAGGGGCTAATGCAGCTGGTAAATTGAAGTTGAAGACAATACTGATTAACGATTCTGAAAATAGCAAGAATTATGCTAAATCTACTGTGCCTGTACTCTATAAATGGAGCAAAGTCTGAATGACAGCATATCTGTTAACAGTATGGTATACTGGATATTTTTATCCCGCTCTTGAGACCTACTGCTCAGAAAAAAAAGAGTCCTTTCAAAATATTGCTGTTCATTGACAATGTACCTGACCACCCAAGACTTCCGATGGAGGTGAACAAGGATATTAGTGTTTCTAAGCTCGTTAACACAACATCCATTCTGTAGCCTCTGAATCAAAGAGTAATTTCAACTTTCAAGTTTTATTACATAAGAACTAAACATGGTAAGGTTATTGCTGCCATAATGACTACTCTGATTAATCTGGGTAAAATAAATTGAAAATCTTCAGGAAAGGATTCACCACTCTAGATGACACTAAGGACATTTGTGATTCCTGGGAGGAGTCCAAAATATCAACAATAACAGGAGTTTAGAAGAAGTTGAGTCCAACTCTCACAGATGACCTTGAGGGGTTTAACTCTTCAGTGGAAGTAAATGCGGATGTGGTGGAATCAGCAAGACAACTAGAATTAGAACTGGAGCCTGAAAATGTGACTGAGTTGCTGCAGTTTCAAGATACAATTTTAATGCATTAGGATTTGTTTCTTAGAGATGAGCAAAGAAAGTCGTTCCTTGAGATAGAATCTACTCCTGGTAATGATGCTGTGAACATTCTTCAAATAACAACAAAGAATTTAGAATATTACAGAAACTTAGTTGATAAAGCAGTGGTAGAATTTGGGTTTGAAAGAAGTTGTACTGTGGGGAAAAAGCTATCAAACAGCATCACGTTACAAAAAAAAAAAAAAATCTTTCATGAAAGGAAAAGTCAACCAATGTGGCAAACTTCATTGCTGCCTTGTTAGAAGAAATTGCCACAGCCACATTAACTTTAAGAAACCACCACCCTGATTGGTCAGCTGCCACCAACACTTGGACCAAACCCTTTACCTGTGAAAAACCACAACTTGATGAAGGAACAGATAATCATTAGCATTTTAGCAATAAAGTATTTTAAAATTAAAGTATGTGCATTGTTTTTTAGACATACTTCTATTGCACACTCAGCTGCTTATATTGTAATGTAAACATGACTTTTTTATGCATTGGAAAACCAACAAACTTGTATGACTCACTTTATTGCAATGTTTGCTTTACTGCAGTGGTCTGGAACTGAATCTGTAATATCTCCAAGGTATGCCTGTATATCTTCATGTATAATAGGGAAGTAATTCTACTGATACAGGTATGGTAGAGCTTAGATAATGTCTCTTATATCAAGCATCTAGATTAGTAGCTGACTATCATCAAAATGAAAACACATGTTTGTGAATTAATATTTCCACTGTTCTATCTTGTTATTGGTAGGTGAGAGTGGTGGTGAACTTTCACCTCAAATTGTTTGATTTAAATAGTTGAAAAAATATAAACAAGTAAGGAGACAAAAGACAAATGTATTGCTTCTATGATGACAATACGATCATATTTCTTCTGAGTGCTCTATGACCTTCCTCCAATCTAAGCAATATTTCCATTTCTACTAGAAGCCAGAGAGATTCACACTGTTACCCTTCTTTCTGTCTTTTGGAAATTTGCAGTGATAATAAGTTGATTTAAAATCCTTACTTAATATCAAGAACAACTCTTCCTGTCAACATGGTAATAAAATGAACACTGAGGATGAAGAGAGAGAGAATGATAAAGTGCATTCAGTAAAACATAAACAAGTAAAGGATGTGGGCGCAAGGTATATAGGAAGTATTAATAGTTGTACTCCTCTCACATATTTTGTCATGTGTGAAATAATTCAAAAGTAAGATGTAAGTAAACCTAAAAGAAAAACTAAAACTCCCTTTAGGAAACCTAAAAGTGAATAGATTCACACTTCAACAAACTTTTGACGATATGTCAGCAAGATGGAAAATAACTACAAAAGGAAAGCTGCAGATACAAGAAGAAATGTTGAGTGAAGAACATGGAAAGCATGTAGATAAACCACAGGGTCTGTGTGAAATAACAAAAAAATTAAATTTGGGAATACAGAAAGGATATAATTAAAATATGGGACAATAAGTAAGACTAGCAGGTGATTTGATTTTTATAATTCTAAGGTCCCTATGTTATATAAAGAAGGAATAGAGAAAATGATTAATGTAGACTTTAAGTAAATAAATCTGTTAAAATTTCATGGTAACTATTAAAAGAATAAAGAGGGAAATAGAATTTAAATAAAAACTTCATGTAAAAGATGCAGAAAAAGTGATAAAAAGTAAAAGCGATGAAGCAAAAGAGGAACATACAAAACAAGAAATAGGATGGTAATGAATCCAAATATATCAGCAATCCTAATAAATGTAAATAAATTAACTTTCTAGTTAAAGGTTAAATTCAATAAAAGATAAGATCCAGGATTATACTATCGAAGAATCACACATGAAAATAAAAACATGGAAAAACTGATACACAAAGGATAAGAAATTAGGCAGCTTAAATATTAGTCAAAGGAAAGCTGGTGTATCTATATTAATATTATAGAGTGAAGTCTTTAAGGCACAAAGCATCATATAGAATGGAAAACATCATAAAACAATGATAATTATACACTCATTTCAACTTTGATGCCTCTAATAACTTGCCTCAAAACATATAAAGAAGTCAACAAACCCATCATACCAAGGAATACACAGTGTTCTCAGGTACGCACGGAACTTCAGAGAAAGCCGAACCACATGGGGAAGACATAATGCACATATCAGCCAATTCCAAGGAATTATCAGACAGATATACTTCTCTTAGCACAACGAAGTTCAAAGTCAGAAAAAAACATTTTTTTTTTGAAAAATTTGTAGATTTGGAAATAGGAAAGCATATTTAAAACATACAAGAAAGCAATAAAGTCTGAAAACCGATAAATTCAACAGTTAACTTAAGATATTAGGGAAAATATAAGAAACCCAAGCAGAAGAAATGCAATTATAAAAACCAACAATAATAATGAATGAAATAGTAAATAGAGATACAGCAGATTAAAACAAAAAGATTAACAAATCGAAAGGCTAATTCTTATATATTTAATATATGTGTGTGTCTAATCTACTCTCAATATTAAACTATTAATCCTTTCTTTCCTAAATATATATCAACAATGATTGTTATATTTTTTCTATTTTTATATTTACACAGGGAAATGTGATATTCACCATGTTTCACTTAGTGTTTTTTAACTCAGTATCATTTTTGAGGCCAATTTTGAGACCCATGTGTATAGAGAGATACTTTATCCCTTTTAACTCTTGCCCAGTAATATATAGATTAAATTTTTATCCATCTATCCCCCATTTGCTATCTACTAATAGTATTTCAAAGCACATCCCTGAATTTTCCTATGCATCTCTGTTACACGTTACCCTAAAGAGAAATGACAAGCTTTTTAGAGAAGTGGCATACTCAATTTCCCTAAATGTTGGCAAATTGATTATTTAAATGGCATTTAGCAGAAAATCTAACAAAACATTTTTCTTCACATTAAAAAAGAAATCCTTAAATTGCTTCTTAGTTTCTATAAAAATGGAAGAGTGGAGAAGTATTCAGGGCTTTATGTTTTATTCAATTGGATCAATATCCTCCATAATCCTGTGAATCACCTTTTTAAAAAATTTGTAAAACTTAAGACAATATTTTATAGTTTTGCTCCACATTGTTTGAAATTTAGAAACTTTTATTTCTAATTAGATTGCTATGACATTAAGTGTGTGTGTGTGTGTGTGATTGGTAGGTATATAAATTATCTACTACATGCAAGATATAAAAATATGATAAAGTGTTTGGACCTTACCCTTAGAAAACAATATCTCAATAACTGTGGTGTGGCTGAGATGATGTTCAGGTATCATCTCATATTTGCCTACATTTCTAAGTTTATTTCTACATTGCCAAGTTTGTCACTATAACATGGCCATTTCCTGTATAGGAGACAGATGCTCTTTAGGTGTGTCCATCATAAAACTAGTTTAATAAATCAGGACACGTTGAAAATAAAATAAGCCTCAAGCATAAAGCAGGACCAATCCTTGAACAAAGTGTATATTCAATATATACTCCATTGGCTTCAATAGTGAAAATATACTGTGAGCTGTCACAAAGTTGGTAGGCTCTGATCCCCAGCGGGTACTGTGCCTGTCCTTTGCATAACTAGAGGGATTGTTAGTCCTCTTTGCATACATCACGATTGTTAATAAAGTGACATTTGTCAAAATGAGTAAGCACCTGTTGCCATGGAAGGTGCCATAAGCAAGATTATAAAACAAATTGTTGTAGTTGGCTAGGAACCAGGAGGAAGATGAACACCAGAAGAAAAGGCATTCTTTCCTTAATTCCTCATACCCATTTTACAATGCATTGCATACAGTTGTTTATGCAGAACACAGGCTGTTTTCTTTTTTTCTGAAACCTCATGTAACCGATGGTATTTTAAATGAGCTCTAATACAAAATGCCTCACACACTGCTATCCTATGCCTCATTTAACCCATTATATGGGTTCCCTCTTGAAACATTTAGTCTTCATTTGTCTATTTTTCCTGTAACTTATTTTTAGGAATAGAAAAATCATGTCCTGGGAAGCATGTCTTCTGGCACATATTTAAAATACCTAAGGGGGCTCAGGTAACATCAAGACCCTAGTAGGTGCAGACGGGTCCCCACCAATATCTTGGCATTTTATTTCAATTATTTACTATCTTTCAATATGGCCCACAGCATGAAGATTTTGCATATACCAGTTTATTTTTTAATTGAAAATTGAAATAATACCAATACTCATAAAAAAATCCATTCAATTCTATTCAGTAAACAGTCTTCCTCTTCATGCCAGTAGATATCTGTAACTCTTTCCCCAGGTTCCTTATTTAAAGTATCTTTACCAAAAAAAGCAGACAGGCTTCAAATAACCGTCTGACATTGGAGAATGACAATATTTTTTCTTGTGAATTAGCATCCTAGCTAGGCACTGATATGAGATATACTGACATAGCTTTCCTGCCAAATCTCATTCTTGTATTGTTCATGAATAGATTCATTATTTTGGTACAAAGACTTTAAATATCAAGTTTAATTGATCTTTTATATCACACTTCTCCAGAATTTTTTACTGAAGGATAAATTTGTTCCTCTAAAAAGCACAGCCTGTCCCGAGCAGATGCATGCCATTAAAAAAAAAAAAAATCACATAAATGTCTTCTTTTGGTTCTATCACAGCCTAACATATGAATCCATGTTTATTGTGGTAATGATTCAAACTAGTAAAATGGGGTATAATTTTTGTTTGTATTATAATTGCAGTGCTCCTCATTTCTAGGTACCCCATACTGGCTATTCTCATGTTTTATGTGAATCTCAGGGTGTATTGACTAGCTCTGTGATCTTGGAAAAAATGACTGGCTGCAAAAAGTTCTCTCATTTCTTCTGCCAATCCCATTCTCTGAAGAGGAAAATGTAAGACTATGTGTGCAAAAATTCTAAGACACTGAGAGTCCAAAGAAAATAGAGAATAGATATTTAAGCTTGAGACCAGAAAGCATTTGTGATTATTAAGACTGAATTCTTGTGACTTTGAGTCAGAATGGCTTGTTTTTAGTTGGAAGTTATCTTCTAGATCCTTATTCTCTGATTATATGCAATTTGGAAATGTCCTACATAAAAACTACTGCCTAACTTGTCACCTGGTTTTCTTCCAATGCACAGAAAGAACTAGAAGCCCTGCAACAAATGGATTATGTGCACCATCTGGCCATTTTGTGTCGCATACTAAATTTTAAACTAAAAATGCCTTTCTTCTTCCCATACTAGAACATAAGAAATTTGCTATCTTTTCTGGCTTGATGTATAACTTAATTTATTTGTTAATATAAGTTGTTGATGGCTAAAATTGTGTAAAATGTAGTTATACATAATTTTTAGCTTCAAAGTCACAAATTTTGTCACTTTATTATGGAGGAATTGCAAATATCTCTAGGGTATAAACTCAGCCTGATTTCTGGATATCTGTTTTTTTCTATTTGCAACTTCAAATATGTGTGTAACGCCATTGCGAACTCTCAATTTTGTTAGGTGTCTTTCAAGTATATATGAGAAGTTAACATATGCATATTTTATATAATTTTTACATGTAAGTGCATATGAGTTCCTCTGAACTTTGAGAAACTAAACTGTCCAGAAAGGTATGTTTTTACATGTAGCCATTTGTAATTTGGTAACCACAGGAAATGTAAATCTGAAAATAACTATAAAACAGTTAAGGATAAGTATATAGTGTGATTCTTTTCCTTATCTAATATAAATTTTTAAAGCCACAGGAAAAGGAGCCGAAGACTGGACTATAACAGGTTTGGAGGCTATGAATACATAGAATGATACCAATTTATGGAAATACAGATTGATATTAGCTCATGTTATTGAGGGCCTACTCTTTGCCTTTTTTGTGTATGTATGTATGTATGTCTTTATTTATTTATTTCTGTATTTATTTATTTTTAGAGACAGGGTCTCACTCTGTGGTTCAGATTGGAGGGCAGTAGCGCGATCACAGCTCACTGCAACCTCAACCTCCCAGGCCTAAGCAATCCTTCTGCTACAGCCTCCCAAGTAGCTGGGACTACAGGCACGTGCCACTGCACCCAGCTAAATTTAAAAATATTTTGTAGAAACTGGGTCGTTCCCTGTTGCCCAGGCTGATCTTGAACTCCCGGGCTAAAGCGATCGTCCCACCTGGGCCTCCCAAATTGCGGGGATTACACGCACAAGCCACCGTGCCCAGCCACCATTGCCTTTATACATATTACCTCATTTAAATATGCATTTTTCCAATGGAAGGAACTGGAGCTTAGATAAATTCTATACCTCTCAAAATAACACCACGTGGATTTTTAAAAAAAATCTTTAAGCATTTACCTACCTATTTATTTGGCTAATGGGAAAAAAAAGCTCCCAGTCACAAACATCCCCCGTCACAAACATCACGATCCATGATGATAGAGCAAAATCAGATATGCTAAATTTAGCCAAATGTATTGCATACAGTAGGTCATCAATACATGCTTATTGAATTAATTAAAATCCAACTTGAAAAGGAAATTGACCCTGTCAAATATTTGTATATTTTATCTCATCAAATTTAGTTGTGTGTGAGCCAAAGAAAACATATGAAAAGTGTTTTATTTTGCAGGGACAGATGTATAAAATATTATCTAATTTTAATATACTAAAGGCATAGTTATAGTTTTCCTTTAAACATCATTTTGACCTTAATGATGTGACTTACTATTTTACCCTCCAAAAACAGTACACTTTATAATTATAATTGCTGGAACACGCCACTTTCTAGAATTACGAAAAATAATTCATTACACATAAAGGCTTTATTTTGGAATGAATAAATGAATGTTGGCTGTCATCGTAATTTGTGCCTCCCGAAAGATTGGTTTCCTACCTCTAGATAGAGAGAAAATAAAATTTAATCTTTAAGAATTCACATTTCTTGTTTGGCAAGAGTTTGTATTGCTACTAATTAGCTGAAATAGAAATTAAAGAATCTCGGCTACATTGAACAACTGGGCTTTGAATGTCTAAAACTGTTTCCTCAGAAGAGAACAGGTGATGTCATTGCATCAAGTCACTGGGATGAATTGCTGAAAGGGAGATGCATGGAAACAATATCGTACCCTCAAAATTTCCATTGAGGAGCACAATGTCTCCTTATACACTATTACCAGTTTCCCTTCAGAATTTTCTCTATGTCTGCTTTTAATTATCACAAATTCATTTATCCCCCCTATTTAAGTTCCCCCTCCCTCTTCCCCTATATTTCCCCTTGAACCTATCTTTTCTGTATCCATTGCAGAGAGATCACTTCGTTGTAACTGAATACAGATCTGAATGCTTACCACTTGCAGAGTCCAATTCACAAGAGTGAGGTCTGGTGGAAAGAAAGGGATTTTACTAACCAAAACTAGTAAAGGGGATGTGGCCGGATTCCCATCCAAAGCAACCACTTCAATTTTGGGGGTGAGGGTAGGAGTTTAAGTGTGGAAAAATTGATAAGGAAGGCGCGCAAAATTGTGCTGAGTACAATGTCTGTGTGTCTTGCTCTGGTGGCTATTTTGTGTCTCAGTCCTCCTGAATCACGAGCTGGCAGCATCTCAACAATGGCGGGGTTGTTGACTAGCCAGCCACCTTGAAATAATCTTGGGAATTTTGCAGCTGAGTCTCCAAGCTTCCTTTGTCAGACTCAAGATTAGCCCCTGCAACTTCTAAGAAGGCATATAGACGACAGCATACAATTAGATAAATGTGAAGGGAGTATACATGGTAGGAAAGGGAGGGATATGGAGTCTATTTTATGGCTAAGAGAAAAGGCTTCTACAGTTTTCTTCAAGGTTTTATCTTGAAACCCAAGACTAAAAAAAATAAAATGCATTTTGAAGTTAAGCTATCTGGTTTTTTAATGATTTATAGCTCTGGGGGTCTTCTATTTTCTAAATATCCCCAAGCCCTAGGATGTATTTTGGGCAATAATTTGTACTAAATATGTGAGTTCAAAATGAGATATTTATTTACCTTGTACTTTATGTTGCAAATTTCCTAAAACTGTAATTTTAACAATCTGCACGTTTATATTTATGTGATGGTTTTGTTAATTTCATTTCAACACTTTTCTCCAACAAGTGGATTTATACAAAACTGACAATGTGAATCTTCTTCAGCATCCCCCTTCAACATCTTAATAGGATAAAATGAATCATAATTTTAAACTACATTTCTTAATTTAAAGAAAAAAATTATGTGGACATATTCACATTCAAGGTGAGTATCCAGCAAACAGTAAATCAGGCAGGTGGTTATGTTGGGAAATGGTAGCAAAACATTTACAATTGATGCCATATGGCTTTCAGCCTAGTAGGGCCAACTAGCTGTGTTCAATGACTCTGGGGAAATTAAGCTGTTTGAAGGTCATTAATGCTAATTCTAAACCTCTGGGGCAGTGACAGGAAGTTGGCAGCAATATGCAGGGAAACCATACCTCCAACTGAGTGGATAAGCCTCCTTCATAAGTGGACCGAGGATTGTTCTTGTTGGGCCTGTGCTCTGATTTGGAGACAAAGAACCAGGTATAACCACTATTGCTGCATATACACAGCAGGCAGTAACGTATATTCTGATCCTGCCATTGTCTTTCTTAAACTGACCAGGAGTCCTTATCATAAAGTTCAAATCCCCTTCCATTATCTTCCTGTTTCAGCTGATACCACTGTCCTCTGGACTAAGCCCCAGGCACATTAAGTTTCTAAGTTGACATTTTTAATTAAGTTTTAAAGACATATTTGGAGAATTTTTTAATGCACAAGTATATGTCCAGCTCAAATAATTCCACTTTCAATGTGCTTTCCTGGGTTTCTTGAATGCCATTGAGAAATTACAGTACATATAAAGAAAATAGAAAAGAAATAGTAATCACTGAATCAATGATTAGCGAAAAAAAAACAGCAAAAGCTAAAGCTTTTCAGCAATTAAGTTCACCAATTTTCAGTAAATAACTCAAGTGAAAAAAATTAATTTATCTACTTGAAAATGGCTAATGCAGAGTCAAAGATTAAAATGTTGGAAATAAATTTTCTTCTTCCACGCCAACCTTTAAGGAAAATATTATTGAACTCTTCTGGAACACAAAATCTTTGCAACCAGCATTATTATGTATATTATCCACTTACATTAAATTAAAACTCTATATGCATGAGGGAATGTTTCTTCAAATATTAACCATAAATAGAAATTAGAAAAATGTATAAAATTAGGTTGTATATTTCATTCCTAAGATTTTCTAGACTGGGTTTTCTGAAAGATGCAACACCATTCTCTTGATATTCTACAAATAGAAACACGCTACCCCAGAGCATTGGGTTCAGAACGTGCTACCCCAGAAGATGGCACCTTCACATTTGAGAAAATCACAAAGGAGAAAGGTCTCTGACCTTCTCCAATCCTTCTTCTCTGAAGCAAGCTGTAAAAGAATCTGATCTTCAGCTGGGTGCGGTGGCTCACTCCTGTAATCCCAGCACTTTGGGACGCCGAGGTGGGTGGATCACGAGGTCAGGAGATTGAGACCATCCTGGCTAACACGGTGAAACCTCGTCTCTACTAAAAATACAAAAAATTATCCGGGTGTGGTGGTGGCACCTGTAGTCCCAGCTACTCGGGAGGCTGAGGTAGGAAAACGGTGTGAACCCGGGAGGTGGAGCTTGCAGTGAGCGGAGATCACGCCACTGCCCTCCAGCCTGGGCGACAGAGCAAGACTCTGTCTCAAAAAAAAAATAAAAAAAGAATCTGATCTTCCTCTGAAGTATGTGATAAGAGCCTCATGTGCCTCATATCTGGAGACAAGGAATGTCACACTGGGACACAGAAAATAATATGAACAAACAGGCCTTGCTAAGTTCCCCCAGCTTATTACCATTAGATCATACTCCTTCTGTTCAATCATGCTTCCTCATGACTGTCTACTCCCCATCCAACCTAAGCATAAATATACATAGATTTCGCCATTTCTTTGGGTCTTCATTTCTGAAGGTCCACATGTCACATAAAATTTACATTAAATAAATATGTATGCTTTTCTGTTGTTAAACTGCCTTTTGTTATAGGTGCTTCAGCCATGAACCTAGTGATGGATGAGAAAAAAAAATCCCTTCTACCCTACACTAACAAGGAAGGACGAGAGAGAGAATTCTAATTTCTTACCATAGGTATTCAATGTGATGAGAGGGTGGTCATTTGATGTATAAAATTAGGAATTCATTCTAAAACATGTTTGAAACTTTTGTTTACTTTATTGCAGAGGAAGGGGCAAGTTTGGTGCTCCAAATTCCTGTTTTATTTTCCATCATAGAAAGGATTTGAATTTGCAAGACACTTCAGAAAAGTCTGATTTTTTTTTTCACTTTAAATGTGGTATTGTGGTTACCGTAATGAGGTGGCATCGACACTGCTAATACTTACCCTTTGGAGTTTACCCCAAGGCTTTACCATAAGACATCATCCAGATCACTGTGCTTTCTTTTAAAAAACAAGTCTTTATTAAAAAGAAAAGCACAAACTAGACCATCACAAATAGAAATTAGTAATAGCCAGAAACGTATTTAGCAGCGATATTTTTTCTTTTTTTTTTTTAACAGTCTTGCTCTGTCTCTCAGGCTGGAGTGCAGTGGCGTGATCTCGGCTCACTGTAACCTCCACCTCCCAGGTTCAAGCAATTCTCCTGCCTCAGCCTCCCAGAGTAGTTGTAACTAGAGGTATCCACCACCACACCCAGGTAATTTGCATATTTTTAGTAGAGTTGGGGTATCACCATGTTGGCCAAGCTGGTCTTGAACTCCTGACCTCAGGTGACCCGCCTACGAAAGTGCTGGGATTACAGGAGTGAGGCACTGCACCCAGACTTATTTAACATCAGTTCTAAACATTGTTGACACATTGCAGTATCTAATTTTCTCTAGTATCCTTAATTAATTATATAATGTGACTTTTGAAGAATTCTTATATACATTAAGATAAAGTTCAAGAAGGCCATTAGCAAAGGATTTTAAAAAGAGTAGTTTTTTTACAAAGATTTTCCATTTTAAACAGATTTTTCTTATAAAATAAATTTCTCCATGTCTTTTAAAAATACGAAACTTGGCTCCCATTAAATATGCTCATTTTTAGTTACCCATGGGATACCCTTACTTATCTATGATAACAGATACTTGTCATAATTTCCTGTATACTCCTAATGTCAGAGGTATGTTTACAAGTGGTATCATTTACTTCTGGATTTCATTTCCAGCTATTTAACCTCCAGATTCATGATAAAGCATTTTTAAGATTATCTCTGAAAACAATACCTGCTTTTTATTTACTCAAAATATATCTACACTTAACATAAGTACACTTTGGATAAGCAGTTATTTTTAGGCAAACTTTTACTAAGATAAGTATATGACAACATAAATAATGGAGGATATCCATGTGTAGCTAAAAGTGAAAATATTTACTTTACCTGGAAGATGGGTTTTTTTAAAAAAAAAAACGCTGAAACAATTGATTTCATGCAAAAAAAGTGCTAAAAGAAAAATGCGTAATCTCTGTATGATAAAAACATTTTCTCGAGCTGTGCAAATGACCTTGTTGATTTTTATTTTATCTAAGAATGATTTTAATATGCAATAATACAACTTACAGCAACATATAACAATGCATTTAATAGTAATGCACAAAAGTAACAAAGCAATGCAGATAAAAATGTTATACTGAACTCATCATTTGACATACTTCCTGTATTAGAATAATTTGCTGAATAATGTCAATTATCAAAACATGTAGCTGCTATGTAGTCCCTTAAAAACTGATATTTCCAGCATGTATATAATACACATATAAGTATACATATAAGTATATTCGTGTTGAACATAGCTTTAGTACTTTTTATATTTTTTTAAAAAGAAATTGTATGCCTTTTGTTCAAAACCACTGTAACTTACTTGACCTGTGTGTGATTTTTATTTTCCGTTAAAATATTTAATTTCCAATGTAGTTTGGATGTAGGACAGTCTGCATTTTAGGAAGCAAAAAAATAAATTTTAGAAAGGTAAAATATCAAAGCCAGTTTTGTAGTAATAGTGATGTCTAAAAGTTGAAATAGTAGCTGTCATTAAATGAGCACCTACTATATTTCAGGCACTAAACTGGATTCTTATAGACTCTTTAATAATAATATCATACATTATAAATGTGAAATTTTAGACTGCAAAGTACATAATTTGCTAAAAGTCACAGATGTAATAAACTGTCAATCCAGAATTTGAACTTAAATCTTTTGGCTGCAGAGAGGAAAACAAAAGAACGGTAGGTAAATAGCTAGATGAATCCGTTGACTGACAGTCGTATCAGCTTCCCTTTACTGAATGCTGATCTCATCACACCAGTATAACTTTGTAAAATGTGTTTATTATTTCCATGTTCAAAGTGAGTGACTTAAGGCTAAAAATGATAAGGAATGTGTCCTTGATGGCAGCTATCACTGGAAGATCCAGAATTTTAACCAATATTTCACTATCCAGTATTACTCATTTCAAAGCACTCAGCCTTTCTGCTATCACATACAATTTCCACTTCAAGTAACAAATTCAAATATAATCGGTACAAAGTTTATCCTACCCTGAAAATGAAATGTATAATATTCAAGAACAACTTGATGATTCACATCTGAGAAAACATAGTACTCTCAAAGTGACAAATACTGAATAAATAAATATTACCTCTGTATTGGATGTCTAAAAATGAGTAAGGACAAGATACTTCAAGCTGGAAAAATTAGAATGCAAACAAAAGACAACGGAGAAACCAAACATAGCTGGTCACATATGTATTTTTGTAACGATTTTTAAGTCTGGGAGTCTTGTTTCCTAAGCAAACATTTATTTTTTTGTTAGCCAGAAGTTTATATCTCCCTAGATTATGTAAAATACTGAAAAAAGAAATATGAAAACTTTATTTTTAGTTGTGTCATCAAACAGTGCCTTACATATTTAAATGACTACACTTTCAAAAGCTGCCAAACTTTAATTTCTTCTGTTAGTATCTATATCTACACATATTCAACATTCAAAGTAAGGAATCTTGTAGTGTGTGTTATATTGTTCAAGTATTGATGATTTTGTTGCAACTCTGGGAACACTTTTTAGCCCCTGAAGCCTGAATTAGGGGTATCTATATAGAGAGGAAATTATTGGCTTATCAAAAGTGTGCATAGATTCTGTAGGTCAAGTCTATCCATCATAGACTTCCTAAAAGGTGGATTAGATTTGAAGCTCTCCCAATTTATTTTGTTATGGTTTATTGGCACATTCATTTTGCACAACTGTTTATACAAAATAAATGGCTGCTGATATCTTAAGCCCCTCCATTAGTGGAGTCCAATTCACCATCTAAGATAACAAAAACATAGGAATCTTCAGTTCCTACTGCTACCATTACAGAAGGCTCAAGCTGTAGAATATTTGATGCTTTCTGCTCTCAAAGTTCTGATCCAGTCCTTTCTCTTACATAACATCTGTCCATGGCCTTGCTCAGAGGGACCCAGTGCTCATTCAAAGATCCCTTTATTGTGGTGAATGTTTAATTTCTTACTAATATTCATTCAAATGCAATACATGTATAGTTACATTCAGTCTGTGCTGCTATAATGGAATATAAGAGACTGGGCAATTTGTAGAGATTCTTCATGGTTCTGGAAACTGGAAAATCCAAGATGCAAAGGCAAGTGTCTGGTGAGGACCTTCTTTCTGTGTCATCTCATGGTGGAAGGTGAGACAGCAAGAGATTGAACTCCCAGCTTTAAGTTATTTTAAATCAGCATGAATCTGTTCACAAGGCTTCAGCCTTCATGACCTAAACACCTCCCATTGGGCCCCACCTCCCAACAGTGGTTCATTGGATTATGTTCCAACACATGCCTTTTGGAGGGACACAGCCAAACGATAATGATATATAACAGCATTTTCTAAGTGTTCATTTTGATGAATTTTGACAAATGTTTACAGTAGTGTAACAACCACTTCAATGGAGACGTTTCATCCGAAAAATTCCCTTGTTCTATAGATTCAATTTTTATATTCTTCTGAAATTTTATGCTGAAATCTAATACCCAATATAATGGTATTGCGAGTTGGAGGCTTTGGAAGGTGATTAGATCATAAGAACAGAGACTTAATCAAAGGAGTTAGTGCTTTTTATAAGAGACCCTGGAGATATCCCGTCCTTCTACAATGTGAGGAGACAAAAGAATGACAGCCACCTCTGAATCAGGAAGTGAGTCATTACCAGGCACTGAATCTGTCAGTAACGTGAATTTGAACTTCTGGTCACCAAAACTGTGAAAAATAAATTTTGGTTGTTTATAAACTACCCAGTCTATGATATTCTGTTACAGCAACCTAAAGTACTATGTTACCTGGTGCCCCTTTGTAATCAGTCCTCGACCCCAACCTGACACCTAGCCCCTGTCTACCCCACTCAGATTTGGGTGGCTACAGTTTTGGCTATTAAATAATGTCACAAAAATTGAATCATATACTATGTAGCTTTGATTGTTTTTTATTGAGTTTACTTAATGCGTTGGAGATTTATTCATCCTGTTACATATGTCTATATTGTATTTTTTTATCGCCAACTAGTGTTCCATTTGATTATACCTTTACTAATACATGGGCCTCTGGATTATTTCTAGTTTAAGGCCATGCAAATAAAGTTGCTATAAACATTAGCAAATGGGTCTCTGTATGAACATGCTTTTATTTCTCTTGGGTAAACATCCAGGAATTGACAGTTGAGTCATATGATAAATGTATATTTAAATTTAAAAGAAACTTCCCTATTGTTATCCAAAGCAACTATACCACTGATGTTTCTACATATCCTCATCAGTACTCCGTCTTCTGTGATTTGATTATAGCCGTCCTAGTAGCTGTATAGAGCATCTCATTGCAGTTTTAATTGCATTTTCCTAATGACTAGTGGCGTTAAGCAAATTTTCACTGCTTATTTGCCATTGGTATATACAGTGGTTCCACGTTCTCCGTGAGAGATTAGTTCTAGAACCCTGATGGATGCCAAAATCCAGAAATGCTAAAATTCCAACATTGGTCCTGTATAACCTGGGAAAATTAAAACTGAGCCCTCTGCATCCTTGGGCTGCCCAATCTGGGAATACTATATTTTCTATCCATAGTTGGTTGAATCTGTGAATGCGGAGCTCGTACACAGGAAAGGCCAACTATATTTTTTGAAAGTCCAGTTTTTAGTCTGTTTCTACCAGTTATAAAAATTTCCAGTTCGCATATATGGAAACTGTTTTTATGTGGATGGCTGAGGATTCTTTTGGAAAAACATACTGTCAAGAAAAGAACATAGGGATTATAAGCCTGACTCTATAGCAAAATCTGATTTTTTAAAAAGAAATTTTTATTAAAATGTCTAAAAAACACTGGGGCCCTGTTGACATCACTTGGATACCCGGCTGGTATAATCTATGACAGTATAAAGAGCCCGTCTATGTACTCTTCCATGGAATATGAGATGTTGAGGACTTTGGCATGTCGGTAGTTATGTCCACTGGTATTTATTTAGGCAGAGTATGGGGGGTTGCCAGGATTAAGAGAGGGCATAGGGTCAAGTGTGCATCCTGAGAAGCCATAAACAGAAAAGAAAGTGTAACCTAGTAAACCGTGCAGTTCCCGCAGGAATCTGGCAGGAATGGGACACAGTGGGCCCAGCATGGTCTACCAACCCCCTGCCGAATCCTTGAAATTCCTTCTGAAAACCTCCAGAAAGAAAGGACAGAGTACTGCATAGAGGGTTGAAGGTTCTGGTTTCTCCTGGCTCTTGTTTCTGTTTACGATTTGTATCTGTAGTAGTTTCCTGGGACTGCCCTAACAAAACAGCGCACAGTGGGTGGCTTAACCATAAGTGTACTGTCTCAGAGTTCTGGAAGGCAGAAGTCTAAAATCATGGTGTTGAAAAGGTGGCTCCTTCTGAGAGCCACAAGGAAAAAGCTATTCCAGAGAAGTCTCTCTCCTTATGTCATGCAGCTTTGGGTGTTTCTTGGTGTTTTAGTCTGTTCTCCTGCTGCTCATGAAGACATACCAGAGACTGGATAATTTATACAGAAAAAGAGGTTTAATGAACTCACAGTTCCATGTGCTGGGAAGGCCTCATAGTCATGGCAGAAGACGAAAGGCTCATTTCACATGGCGGCAGGCAAGAGAGAATGAGAACCAAGCAAAGAGGAGACCCCTTATCAAACCAACAGATCTTGTGAGACTCATTCACCACCACAAGAACAGTATGGGGAAAACCACCCCGTGATTCAATGATCTCTCACCAGATCCCTCCCACAACACATGGGAGTTACGGAAACTACAACCATGATTCAATTACCTCCCCCAAATCCCTCCCACAACACATGGGAGTTACAGGAGCTAAGACAGACCATATCGCTTGGCTTATCAATGGCATTCTTCCTGTGTCTTCACATCGCCTTCTCTGTATACCTATCTTTCCCTGTGTCCACATTTCTCCTTTTTGTAACTACAGAGTCATATTGGATTGGGCCCATCCTAATGACTTCATCCTGACTTGGTCATCTGCAAAGGCTGTATTTCCATACAAGGTCACTTTCACAGCTACTGGAATTACCGCCTCATTATTTGCTGAAGGTACACAATTCAACCCATAACACTGTCAGTCTAGTAATTGTGCCCTTTTAGGTAATTTCTGTTTTCTACTCATAATTTAAAATGAAAGCATCTTGAAATTATAAAAGACAATAGTGCTAAGAGAAAATTTCCATCAACCTATGATTTTAAACTCTTCAAAGTGCTAAGAGAAAATATCCATCAATCTATTATTTTAAACCTTTCTAAATTATTAAGAGTAAGATATATAAAATAAGATAATTTTCAGGACAGCCATGGTTGTTCATGCGTGTAATCTCAGCACTTTGGGAGGCTCGGGAGAGCAGACTGCTTGAGCTCAAGAGTTCAAGACCAGCCTGGACAAGATAGTGAAACTTCATTTCTACTAAAAATACAAACAATTAGCCTGGTGTGGGCATGGTGGCAAATGCCTGTAGTCCCAGTTACCCAAGAGGCTGAGGTGGGAGACCTGCTTGAGCCCAGAAAGTCAAGGCTGCAGTGAACCATGATTGCACCACAGCACTGCAGCCTGGGTGACAGCCTGAGACCCTGCCACATACACACACACACATATTCAAATAAATGATTGAGTTTACATACCAAAGAGCACCAAAATATATGCTTCAATGAGAAGAAAAGAGTGAGATCTAAGTGGCACTGAGTTATACAGAAACTTGAAAACACGTTGGTGTATCTAAATAATCAATAACCAAAGTAACAGCAATAATAACATTAAGGATAATGACTATTTAGCTTGGCATTTAAAAAACAATACATAATTATATTTACAAATTGCAATAATATAAAAACTGGAAGAGATGATCATATCTAAAATTTTCTATAGCCCTTAAATTGTTCAGGTAGAAGGAGATGATTGATTCAAGTTGTACTTTGCTAATGCAACCTTGTGCTTCATTAGTGCTAATGCACTTTGTTCAACATTTAATAACTAAAGAGCAATGAAAAGCGACACAGACTAAATGGAAAAGGAAATATACAAACAACACACCCCCCAAAAATATGCAATCAAGTCAATGAAAAGCAGAAAACAAACGAAAAAAGTAAAGAAGTAAAAATACAGTGAAATTTTATTAAAGATGCAGAAATATATCCATATGTGTCAAAATCATATTTAGTATAAATACATTAAGTTCACTATTAAAAGACAGAGAGTACAAGCTATAATGACAAAGGATTTTTACACGCTGAGGGACATAAAATGATATGCCAAAATTTAGATTGTATAGTGACATTAATATCTCATTAAATATGCTAGAGCAAAATCTGAAATATATTCAAAAATTAACTTTGGGAGCCCGAGGTGGGTGGATCAAGAGGTCAGCAGATCGAGACCATCCTGGCTAACATGGTGAAATACCATCTCTACTAAAAATACAAAAAATTAGCCAGGCATGGTGGCAGGCGCCTGTAGTCCCAGCTACTAGGGAGGCTGAGGCAGGAGAACAGGGTGAACCCGGGAGGTGGAGCTTGCAGTGAGCCGAGATCGTGCCCCTGCACTCCAGCCTGGGCGACAGAGCCAGATTCCATCTCAAAAAAAAAAAAAAAAAAAAGCTTTCCAGTTGAAATATCTTTATAACGTAATATTGAATTCTCATGGCTAAGGAAAAATAATTTTATAATTAATCAGGTCTAAATAAAATAAATTAAATACTGAAAGGGCAAAAAATTATCTTAAAGCTTTTACACTTCAATGCTCAGTTTTGCTGTGAACCTAAAACTGTTTTAAAATTAAATTATGTTAAATAGAAATAATTATTTGTGGGACATTTAATGTTTCTTGATTAACCCTTGGACTTGTAGAGATTTTAACTTAGAACAGGCATAAAAATTGTAACAATTGTTATTGTGAATAGAATAGAATATTGTTCTGAGAACAGTAAATATTTCTTGAGAATTTCGATGTGTCCGAGGCTGGAATATTTTCACATATTGTTTAACTCTTTTGTCTTATATACTATTTTGTCTTTAAAACAATCAGATGAGGAAAATGAGGCTCAGATAGCAACTAGCCTGACCCAAATCATACAGCTAGAAAGCAGAGGATGCAGGATTTAAACCCAGAACCTGTTTGACTATTCACTACACTCTACCACCTCCAAGGAACGTGGTGCGTATATGATACTTGAGGACATATCAACAGTCACGACTAAGATTTAGTAAAACGGTGGAGAAATGAAGACAATGTTGAAAGAGAAAGAGTTCTAAGCCAACCACAATTAAAGTCTGAGTATGAAGAAGTCATGCAAAATATTTAACAATTTTACAAATGAAGAAGATGAGGCTAAGAGAGAATTCATTGCTTGCCTTATCGGACATCACAGTCCTCACTAATTATTTTAGTTTGTGTTTTCTTTCACATGTCTTGAAACTTGCACCATCCTATAATAGTCACTAGAATTTAGTACTTAATTTTTCTCTCGTTTCTGTGCATCTGTGCATGGAGAGGGATACCCCTGCTGCATGCTGATAGAAACTGACATTGTTTGAAAACACCTACTTTCATTTCCTAAATATGTGACTTCAAATATAACATAATTAAATATATAAATACTTAGGATATTTTTCTCTCTCTTAAAATTTATCTTAGCTTTGCAGGCCATAAGCTCAGAAATATGTGTTCCTTGTAAAAGCCACCATCTTGACCTCTTATTCTCCAACCATTAGCACAGTAAGTGTGCATTTAAACAGTTAACTAGCTATGAAATTGTTGGTAGAGGAGTTCTACAAAAACTGCAATGTATTAAAATCCTGTTTGGTCACAACTTTCTGAGGGAGGGAAGAAAACTTCATATGAGTTATGGCGATGTAATTTATGTTGATTATAAGAAAAAATTTGTTTAGGCCAATAAAATTCAAATTAACAAAGCACATTCAGAAACGAGGTTTAAAACATAAATAGCATGAAATAGGGGAGATTAGAGCTAATATTTTCCAGGAGCTAAATAAACACACAAGCTCATATAGCATTTATTGTAAAGGTTAGAAGAGAAATCTAATTCAATATATTTAATGTACATGTAGAATGATTAGAATCTGTCTGGTTCTTGATAAATATAATCTAAAGAATTAGTTTAGACATCTTTCTCCCATCTTCAGTCAGAGTTTTATAAATTAATGAAATTATCTATTATCATTTCATCTTAGATGTCATAAGACTTTGGAAACAGGGGGTATTAGGGACTAATTTACAACACATAAATAGCTTGAACAGGTGGTACTTAATACCATCACAGATACTGGTCACTGGGTAGAGTTCACAGTTATGGAAGTGAATGCCAATTAGAAAAATGTTCATATCCTCATCACTGAGTAAACTTAAACTAAGTGAAAAGACACCACTTGCCAGGTGCAGTGGCTCAGGCCTGTAATCCCAGCACTTTGGGAGGCCGAGGCAGGCAGATCACGAGGTCAGGAGATCGAGACCATCCTGGCTAACAGGGTGAAACCCCGTCTCTACTAAAAATGCAAAAAAAAAATTAGCCAGGCGTGGTTGCGGACAACTGTAGTCCCAGCTACTCGGGAGGCTGAGGCAGGAGAATGGTGTGAACCCGGGAGGCGGAGCTTGCAGTGAGCCGAGATTGCACCACTGCACTCCAGCCTGGGCGACAGAGCGAGACTCCGTCTCAGGAAAAAAAAAAAAAGAATGGATGAATACAAATGCCTTTAATTCCGTTCAGACTTAAGACTTCACAGTTCTCAGAGACACCAAAGAAATTCTTTCCAAAAGTTTTTTTTGCAGAGATATATTTAAAGGCATAATTATATTTTTAAGAGCTTCCCAGATTGTAACAAATATAAGTAACTTCAACTAGCAAATAAGAAATTCATAAATGTAGCTAGCTGCTCAGTATTGCTGATTTGATATCATTTGATATCTTCGAAGTGTACCAACATTTAATGAGGATATAACTGAGTGAATCCTGCAACAGAAATATTAACATATGTGCTAAAATGAGCTATAATGGATATATATATTTCCAATGTCATTTAGAGCAAATACTTATATTAATCAGGCTGAATTATATGACTCCTACATTGAATCTTTGAACAATTGAGTTACAGTGGCAAATAATAGACAAATAAAGAAATGACATAATTAGATCATAAACTGATTTAGTAGTCTTATATAATTTTTATGTAGAGCCTGAAGGAAGAGTGCTGATCATGAAATAGTATCCTAAAAGAATGCAGCTATTACTTAATAATACAAGGAAATCAGAAAATTTGTCAAGGATCATGCAGCATAGTGAGTAGTGATGATTTACATATATCTGAATAGATGATTTACATATATCAGAATAGATGATTTACATATATCAGAACTGATGATTTACATATATCAGAACTGATGATTTACATATATCAGAATAGATGATTTACATATATCAGAATTGATGACTTACATATATCAGAATATTCATCCCTTAACTTAACTACTCATAGATAACAACTTGAGCATTGTGAAATGTTGTTTTCTCTCTGAGGTATTCTTTCAGATCCTACATACCAGTGAAACTACTGACATCAGCTCCTCCGAAGGGCTCCAGGAGAAGCTGACTCACTAAAGGGTGAAGTTTCTATATCCTGGTGATTTAAGATTTAATCCCCCTAACCCAAACCAGTCAGTGACCCCATTTATCCAGCCCCTGGTCCTCTACAATCCCTTCACCCCAACCAAGTACTCTCTGGAAAGACAGATTTGAGGGTGCTCGCATCTCCTCACTCAGCTGTCCTGCAATCATTAAACTCCTTCTTTACTGCAAACTCTGTTTATCAATTTATCAGACTGTGACTGCACAGCAGTCAGAGAATACAAACACGTGAGTCCTGTATCATTTATAAATATTTAACTTTTATATATATTTAACTTCTATACACATAATTGACTATTTTGTATATTACTATTAGTAGGTAATAATAATATTTATATTTCCTCCATAGGTAGCTTCTGGGGCATTTCTGCCTGGTAAATTTTATTCTTTAATGACAAAGACTAAAGTAAGTAACTTTAAAATATTATTGAGAATTTTTTTTCTATTGATGGGACACTGAATTTGTAGGTAGAAATAAAAACCTAGCTTTTTACTAAACTTAATTTTAAACACAATTCAAAATATAAATATAAAATTAAGAATTTCCAAAATTAAACTTAGTTTTAGAAACTCACATAAGCAAGTGTAATACTGAAGAGCAAAGAAACTGTGGTCTACAAAAAAAATTATAAGTAATTCATGAAATCTAAGGGCTAATTTGTGAAGTAAATTAGGAGGATATTTTATGCTGTAGCACCATCCTAGAGACCAAGAGAATCGCTCTAGGAAAACCTGCTCAACTCTTTTTAACCAGAAATTCTTTCTTTCTCCAGAAATCCCTTTCAGGTAATGCCTAATAATATCTCACTGAACATGTATTAGAAATCGTAGTTTAATTTTTAATTAAATAATTCAGTGAAAATATATTAATTGTAAAGATAAATTTTAACACATATGGGAATACTAGACTTACGGTGGTCATCAACCCAAAATGCTACAAAATTACATGGAATGGTTAGTTTGGCAAAAATAAATATCAACACTACCACCAAAAACCTAGGTTTCATAAAGAAATACAAGAAGCATTCCAAAATGTTAAAAATTTTTCATTTGTCTACTTTCTAAATGCTCTTTAAAATACTTATGTCATCATAATTTTGAAGTTTAAAAGTAAAGAAATAGTTCTCCTAGTTAATATACTGCCTTAAAGTTACTCTGGCTCACAAACAGAACAAATCAAAGCATGACTTGACAGCCGTCAAATTACAGGAAATTGAAGCTAAATGAAATTGGACACCTCACCTCATCTAAACTCCTTACTTTATAAGAAGGAAAAGCCTCACAAAATGTTGAGGTCATTTAGCTTAAAGTCATCAGGTGAGTTAGAGATAATCTGAGAACACCACTTTTTTTCTCTTTGTTACTATTCTCTCATGAAGTTTTGCCTGAAAACAGGTCTACTAAAGATATAAGAATTTGTAATGAAGATGAATATATATCATTGTCTTTCTGCTTAGGGTTGTTCAATATTTTCCCATTGATAATATATAAAATCCTACCTACTTTGACCTCCTATCATTGCCTTTCTGCTTAGGGTTGTTCAATATTTTCCCATTGATAATATATAAAATCCTACCTACTTTGACCCCCTATCATTGCCTTTCTGCTTAGGGTTGTTCAATATTTTCCCATTGATAATATATAAAATCCTACCTACTTTGACCTCCTCTCCCACCATTTCCTTGCTATCTCCTAGAACTTCATTCTTGACTCCAAAGCTGCACCCTCCTGCATCAGTTTCTTTTGTTTGAAATCTTCAGCCCTTCATAAATTTCATCCACCAAACTCCTATTTATCCTTTAACTCCCTATTATTTTTTCTTACACTGCCACATTTTCCTTCATTAGCACATATCCAATTTAAAGTTATATAGTTTGAGTTTTTGCTTGACTTTCTGTTTCTCCATTAAAGCATAAGCTCCACAAAAGCAAGTATCATGTCTGATTTAACAGGGTATATTCTATTCTTATAAGAGTGCTGCCACGTAAGTGTCAATGAATGTTTGTGAAATAAATGAAGGACTAAAGGAGTGACTGAACAAATAAAAATAAGTTCTCTGTGTGTATTGTATGTGTGAATAAGATTTTGAGTTTGGCCAAGGCAGTTAATCACATATTAACAACTCATTAAAGTTTATTGCTATGAGGTACACAATTGGTTCAACACCAAATTCTAAGATGAAACAAGGTTTGTGTTCAGAAATATAGTGTCACTTTTTCTAACATCAGTTGCCCTCCAACTATCAGCATGACACATGCAAACCATTGATACGTGTTTTTCTGTTTTTTTTTTTTTGTATTGAAGATACAACATGAAGGAAAATTATTATATTTCTAATAGGAAGTCCTGTTCTAAATGACAACAAATCTGAGCGTGAACACATTTGTTTAAAAGAGAGAGATTAAAAAGATGAGATTCTGTTTGTACAGTATATAACTGAAGAGAGTTGTATCTAGCAATTTGACAAGAAAGGTGAAACAGAACATTAACCTGAGCACACAAGTTCAGCTAATGATCTGGGATGGGGAGTTGTGGGTAGAGAGGAGGACAAAGACGAAAGACAACCGTTTACCCCAAGTTACTCTCCAAAGATGAGAAAAAGCCCTCTTAGTAATGTCTTTCAAAATCTAACTACTTTCAAGAACACATCGATAAGATACAGAGAGATAACAATCAAGTTGGACAGTAACTTAAAAGTCAGATGTCTTTTTAAGCATAAGTAACTTAGAACTGTAAAGTAAAAAACACTAAATGTCATTGACTTTAAAGTGGATACTGAAGAAAAAGAAAACCCTTCTATTAAAAACTAGACTACATGCAGTAACTTATGTAGAAAACTTAGCATAAATATTTATACAAAATTGCCCTACCCTATTTTATTAAAGTATGACATTATAAATTAAGAGAAAATCATTTTAAAAATGAGTTATATTTTAGGCCTTTTTTCTCAAAATGAGTTTCATAAATTGATATGGTTATTAGCATAGGAATTTCAATAATAGGAACAAAGAAACCAAAAGAAAATGTGTGTGTGTGTATGTATACAATTACCTGGCATTCCAACTTCAACATGTTTAAAAATATTTCAGTAAAAAATGTTAGATTTATTTTAAGGTAGTTTGTAAGATATTTATTAGGTTTATTTGTAGGCCTTGCACACTAAGTTAAGCAACACTATCATAAAATAAATTATTTAATAATGAAACAGAAACTCAAAGCTTCATATTATAATTAAATAAACTCTAAAGTATCTAGTAACTTCAACTGTATCCCTAAAATAACATCAGGTCTACAGTGTGTATCAACTTGCCCAGAGAAAACGCAACAATGAAAGAAAGAAAGAGATATCTATTTTTTCATAAAAGATCAACACAGTTTGTCCAATTTTTTTGTCCAACTGCTATAAAGTGGGCCAACGCTAATGGCAAATAAAAGAGCTGCCATTCAACATGCATTCTAGTAGTGAATATTAACTGACTACTCTGTGAAAGCAGTGTTCGTTGAACAAATAAAAGAATCTTTGCCTGCGTGACGCTTATATTTTGGTCACTTTACATTTTACTGGAGGAAACGTGAAGAATAGAATACCAGCAATATTAACAACATTATCCCACTAGAAGGTCTCCAGTGACTGATACTTTCAGACTCATGTCAATGACCCTATATGATCTTTATATTCCAAGGAGCATGGCAATGGATTTTAACATTTCCAAATTAAAAGGTAATGGTAAAGTAATGATAACCAACACAAAAATGACTCCCTGGAAACGACAGCAACTCATTTCAAATGGCTTTGGAATGCCATTAGGACAGTACCTTTTTCTTTGTAATGCAAAAGTCTCACAATCCAGAGAGCAGGTCTTGTGAATTTTGTGAATTTTGATGAGAGGTAAGGCATTACAGAAAGACCCAAAAGTCATGCTCCAGATTCCGGCAATATAGCTAGTAGGACAGACACAGAGTACATAGTTTTACTACTGATCACAGTGATTTAGAGATTGGAACCCATAGTTCTGTGAGATCAGGCATCACTTCAAGATAAATTTACATTTTTAATAAATGCAAACTTTGGCTCAGCTAAACAAGGTACCTTGGGCTATATTAACTGTAGATAGATAAATTTGGCGTAATTAACCCTTGCACAGTCTAAACATACCATGTGCCAAAAATGATGTAAAGCACTGAATATGTGAGATAAAGTATGATGAATTCCATTGACAAATACAGGCAATAGCTTCCATTTAATTGAGAAGAAACCGTATACCTAGCACAAGTCTTTTTCTGTGCATTAACTTTTCATAATACAACTATATGAAGTATATAGTATAAAATAGTATATGAAACTATTTTATATATAAATAAAGGTGTTTCCAAAGGTTAAGAAAGGGCACGGTGAGAGTGAGAAGCACAGTCTGGGTGGGCAGGACAATCTAGTTGTCTATCTGTGCTTTAAACTCCAATAAACATCATCTCCCACACCACGGCATCTAACTCAGAGTCACATTTCAATTGCCAGCAAATGGAATCCTCATAAACCCAAAATGTGAACGGCAATGAAGTTCATAGAGCACGCTTTGAGTGCACAGAGTATCTTTGCAAACATTATCTTTTTTTATTACACTTTATGTTTTAGGGTACATGTGCACAACGTGGAGGTTTGTTACAGATGTATACATGTGCCATGTAGGTGTGCTGCACCCATTAACTCATCATTTAACATTAGGTATATCTCCTATTGCTATCCCTTCCCCTCCCCCCAAACATTATCTTTTAAGACTTTCACAATCACGCCATGAGATTATTCCCATATCAAAAAGTAGGAAATGAAAGCCTGGAAAGAAGTTATATTGACATTAAACTGCTCTCAAACCCAAGTGTACAAATGATTCTTCTTGCAAAGAAATTCATATTCTACACAAAGTTCTATTTCAAAATGAATTCTGGAATTCAATTAAACACTCATCTGGAAAACGAGAGCTTAAGTGGAAATTCCTCACTGGTATTCAAGCAAATAAATTAAATAATGATATTAAACCTACATCTAATCTCTTATTATTACATATTCAAAGTTTGCTATACAGCTACCACTAAGTTATACATTTCCAGTGACACAAACCATAAAATGAATTTGTTTCTATTGGTACTAGCAAAAAAAAAAAAAAAACCTGCGTAGACAGCAAAAGGGTCAATCTACTAATTTATCTTCTAATAACTTTCCACCCAGGAGCATTCGTCCCTCTCATTAGACAGTTGTTCTATGCTTCTTTTTTTCACATTCTAATTGCCTCACCTGAACCAAAAAAAGAATGTGGATCTAGGATCAATACCTTTTGAAAAGTCATTTATTTCATTATATTATTTTTTCATATATCTGCATTATTGCATAGAATACCTGATTGGTCTTATGCTAAGTTTTTCATGTAACATTACCTCTGCAAGATGTTAATAAGTATCCTTCCAAAAATGTTTGAAAAATCTTGGGTAAAACATATTACGTAAGTTCCTGTTTTATAGTTTTCCAAGAGTTTTACTATCCTTGGCCAATGACAAAATTCAAAGCAGAGATACAGTACACAACTTTTGTAAAACTTACCTATTTTTCTTATAAGACTGTGGCTTTGTTTTGTTTTGTTTTGAACTTCTTTTCTGTGATGTGACATGAGACTGTGTGTTGAGTTAGGGGTGGGGACATACATTAACAGAGGTTTAGGAACTGCTTTGCTAAAGCAAGTTTGAGGAGAAAATGGGGAGACTAATACAAGATTTTCCTTTAAGCAGTGGGAGTTGAAGGGGTAGGTGGTTTTTGGAGAAAGAAGAGACCCATTCATGGCACAGGCTTCTTTATGTTTCTGCTCTGTGTGATACTTAATGAGGATACAGACATTCACTTCCTCTATTTCCCACCCCTGGCCGGGGGTAACCCAAAGGTACCTGATAAAGACACAGCCTTATAGCTGTATCAAGTATCCCTGAGTGTGTTAGGACTGGAGAGGCCTAAGGAATAAAAAACATACATGCATTAAATGGAACAAATACAGAGAAGAAGAAAACTCAGACATGGTACATTAATTGTGTACCTTTCCTTACAACCCAGCACATCACAGGGTACATGACCTGCTTCCTTTTGACCTGCTTCCTTTATGTTCACTGCATGAACAGGGAAGGGGGTTGGGGTACACGTGGGAGATAATTGTGTTTACTATGTACCTGGTATTAATACATCTATAGAGACAATTGGAATGACTATACTGGAGAAACAGCAAGAGAAGAACTGAAAAGGCTAAAACAAATACTTGGTTCTCTAAAAAATACTCCAAAGGATTTCTCATGTCTGACAAATTACATTTTAGTCTAACAGTAATAAGTGACCAAAACTAAGGTGATTTGATAAATATCATAAGGTATTTTACTGTGAAATTGATATCTATACGTATTGCTTATAAAGCTCAGTAATCTGTTCTTGAATTGAGAAATTACTGAGACAACATCAAAAGCTGTCATTTTTGTTTCTATGTTGTCGTTGTTATTGTTTGTGAGGTCAGAGCTTCTAAACTTTATGACTGTTTGAAAGGGGCCTATATAGACCTTGCCTGAATATTAAGTCATGTGAAATGATAAAAAGCTTTCTGATTTATTGGGTTAGACAAAGAAAAAATTGAGAAATTGAGCATCATTAAAATTAAAGACTTTTGTTATTAAAACTGTGCTTAGAATGAAAACAAAAGCCACAGGTTGGGAGAAAATTTTTTCAAAACATATTCAAAACATTTTCAAAACATATCAGATAAATTACTGGTATTTAAAGTATACAGAGAACTCGAAAATAAGAAAGAAAACAACTCATTTAAAAAATAGTCCAAAGGTCTAAATACAGCTGTCAAATGGGGATTTTGAAGTTACTAGTCATGTATCATTAGGGAACTGCAAGTCACAGCAACCGTGAGATATTATTACATGACTATTAAAATGACCAATATCCAAAAGTCTGATGATACCAAAAGCTGGCAAATGTGAGGAGAAACAGGAACTTTTATTCATTGCTTGTGAGAATGCAGAATAGTACAGCTACTTTGGCAGTCAGTTTGGCAGTTTCTTATAAAACTAAACATACTCCTACCACACAACCCAGCAATTACATTCCCGGTATTTACTTAAAGGATTTGAAAACTTACATGCACACAAAAGCCTTCTTCCCATGAATGTTACAGGAGCCTTATTCATGATCACTAAAATCGAAATGTCCTTCAGGAAGTGAATGGAAAAATAAACTGTGGTATATCCAGGCAATGGAATAGTATTCTGTCAAGCTACAGAAGACACACAGGAACCTTTAAATGCATATTGCCAAGTGAAAGAAGCCAGTCTGAAAAGTCTACATACCGTATGATTCAACTACATGACCTTCTGGAGAAAGCAAAACTATGGAGACAGTAAAGAGATCAGTGGCTATTAGGGATTTGGAGGAGATTTGTGCAGTCTAAACATGTCATGTGCCAACAATGACGTAAAGATATGTGAGATAAAGTATGACGAATTCTATTGACAAACACACGCAATGGCTTCCATTTAACTGAGAAGAAACCATATACCTAGCACAAGTCTTTTTCTGTGCATTAACTTTTTGTAATACAACTATATGAAGTTATAGCCTATTTTATATATGAATAAAAGCATTTCCAAAGGTTAAGAAAGGGCACAGTGAGAGTGAGAAGCACAGTCTGGGTAGGCAGGTCAATCTAGTTTTCTATCTGTGCTTTAAACTGCTATAACCATCAACTCAATCTACTAATTTATCTTCTACATAAATTAGTAGAGGAAACGATGAACGGATGGAGCAAGGAAGAATTTTAGGAGAGTGAATCCATTATTCTGTATGACACTGTAATGAGGATTATTTGTCATTACACATTTGACAAAACCTATAGAATTCATAAGACAAGGAGTAAACTCTAATACAAACTACATACTTTAGTCAATAGTAATGTACCAATATTGACTCATCAACTATAACAAATGTACCACACTATTGCAAGATGTTAAAAATCGGGGAAATTGGGGTAGAGGCTGAGGATGACGTGTGAATGCTTATTCACTTCTTTCTACAAACCTAAAATTGCTTTTAAAGAGTCAATAAAAATTAAAACAAGGCAGGGTTTTCATGCAATGGAAAAAAACACACAACTTTAGTAAGTGACTCATAATTATGCTTATGCCACTTTGCTAGATTACACTTCATTAATAAATATAGTTTCATTCTTTATGTTATAAAGCAGAATAAAGTCAGATATCTAGAGAAATTGATTTTAATGATTAGAGTAAAAGCATTTTCACCTCCAACGTCAGAATGAGTTCTTCAGAATCAGTCCATTTTATAGTTAAATCAATCATTGATTTTAAAAAAATATTGAGAAAAACTTTAACTTCACTTTTTCCATCAAACTCAATGTCATGACAGCATTGTCATTTCAATCTAGGATTAAAACCTATTTCTGGACCCAGTGGACTTACTGTGATAGATTCTGAAAATGTCAGACGTTAAAGTCCAGTCTTTGATCTGCTGTCCTCTGCAGTTATCAAAAGGTCAGTTTATCCTGCTTCTTTTCTCTCTTTTTCATATATCTTGCACTTCAGCTTAATATTAGTATTAAGCTAAATTTCTTATTTTATTTTGATTGATAAAGGAAAACAGATTGTTTCAATACAGTTACTGAGAATAAGCAGCAAAACGTACTTATAAAGTACACAAGAGAGCTATAAGATAAAAATTTGTTCAAAAAAAGATTTGGAAATTTTTATTGCATGAATGTTCAAATGGAAAGGAAAACTTTCTGGATTCTTTTTCCACCACACAGGAGTAGCAGCACTAAAGTAGTGAATAATGTCCGTTCAATTGGTAGTTTTCATGTATTTCTGATATCAGAAATGGACTGTTAGTAACTAGTTTTAAAAGCAGAGCATTTTTGTGCATGGCATTCCCCTGAATTCCAAAGCCCAAACTTAACTTAGGCTAATTTCTCTCTGCTGGGAGCCCCATTAATTTCTCATAGATAACATTTCATATATATGCGGCATTCTGATGATGTAAAGGAATTCACACCTTATGGGCCTACAAGCCAAATTTAATCAATGGCTTGCTTCATATGGCTGAGAGCTAAAAATTGTTTTGGCATTTTGGAAGTGTTTAAAGAAGGAGAAGGAAGGGGAGAAGAAGAATGAGTAGATGAAGGAGAGACAGAGACTACATATGGCCAGCAAAGCCTATAATATTTACTGTCTAGTTCTTTACACAAAGAACTTTTCCAATCTTGAACAAAACACACACATTTTCGTTATGCCAAAAAAGGACTACAATAAGTCTTCACTTAACATCATTGACAGGTGCTTGAAAACTGGTCATAGGTATATATATTTATGGTCACGTGATGTTTTGATACACGCATACGGAGGGATAAATTGGGGATGGTTAATTGGTACAAAAATACAGTCAGCGAAACCCATTTTACCATAGGTTGACATCAAAAGAGTTCAGCTTCTATGGCTTTTGGTAACTAAAACGTCAACAAACTTGTAAATAAAGATCAAAACACTTCTAATATTAAATGCTGAAATAAATTTCAGCTATTCATAGGTTTAAGATTAATAAAAGCTAGTAAAATCATTATTTACCTACTTATTTCAGTTTAGGGTTGCAGTTGACCGCAGCCTATCCTGTCAGCTCAGGACGCAATGTGGGAACCAGCCCTGGACAGGGTGCCGTCGCATTGCAGGTGCACTCACACATACCCACAGTTACTCAGACTGGGACCACATAGACACGTCAATCAACCTCACATGCACAGCCTTGGGAAGTGAGAGGAAACTGGAGCATCCAGAGAATATCAATGCAGACATGGGGAGAATACATAAGCTCTACACAGACAGTGAACCCCAATTGGAATCAATTTGTTTTTTCTCATCAACATCATAATGAAATGACATTGAATGAAACGTCGTTATTCAAAGACCTGTTGTACTCAGTTCTAAACATTTCAGAATTAAGAGATCTACACACATCCTCTTCTATATAATGGAGTGGGTCTCTTAAAATTTCCTGGCAACATACTCTTAGCCTGCCTAGGAAACACTTTAGAATACAACTGCATTATAATAAATTTTCATATTCTATTCATATCTTCATATTTCTCCCTCTACTTATTAAGGTATAGTCTTGTATATGTAATCCTTCAGTTCCTGAACAAGGTGAACATATGATCTCATGATGTGTGTTTTAATTTCTTAACTTTGTTGAGATTTGGGAATGTGAGGATGATGGAAAGGAAAGAAAGGAACTCAGCAGCTATAAAAGAAATCTGACCTTTAATATTTTTATTGAATTTGTTTCTTGTTTTATTTTTCCTTCCTTTGCACAAATGAGAACTTCTAGTTTTACAAAGGGTACCATCAACTTTAGGACAAAAATTTGTATTTGTGGCATAACACAAGTTGGAGACACAATGATTTAGAGATTGCATATCAATTTTATCAAATAAATGTGATAAAGTAGGTGATATGCACACACACACACATTTGTAGTGACAAAACCATTGACACAGATACCCAGATGGCACTTAATGTACTTTCAGCCTTAAATTCTTTCTCAAGGACAAGCCATTTGTTTGCAAATGATTTAGCATTCAAAAATGATTAAACACGGGAAAAAATGCATTGCACATAAAGTTCAGATTACAAGTGAATTAAAGTCACACTAATATAACTATAATTTATAATGAATTCAAATGGCTTTCAGAAGGGTCATCTGTGGAAGGTGAAGAGCAATCTGAATTTATTTTTCTGGTAACTGGTCACAGCAATGTTTTCTAGACTAGTGAGTGAGTGCTCATACAGCACCATGTGTGTTCAACAACACATAAAGTTGGATGACAAAATCTACTTTAGTGAGAAGGTAGCTATTTCCAGGGGCACCAATAGTAATGTCAGTTTTGAGTCTTGGGTTTGCTTTTGTTTGTTTACAAGGCGATGAAATGTTTAAGGAAAAAATAAATTCTACCAATCCATGTTGAGTGAACATTTCAATCCTTGTAAAGACCAAAGTCAGCTGCCACCATGCCATGCAAACCTTATAGTACATGACATGTTAAATCGGTAACCTCGAAAGGGACTTCTGAGAAGCTATGAGTAAAAGGCACATACAAAATGCCTCTGAGATGAATTCACAAATGAAATGGAAAAGGATAACTGTGTACATCCAAGAAGAATAGTAATTAACAGAAAACAAGAACACTTCTAAATTGAAAGAATCCCTAAAGTAAAAGAAGACCAAAGAAAAAGAAATAAAGATGAGAAGTGAAATGAGGCGGAAATGGTGAGCGACAAGGAGATACACTGAGAAAAAAAGTAGCTAAAGTTAGTGTGTTATTATTTCAGCAAAATTAAGTATATCAATACTGAGAAATATGACTTGAAATAGATTCAGTACCTCAAGCAGAAACATAAACAAATAACATCTGGGTTTTTCTTTTGATAACCAGTATTTTAAATACAAAAATCTAAAAATTTTGTCTTTGTGTAAGAGTTACACATTTATCATACCAATCAATAACAAAAAGGCGCTATAAATACTGTATGGAAATAAATGTCCTAACAGATGTTAACCAGACATCAGTCTTCACCGGTAAGGATTAGATTTGAAGGTGTTTGCAGATAATTAAAACTTGTTTTTATAACATAACTTAGCAGCTAAGTAGTATAATGAAAATGGGATATTCAAATTATAAGATATAAAATATTAAAGATAGAAGAACATGTTTATTTTTTCAATATAAATATTGTTACAGCTCAGAGAAACAGTATGAAATCTCAGGGCTCATGAAAGGCCACATTCTAGAGATAGTGATTGACAGGTATGGTAATTCCCCTACAGCGTGGTGCCTGTTGTCATGGAGTAGCATGTCTCCTACAGGGTACTACCAGCAGGTTCATGTAGGAAGAGCCAATAGTCCATGTGAGAAACCCCGGAAGGCTAAAGATAGAAGGAAATATTTGTGCCACGTTGAAGAGCAAGTTCACCAGGTGAATTGGCATGTGGCTAGGGTACAACTTCCCATACATATATAAATAATGAAACACACAAAAAATTATCAGAAAAGTATTTTATTATTATTAGAGTCACGATTAGCACTCTCCTCATCAGGAGAGTTTTAGGTTTTTTTCTAGCCCTACTCTATACTTTTTAAACACAGTCTCCAAGTTTCAAAATAAAAGTTTCTTATTTTTAATTCAAATCTCAATTAAAATAAAACAAAAACCGAAAATGTAGAAGTTCCTTATTTTGACCATCTATATATCATACACAACAAAAAGACTGATAAAATTCCACTAAACACAACAGCTAGATCCGTATTCCCGTTACTGCTTAAGCCCATTCCAATAAGGATTTTATACCAAATCTGCCCTTGCCAAGGCTACCTGGGGCCTTCATTTTATTATTTGCAATGGACAATTTTAACTTCACATCCATGTTGGCTTCCTTACATCCTAGATGCACATACAGCCAGATTTTTTCCATCAGATGTGATTTGATCCTCCAAATTCGGAATGCCTTGATGACCTCCTCTTTATCTAAAGATCACTTTAAAAAGCCTGAAGTATTTGGCTCTTCCCTAAATCTTTGGCCAGATGTAATGTCATCCTCCCATTGGCTTTCTTTGTCCAAACTACATTAGCCTTATCTCAGATCTTCAAACAAGTTATATTTCCTGCCTAAGATCTTTCTATGAGTGAGTGAAAGGTGTGACGAAGATAGTTCCTCTTTGCCCCCAAAGGTTTCATTGATCACGCTGATAATGAATTTACTGTTATTTTAATCTCTTACTGTTATACTCAGGCTTAAATTCTCTACCCTACACACTTCAGTTGACATAATTTTAATTTCCACTGTGATGCTTCTCTCTCTTCTGTCAACACTCTCTCCTCACAGGGTTTCATCCAGATCAGGAGTCAGTAACATTTTTGACAAAGAGCCAGATAGTAAATATTGCAGGCTTTGTGTTGCCAAGAGGCAAATTTATGGAACTTTCCCTGCTGAAAAATTTCCCTGTATTTTACATTTTAGACTTATAAATGCCACACGTACTTATAACTCATGAGCCATACAAAAATAGGTGGCAGACCAGATCTGGCTCATGGGCTATAATAGTTTTCCAACCCCTCACCTAGATTCATGACTTTAGGCATGCTCTATAGGCTACGATGATCTAACTCACATCTCTAGCCAAGTCAACTTGTCAGTGCCTACTTGATGTCTCCACTTGGATTCTAACTAGCGTCTTAATTTAAGATTAAAAAATGTAAAATCAATCACACATACGCACCTACCCACACCTCTGTCACTTGCAAACTGCCTCATGTCATCAAGACTTTGCCATATCACTAAAAGTGACCATAATCCCCCATGTCCCTAAATCCAAATACCTTGATATAATTCTTGCTCAGTAAATTCAATCATCTTCAAATCAACTTCCAATCTCAACTGATTTTCTCCAACTTTATTGCTACACTCATAATCCCAACTACCATCATCCTTCAACTGGACAGGTGCAATAGTCAGCTAAATGAACCCCCTTCCTTCACTAGTGTACCCTTCCACAATAGTACACCCTCCTAAGAGCTAACCTCATCGTATCACACATCCATCATACACTTTTCAATGTAGTTAATTTATATTCACATTTTGATATAAGATCTAGATTTGGTCCCTGAGAACACTCATGTAATCTCTCTCCATGCTCTTCCTTCATGGACATTCCAGCCAAACCGGCCTTCTTTTCTTTGTAAGAAACTATCAAGCTCTCTTTTTAAATTACAGAATCTTTATATCTGCCCTTCTTTCTGCTCAGAGCACCCCAGATCTTCAAAGTACCTTCCTCTTTGTCTTCACTCAACTCTCAAATGAAATATTACCTCCTCAGAGAGAAAAATGCTCTGAAATACCTACAGCCAGATCAGTGCCTTCCTCCTTGACAGTTTTACTCAGCCATGTTATCACATGTAATCTTCTTCGTAGTAGTGTACTTTATAGCCCTTCACACCATTGCTTTGTTGAGGTATTTGTATGTCTTCCTCCTCTTTCCCTCCTCACTACAGTATAGCCAATTGTGTCTTTGCCTTCTTCACTGCTATATCCCCTAGTGCCTGGTAGGCTTTCTATAAACAGCCATTTATTGACTTATTGACTACATGTATATGCTAATCCTTTTTACTAATTGTTGTTACACTATAAATTTCTCTTCTCCCTCTCTTCGCTTCCCTCTTCTCATGTCCCTTGATGCTTCCTACTCAATATTAACATGGACATCATTTTGTGTCTTCAGCATTTCTCTTTTCATTATATTATGATAGGTTAATTTTCCTAAGAAAACACTATTTTGACAAAAGCAAAGCATTAAAGTAAAGCAGCATAGGATCAATTTTTTCCTATTGAAAAGGAAACACCATCTTTCCGAGAAGACAATTCCACCAGGAAACAAAACAAACACACACATTTCCGGTAAGTCCTAGTTCCCAAGACTTGAAGCCAGTATGTTTTTCCACTTTCAAGTATCCTTGACTGTAGAGATAAAAGGTATCCACTTAGAGATATTAACTCATTACCACTGCCTAAATTTGGTTTCCAGAAACACAACTTAATATGACATCAATGGATGTGATAATCATTTGAAAGTAGCTTTATCAAAATCATCCAACAGAACAAGTTACTTTCCTAATTAGCATCCTCGGTTAAATACCTAAATCTGATGAATAATAAGTTATGCATTATGCTAAATTGCATTGGCTCACTATCTTAGAATGCTTTCAAACTAATTAAAAATGAGATATTCAGTGATGAGAAACATAAAAAGATAAAAACCTATTTCAATCAGTTTAAATTAGAATTTAACATTTCTTCAATACGCTCTTTTGTAGTCAATTGCAAGAGTAATAAAGCAAAATTATTGAGTCTATAATAGTGACCGTTCAAAATTCATAGTGAATTATTAAAAAGAAAACTAAGGTCCCTGCCAACTTTCCACCTCACTTCAAAGCATAGCCAAGGTCATTACAACAGCAAGTAAAAGACTCCACACAATTCCCACTTCTTCGCCTCTATACTGTTACTTCTGGAATCTTCTACTGCTCCAAATTGTGTGTTTGCTCCAGACTCAGCAGTTCTCACCACCTTGTTCTTCCAATTGCCATCTTCTCTGTGCGGCCTTTCTTGACTACCCAGTTAAAAATTATCCTATCAAAATTATCTGATCCCCATCCAGGATTACTTTTCACCATCTAACTTACGATACTTTGCATATTTATGTGGCTCATTGTCTGTTATCTGTCTCCCTAAGTTAGAATGCGAGCTTCATGATGGCAGAGTTTTGGTCAATTTCCTTCACTCAATAATTCCTGACCCAAAGTAAACACTTCATAAGTATTTTTTGAATATACTAATATATAGTCCGAATTATCAAGGAACTTATAAATAAATAAAGACACAACCCAGCATATAGTGCAGCTTGAGAAATGTTGATAGTGTGGTACAGGAGGAGGTATGTAAACTATGAGAAGCAACAGTTAAATAAGAAGCAATCCAGAAAGACACACAGTGTGGGTGACATCTGAGTTAAAGGACAGAAGGTAAGAAGATAACCGGATGGAGAAAAGAGAGGAAGATCTTACAAACAAGCATCAGAAGTTACCATAAGAAAAGCAAGTACAAAATCATCAGAAGAAAAACAATTGC